>NC_065595.1:10061250-10665000 GCF_024542745.1 Macaca thibetana thibetana
TCTTCAGATTTGGGGATGGCAGTTTGCTCTGGACCTTGGTTCTCTAATAGGTCTAAGAAAAGTCATTGATTTTCAGCTTTCCAGCTTTGTCTTGTTATAAGCATGGCAGCAACATCTTCCACGCTCTTAACATGATGGCACTGAAGGCAGAAGTCAATCTCCATGTATAAACATTTTCACACATATATTTTGTTTTATCTTGGTTTCTGACCTGTCTCTTTGCCCTGACTTTCTGATACTGCACGAGGGTTCCTGTTGCTGGACTCCATTCCATCTGACTTGCTCTCATCTAGGCTGCTCTTTGGCTCATCTTTATAAATCACGATCCAGCTGACAAAATACTTAAATGAAAATGAAGCACATATTTATTTTTTAAATAAATACGAAATAAAGTATAGACATCAATCTGAAGATGAGTAGGAGATCATACTGAGTTTCCCTGTTTATGCTTGGATCAACATCAGGCCTTATACAAATATTCAAGTCCAGAGGCAAAAGGTAACAAGGAAAATTTGTATCACAAGCCACGAGGAGATGACATGTCAAGTCTGCGCGATTGGAAATAAAGATGAACTGCTGGGGGTGCTCACTCGTCACAGAGCTGTCTAAAGCACCAGATTTATAAGCTTTTTTTGGGGAAAATTTTGTTAAAATAAAATGAAATATGAGCCACAGGGTGGTGTTTCACTCATGTGTTCAATATTAATTCATTTTAAGGTTTAGCTGCACAAAAGGTAAATGAGAATTAGAAGATTCCATGGTTTGTCAAGGGTTCTGTGTCTGTATATTTAAATATTAGGCTTCTGAGAAAAACACACAACAGGAAGACAGATGAACACAACAGAGGGCAGAAGGTCTATATGTCCTGAGGCCTTTTATGCGACATTTGTTAGTGGAATGTTTTTTAAGAATGTGTGAGAGAGTCATTTTAATGTGAAATAAAGACCTAAGTCTACAGACTTGCCTCATAGTTTGTTCACTCCATATGGTCATATGTAAATAGTGAAAAGCTTTTATAAATAGATCATTTAATAATTTCTTAAAGCTGAACCCCTTTTCTCTCTACATGTTAGTGGAAGTAGTGTTGAATATTTTCTATTAGTATAGATAAACAAATGAACAAACAAACCCACTATTGCCCAAAACAGGTTACTATCTTTCCCAGGTTAAGAAAAAGCTTAAATAACAACTGACCAGTAAGAATCACATGGCATTTAAGCTTCAGGAAGAATATTGTGTCTAGATAGAAACAGAAAAGTCAAATGTGATCTCTTTTACTAAACAGTCAATGGTAATGATCTGAACTACATGAGAGATCATAGTGTTCTTATATATTAAAAATAATGTCCCAAGCCCCATCCATAAGCTTAAGTTTAACACATGGTTAAATATACCATCAAAATGTTATCGTTTACAAGGCAAAACACCATAATGTAACATCTCTTGGAGTATAGTGTCTCTTAGATACCTATGTGTTTAACATCTCATTAAAGAGTTAGACACTACAAATGTCACATGAAGGATGGAGTTACATTTTGTTCATGAATTTAGAGAACATTTTGTACTACGTGTAACATTGATTTTACCTGAGATATCAATTGTCACCCCAAATCAGTCTAAGTCGTGCATGGTCTTAAGAATGCAATGAACATTATCTCCCATTAAATGCCTACTCATCCCACTTACAAATTCTAAACTTAAAACAATTCCATTTTAGTTACATTTCCTAGTCAGATCTCTTGATGATCCATGCATTTTAGAATTTAGAATGCCATCCCTTTTCACTATTGAGAAAAAGGGTCTGATATGAGGAATGAGAAGGAGGGAAGGAGGAGAAGAGAGCTGAGTAGAACATTTTAAATCTATTTCTTGTAACATTTTTCTTTAGATTATTCTGATGAGAGTGAAGTGACTAGTTAAATGAGTAAAATGGGTTATTTCTGAGTAGTGGTTTTAATAATCTGTTTTTTTGGGGGGTAGCATGAATTTCTAGCTCTATATTTGGCTCTTTGAAATGTACTTAGATTTGTTAAAAACCATAAGCCTCAAAAACAGCAGGTTACCTAAAAACAGCAGGTTATCTATAACTGTTAATAGATATTGGAACAAGAAAGGAATTTCTTAAGTCAAATGGTACTCAAAGGACAGTCATTAAGCAAGATTAGACTGAGTATACCTACCTCATGGCTTGAGGTATACACTTCTCCGGATGGTGAGCCAAATCTTACAGAAGAGACCAAATCTTACCCACTTTTGAATTCCCAGTAATTAGAACATTCAACTCATGCTTTTAAGATTGAATTTCGGAATAACATTTTCCCCCTTTGGCTTCCTCATAACCAAAGTTTGCAAATATTCGGAGAGTATTGAATATTTAGAACCGATCTCTGTAATTCACACATGAATAGAAAGTAACAATGAGGCCGGGAGTGGTGGCTCATGCTTGTAATCCCAGCACTTTGGGAGGCCAAGGTGGGCAGATCATTTGAGGTCAGGAGTTCGAGACCAGCTTGGCCAACATGGTGAGACCCCGTCTCTACTAAAAATACAAAAATATTAGCTGGGCATGGTGGCACTCGCCTGTAGTCCTAGCTACTTGGGATGCTGAGGCAGGAGAATCGCTTGAACCTGGAAGGTGGAAATTGCAGTAAGCCGAGATCATGCCCCTGCACTCTAGCCTGGGAGACTCCGTATCAAAAAAAAAAAAAAAAAAGTAACAATGAGTGTGTATTTGTCTTATATGCAAGTTTGTGTCAAGAGAGGAAAAAATAGAGGATTTTTAAAAAATGAGGTTTTAAAAATGTATAGAACTCAAACAGCAACAGACACATTTGGAGTTATGTTAGATTTTGGTATCTAATAAATTTTCATTTTTTTTTTTTAAAAGAGGCTTTAAAACATTTATACAATTCAAATAACAGACAATTTTGGGAGTTATGTTAGACTGTGTGTCTAATGTTTTTTGTGATTAAAATGCAGCCTATTTGTGGGGTGGGGTGGGGTGGGGTGGCTGCTGGGGAAGAGAAAGAGGAGGAGGAGGAGGATGAAGAAGGAAAGAGAAGTTCAGACATAGCTTTCAGAAAGGAATTCCGGGAGCTAGTGAGGATGGTCTCTCTTGCATTCTCTACTTCTATCCATTTTCATGTCTCCTACAGAAAGCCATATACGCATTTGCTGTTGCAGCTCCACACTGACACTGATGCATATCAAATGGAATTAAAAGGAGCCAAGAGCAAAGATCAGGAGATGTTGCTTGTCCTTCACTCATATTTTGGTGGTAGCAATTACTCAATAAGTAGTGCTTAACTGGCTTTTGCGATCAGACAAAATCAGCAGGCTAATATGCTAAAGATACCTACATATTAGTGTAATTCATACTTCCATGAATGTTTTGATCTTCTATCCAGCTCTTACTTATTTTAATAACTCACCATATGGATGCTAAAATTAGATAAATCTTCTAAAAATGTATTTTTTTGCTAAACTGGAAGTAAAAATAGTTGATGTTCTTTGTACATTACGAAAATAGCATAATTGCTACTGGGCTGTGCCTTGTGACATATATTTACTAAACACCTTCTTTGATGTTAGCTCTAAACTTATATAAACCTTTACATTATTTCTAAAGACACTTTCCCAAGTAAATATAGTCTCCATGATTTTAATAGTGACAAAAAGGAAAGAAAATTCAAGTTCATACCACCAATTCATTATGAAAATGTGTCACTGAAAATTCATATTCAGAATATGCTGCATTTCATTCCGTATTGACAAAGAATGGGTGATTTCATCGTCATTGGCACTCCCGAACATTTTTCAAACTTCTATTGCCTGCATACAATGGAAAGGTCTCATACACTTTTCATTGCTTTCTTCAGTTCATGAATTTGGCCAGACTTACCCATTGAAGGGCATATATTTTTTTTTTTTTTTTTTTTTGAGACGGAGTCTCGCTCTGTCGCCCAGGCTGGAGTGCAGTGTCCGGATCTCAGCTCACTGCAAGCTCCGCCTCCCGGGTTCACACCATTCTCCTGCCTCAGCCTCCCGAGTAGCTGGGACTAAAAGCGCCCGCCACCATGTGAAGGGCATTTTTAACAGTACTGACTGCTTGATTCCTTTTCTCTCACCCAGTTTGATTTCTCTGATATTATTGGAGCTTCACACTCTCTTTAAAAGCATTATTCTCTAAAAGGAAAAATGCTCATAACAAATTAATCTAGTAAACCCATAAGAAATGCCCAGCTAATATTTAAAGGTTAAGTTTGAAAAATGGATTCTATAAGTGTATTTCTAGACAGGTCTAAATCTGAGTGACAAAGGCTACTTAATTATGGGCTGAAAAATAAAACAAGCCATTGATAACATAACAGCATGATATGATAGTCATAGCTGCATGCATTTCACTTTTGAAGTTAAATCTTTACCAAATGTTCTTTTTTTCTTTTTTCTTTTTTTTTTTTTTTGTTATTAGAGAGCGAGCAGAGTTCTGTAGGAAAAGCCGTTGTCTAGCTGTGCGACATTATGCAAGCCACTTAAGCTCTCTGGTTATCTTTTTTTTTTTTTCCTTCGAGGCTGAGTCTCACTCTGTCGCCCAGGCTGGAGTGCAGTGGCACGATCTCAGCTTACTGCAACCTCCGCCTCCCAGGTTCAAGCAATTCTTGTGCTTCAGCCTCCTGAGTAGCTGGGATTACAGGCATCTGCCACCAAGCCCAGCTAATTTTTGTATTTTTAGTAGAGATGGGGTTTCACCATGTTGGCCAGGCTGGTCTCGAACTCTTGACCTCAAGTGATCCACTCGCCTCAGCTTCCCAAAGTGTTGGGATTACAGGTGTGAGCCACCGCGCCCAGCCTGGATATCTAAAAGTGTTAATCTCTAGTGTCATTTTCAATATTAAATTCTACAATTCCTTCAAACCATAGTCAACCTAATAAAAATTCAGTTAAAAGATGGAGTTAGGAAAACATTGGAAATACATAATAAATTATTGGTAACCTTTCATTTAATAAAGGGCCTTCTTTCACTTTATTTTCAAAATAGCAAGCTAAAAAGTGAAGGAATAAGTAACATTTTAAACATTAGCAGAATACGATTGTCAGAATTTTGTTTAATTACAGTTACATTTCATCACATGATAACAAAAATATAAGAAAACCAAGTAATATTACAGTGTTAGCTTTATTAAATAACTTGTGGGTAAAACCATCAATTTTGTTGTTCAAAATCTCAATCATGCAAAGTTGTGATGTAAAGTAGTAGTTTTGAACTGCTTTACCTTTAAGTGATGGAACAAATTTTAATAGTGCACAACCTCATAGCAATATCATTCGTAAATTTTTTAGAATTATGAATAAGACATTGTTAACAATAGATTAGGTTTATTTATTGATGGTTAAGATAAAAACTATGACTTCAGAAGAAGATAATTCTTCAATTATGTATTTCATGTATTTTTACCAAGGGGAAAAATCACACAGACAAATTTAAAAATAATTTAATTTCCTAATTTTATTATTGCCTCATTATTATAATATTTTCTGTTCTGCCAGAAATTCACATTTCAGTTCCAGGGACAGCTGTTGCTTTGCACCTCATCCCAAAACATAGTTCAGCTAGTTTTTAAGTACAGATGTCCCCAAATTATCATTTATCTAGAATAGATTGTTACTAAAAATGAAGTATGCCAAATCATGTATTTTCCAACAGAAGCAAATTTATAATGGGTGTTTTTTTTTCTTAACAAGGGCCTAATGTCCAAAGTTATTTCTTATCAAAATGATCATAAACATTATATTGAACCAACTACAAATGACATCCCATTATGATGTACAGTATAAGACTTCACAAAGTATATATAAATTAAATAAAGATTTACAAAAAGCAAATATATAACACATTTAATATATTTTAGAGATTCATAGGGATAAGGATTTTGCAGGATGGGGTAATTCTGTGTGGATCTATTAAGGAAAAGGTAACTTCAGTGGAACACACAGAGTGGGTCAAAAGCCAAAAATATGTGTGTCTGTGTGTGTGTGTATGTGTGAGTGTGTATGTGTGCGTGTGTGTCAGCATGCACTAAGGTTGGGGTGGAGGGGGCCTCTGCAGGTCTTGGAAAGTCTCCTGTCATCTGCAATAAAGATGGAACTGGCTTTTACATCAGGGAGCAGCCTGGGTTGTTGATGTCATTTATGCACTGCTTGCTATAACTAAAGTAATACAGTATCTTATAACTGGAAAGAATCGTACTGTTATCAGTTTTCACAACAAAGTTGGGGCTCCCCCACTCTACCCACTGATACATATATATATTTATTTTTATAAGAGTAAGCATTATTTCTTGAACTATGCACTATACATGTGAATCTGAATTTGATTTCAAATTATTATTTCAGATTGACTTATATTTTGTTAATTTCTGATGGATATTTAATATCAAGATACTACTATCCTTTTGTTCTTTATTTTCCCTGGCTTTCAGTCCCTCTGTAAAATAGTTAATGATCTGGAACTACTTTCTCAACCATTTTCAGATGTTTTCTTTGAGAGAAATCCTGCAGTGACTTAAAAACATAAAATCATTATCTCAGTTTCCTTCTTTGCCTGACTTTGGGTTTCTGAATTTCGGATACCTGATAATAAGCAACTCTTTTAAGACTTTGGGTCTCTTGAGGGAATTAATATAACAATTCAGTCCTAACATTAGCACAGCAACAGGCTGCGGGTGTAGACCTTGCTCCATTCGATGTTCATTTAAGTGCAGAAAGGGTTGATTTTATGCTCACAGTCTAAAATCATCCTAATAGCAGGAAAGAGTGAGGAACTTAATTGTTTCAACAGCTAACATGGGCCCCAAATAATGATTAGAAAATTTAAATCCATTCATTCTTCTGACAATTGGAATGTGGAGTTCAGACTAGGGAAACAGGCATGGAAGATAACTTTAAAACAAACTTACTAGTTAAACAGAATTGTAAGAGGGAATATTTCTACTACAAATGTATTTTTCCTCTCTGCCTCAAACATTAATATTTATAAGATGTTAAAATCTTAAAGTAGGAGAAAAATGTCTGAAAATTACAAGTATAATGTGGTTTTCATATTATTTAGTAATTTTAACATATTTCTTATTTATCTAAACTTCAGTTAATTTAAATCATTGTCTACTGAAGTTTATCAGGAAAAACCTAATGTATAAGGTATTATAAAAAAAAGTAATTTCCCCAATTTTTGTTGATAATGGAAGCTTCTTGAGGCTCACATGAAAAAAAATGTAGCCCTGATGCTATCAATTATGCAACAAAGTTGTGACAAATGCCATAAATAATGACACCATAAAGTGCTAGAAAGTGATAAAAATTCCAAAAATTATAATCAATTACTATATGATTGTGATAACTTAGTAGGACTACTAAACACAAACACCTACTTAATGTTTTTTAGTTTGACTACCACTTTAGGATAAGATTGAATTTCAAAGAACTAGATGACTATATGAGTAAATAAAGTTTATACCAATCATTCATGAGCTACCAGAAATCTAATGAATTGCCCCATAACGCCTCTCTGCTCGTAGAGTTGGTGATAAATTCAGCAAGAGTAGAGGCATCTGAAAATCTGGGAAAACACTTAAACGTACAAGGGTTTATTTATTTTGAGGCCATGTGGCATTTCTCAGCTCCCACTACGTCAAACTGGGAGACGCCTTGGAGCCAAGGAAACATTCCTAGACCAGGAGCCTGGAACTACGAGAAACGATTCTTGGCTCCTTCTTTGCCTTTAAACAAATTACAACATCCATGGGTTTCAGTTTTCCCCTTAGGGAAACACAAAGTGGGGCTTTATTCTACATGACCTTTAAGGGTGCTTCTAGATCTAGCTAGCATTCCACCTGCCTGGAAAATGTGCCCAACTTCCACAAGACTCTATAAACTGTCTAGTGCCTCCTCTGCTGGCGTAATTGCACAAATGCTATAGGATTCACATCCTTGAGTAAGAAGGTAGGGATTTGTGGCAGGTCCACAGAGAAAATGTGGGCAATCTTCCAAATATGTTTATAGAGAATGCACAACACATAAAATATGTTTATAGAGAGTGTTGATCTCGTCTCACAGATCCAGCCCTGCCCACCAGTCTCACCGACAATTTATGTTCATGATAAAATTCAAATGAGGTTGGCTATATAAAAGTGATTCTCATGTTCCTGAAGACACATTTGACTGTGGGGACTTGGTCACACATTCTTTCTTGTTAAACGTTTTGCACTAAGCCGAAAGATGCATCTTTGTTGGGAATGTCGTGTCTTCCTCTAGTGACATTAAGACATAAAGCAACAGATGTCCTCTGTAAGTTGCGTACTTAGTATGAGGCGACAGGGAAGAAGGCCAAGTCCGTGACACCGGCCTTGGGTTAGAATGTTAGAAAGGTAGAGACCAAGTGTTACTCTGGACATTTAATTGTATTCTTTAGCATTTAACCTGAATTATTGCCTTCATGACTAGTTGCCATCCTCCCCCTCTATTCTCTCCATGGGAAACTGCACTTCATAAATTTCATAGTCTACAAACACACACTCCATAAATTTCATAAGCTGAATTTGTGTGGCATGTCACCCACTGTTACAGCTATTAATGCATATCCAGTGGCAAATTTTTATCGATTTTGAGAACGCTGTGTTTGGGAGATCATATAGTTAATGACTGATGAAGTAGTTTGAAATATTTGAAATTGCAAGGTATTTACAGACATGAGCACAGGATTGGAGAAACATGTATAATTTTCACTTTGTGCAGTCTTGAATATAATATTTTAAAATAAAACATGAATTGTTAAAGCCCTACATCTCAGTTCCGTTAGGTGTATACTGCCCACTTATTGTGCTATTATAATACTCAAAACTGGAATATAATTTTTTAGGAGAATATCATTTCCTTAGCTTGTTTTCACTGTATCCCTAATGGCCAATTTTAGTAAATGGCTCAAATAACCTAGGGAGTAAGGTCCCCATGCTTTTTTTTTACAAAGTTTTCTGAGATACTGGCCAAACAAGGAGGGGCACACATCAATTTTTATGATGTGTTTTTAATATCTACAATAAAGATAGGACATGCAATAAACTGGATCTGTAGAAACTACTACTAACAATGTCAAGTTATTTATCAGTCCACTGTTTCTATACTGAATAGACGGTATAAGAGGTTCACCATTTTATAGGTGATGAAAGATTTTCAAACCTAATTTCCCAATGAAGACAGAAGAATTGTGCAAGATACTAGGACTCGTTCTCTAGTTTCTATTTGGTGAAAAAGGTGAGGTTTATGTTTTATAAACATGTTTCCATCGATTTCACATGCTCTATCAAACAGCATCTTCCCTCAACCATAAATATATATTTCTTATTTTATTGATTTCAAATTGTGGCAGTGGCCAGAACCTATTGATTCATACATATTTGCAACCTGCATAAATAGTTCTGAGTGCTTATTGTTTGTTCAATACGTAAGTGAAATGTGATTGCTTTTCTACCTCTGCCCCCACCCCCCAGAATGGGAAACTATTGGATCAAAGTTGTTTTGTACTTTCCTGCATTTTCGGTGTAATGTCATGTGTCAATCATGTGTAATTAATATTATCAGAAGAAAAAATTGGGAAATAAAAAATAAGTCCCCTCATGTAATCTTTCAGTGAAATGGATACCTCCTCTAGGCTTTGTCTGTTTTCAGAACTGCTGTTCCTTACACTGGGTTCCTTTATCATTGGTCTCTTCCAACCTGCTGCAGAAATGGCGACCATCTATTTATCTGTAGAAATCTGAATGGAATTCAAACTGAGTCACTTTCAGAAGGAGCCAAAAGGTATCTTTGGTTCATAGTAATTCCTCCCTCACATTGAAAAGGACACATATTAACAGATATCATACAACTTTTGAAGGGAGAAATGACTTACAAAGTGTGGAGGCATCCCCAGTCAAAAACCTACGAGCTCAAGCGAGTGGTGTACGTATCCATGACCCTTCTGGTTGCTCCGGTGAAATTGATTTTATGAAGTTCCAGGAGACTGATACAGTGACTCTCCATCTTTGGTTTTGGTAGAAGATTTATCTGTTTGTCATTTTTATTACAATGAACACTGCTTCATGTCAAGTATATTAGGGTAATGTAAGTTCTCCTATCTGTTCATTTAGCAGTCTTGACTCAGCTACAAGTGTGAGTGTACTTGGAGGAGTATGCTAGAATTAAGCTCCACCATGAGATAGATTACAGCATTATTCTCATTGTGATGAGATCTGGTTAAAAACTTGGGAAGCAGATTTCTCTCACACCCTCTCTTTTTACGACATCATTTTCAGAATGAACTGGACCAAGGTTATGCCTGATCTTTGGTGCTCCTTCAGCTATAGTCATTGGTAATGATCAGAATCAAATGGAGTTCTTGAAAGCAATTACATGCAGGTATTTGTCTCCTAAGAAACAGATGCAAGAGCAGACTCTTCTAATTAGCAGAATCCCTCCCTGGACTCGCTGTTTGTGCTTCCAGCACATGAATAAAGCTGAGATGTGAACCAGGACCCCTGAGGGCCGTTCCCCATAAGTCCCGTGTAGAAACTTGTGGTGTCTAAGCAACAGCTCAACTGAGTGAGCAGGCGAGAGGCTCGCTCTGAATGTGGCCCCACTAGGAACTGTGCTCAAATGGTCTCAGCTGGGAGTTGCTCTGGTGTATTTGACTAAAGACATTTCAAAAGCAAATGCCATGTGCAAAAGAAATTCACAAGTGTTTAACCCCAAAAGCTATGATTTCAAGGAAGGCTGTACAGTTGTAGGAACCAGTCATCTGCTCCTCTGCTGTGTCAGCAAAATTCACAGTGCAGAGAACTTGGGTAATTTTCTTTTTATCCCTGAAAGCTTAGGATAATTATTTTTTGCAGCCACATTAACTCTTATGATTAGTATCTTGATGGGGTTTTCATACCTAGTGGAGTGATTTGGAGAGCGTAGGTAGTTGCCATAAGTGCACATTTATCTAGGAGGGATCCAGAACCACTTTTATTTGGTAGTAATTCACTGAAATGAATTGTCAGTCTGCAGTCAAGCTATGGATAGGGATGAAAAGACCACTCATCAGAGATTAGCAAAAAAGGCACCCTTTCAACAGACTAATTTGGATAGTTAAAAAATTTTTCCTATTAAGAAAAAAAAAAAAAAAAAAAAGCTGGGTTTTCATCTTGCGTGACCCGAGTTCACTGTTCTTTAAACCCGCCCTAGAGTATTTGAGAGATAACCATCTTAGGCACAAAGCATCAGATGATTCAGGCAGGATAATTTTTATTTTTACTTAACTCCAAAATTAAGGGCAAATATATCTTTGTTGACCTGAATTAGCCAAACTCTTTCAGTTTCAGTGGAAATCACTACCTCCCTTTAAACACTGTAGGTCTGTAATCAGTGTCAGGGATGATGAAAATTATATTTGATCCATTTCTTATAATCTCAGACAACCTGTGTCCAGTAAAAGAAAAAATCAAGCCCTGCAAGTTCTGGTTACACAGTAAATAATAAGCCCCCAGTGGTTTTCTGAGAACAGCATCTATGACATTTTAAATATTGGTATTCACAATCCTGTGCCCATTTTGTTCTTCTCTTTATTGCAAAATAGCTGAGTTCTTTTTAGGTGTGTTATTTCTTTCCTAAAGAGTTTTTCATTTAGAACCTCTCTTTTCTCTCAAGGTTAAATGGAAGCTGATCAGTATTCACACGGAAACCTCCTCACGTAGCTCAGGTGGATGGCCAAAGGGAGTAACATTGTCAACAACAAGGAAACACTCACCAGAAAGACAGTGTATGACATGACGTGTAGGACAGCTAGACTGGTTCTTTTGCTTCCGAATGTTCCCCTTCTCACATTTTTGCTTACACTTGTCATGGGAACAGACTGGATTACATATACTTTTGCTAATAAGAAGCCTTTTTTTTTTTACAGCACTATTTTTAAAATAGCTATTCAACATAACAATCTTAATTTTAATGCACCAAATTATGGTTTTCAACAATTTAAGTGAGCATATCCTGTCACCCTCAGCACATGTTTGATATATACTTGTTATATATAGATGGATATAGCAATATCCATATTTGTCTACACACACACACACGCACACACACACGAGTAGAGCTACAGGGCCCTGCTTAATAGTGTGTTCTGAATTTCATGTTCCTTTAATTGTCACTGGGTTTATTTATATGCAGCTATGATGTCATTTGTAGAGCTTACTGTATTTGTCCCTGTCAAAACTTTAAAAGCCACAGAGCTTGTGGAGGGTCACCACTATGTCTAAGGACAGACCCTGTGCTCAGATGGGAGGACTGCGCTGTGAGATGAGAGGTGCCCGCCACCCAGGCATACCCCAACGTGGGCAACTCTTCCCAGTGCTGAGGCTTCTGCTACTGTCAGACCCAAAGAGTTTTGTTTATTTAAATAACTGTTCATATGATTTGGATTCTATTCCTGTAAAACATAGATTCCCCCAAAGAAATTCAATAAATAAAGGACTTAGCCACTGAATCAAGGAAGCAGAACTCCAGTTTTTAACCTTCCAATGGAACTGGGGCTAGAGCAGACCCATTTCAATTTGTACTGCAATTGGTCTTCCAGGAGGCAGAGGGTGCAATGACCCCACAGACAGGTCCAGGACAGACTGTCTCTCTAGTCAGCAGCGGCTCTCTGTGTGTCATTGGATGAGGCTGGAGCTGTAGCTGAAGCCATAGCTGCTGGATCGCGACAACGGCTGCTGGGCCTCTTCACTCTGTTCTGGGGCGTAGCTGGGAAATGTCTGTGCACGAGACATCTTTGACGAACCAAACCCATGACCTAGAGAGAAAGAAAGGAGAGCTCTACTGAGAAACATTCAGAAGCACAAAAGATAGACTCTATCTATCTATCTATCTACCTACCTACCTACCTATCATCTATCATCATCTATCATCTATATCAATCATCTATCATCTATCAGATGTCTATCTATCAATCTGTCACTCTCTGTTTTTAAGAACAATAAACAAGGCAGCAGCTTTCATATCCTCAATATTGAGCTCAAAATAAATTGGTAAAAATTGAGCAATTTAGTTGCCTTGATTCTTGATGAGTTAAAATGTATTCAGAGCTCAATATTTCCTCCAAATGTACTTTGCCAAAAATTCTGGATGCCAGAGAGCTAGGTAGATTTTCTAGGGAATCTCAACCTTCTACTGTTCTTCAGCTTTTGAAATAAAAGCAGAAAAGCTTTTCCCCAGAAAAAGCTGTTTTTGATGGAGAGCCTAGAAGCTGCTTTCTTTTCCTTTATGCTCAATTTCAGCATACACAAGAAAATTACACACTTTCTTAAAATCTCTGGGAACGGGCAAGCTGTGCTTTACCCTAACCAGTAACCATCAATTATCAGGAAAAAAGCTTTTACAATGATAGAGGTAGAGATTCTGACTTATCCTAGCGGGTGTGTGTCACCGTCACTGAAATCACTTCATGATATGGTTAACCCAAACAATTAAGCTCGATGGTTACCAAAATGACCTAAAAGTTAAATTCCATACAAAATGCATTTAAAGAAAATTCTATCTATGCTTTTGGTTGTTCAGCTGCACCCCTGCCATGAGAAGTAGTCTATCGCAAACCAAAAACAGAAGTGATTACCGAAAACTTTTCAGAATGCTAACAAAGTACAGAGAAAAGCATGCATGCTAACTAAGGCTTCCGATGAACTTTCCAGTAGTTTCCTCATCTTTATTTATTTGTTTTTTTCCCCCTCATCCTTTTTAAGCCAGCAATTATTCTTCATACTTGAGAATGATTTGTATCTAATGGATGAGCTTAGCGGGAGAAGAAAAATAGATGTAGTAAGTCACGCTCTTTCAGAGTTTGTTTTACCCAAAGAAGGGGCTGTGCTGAGTCTGATTTGTGTGTTATCCGATCGCTTGGACGAGGAACACAGAGAAGACAATCTGTTAACGCTGAGCACCGACCATCTCTGTGTCAGGCTCCTCAGGTGGCTCTGTCCTTGGCAATGTCACTCGCTTTAAGCCTGTTTTATTGCCAGGTGTGTTTGGCGACGTGGAAAATACTCTCTCAGTGTGGGAAGCTTGGTATGCAGGGAGGAAACGCACATGAACTGGGTGGTAAAAGGCTAATTAAAACGGAACCACTTAACCACTTAGTGGTAGAAACACTTAAACGGCAAAATACTGGGAGAAAAATCTTGCATTAAAAAAAAAGTTATTTTAGATTCACGATGTCTTGGATTCTGTTGCTGCCCACATCAAGGAAAGCGCACCAGGCTCACCAAGAGTGGATCAAAAAGAGGGGCTTTTCCCTCGCACCTCCTGCCCCACACCCCTGGCTCTGCCGGAGCCAGTCCTCTGAGTTTCCAGAGCTTTCTGCCCCACAGCGCCTGGAGGTTCTACTAGTCCCTCCCTTCCCTTTTTCCTAGGATCCTGCCCTGCATTCCTCGCCTGGCTTGCAGGCCTGAGGGTAGTGATGCTTCCTGCTGTTGCGCATGCCCGCATTTTCTCATCGGTTCCCCCAGCTCTTTAAGCAGCCTCCTCATCAAGTTTTTTAATTTCAGCAAGACCCTGATGATATAGCGAAGGAAAAATGAAGCAGGGCAGGGGAGGGGAGGAGTCAGAGGGTTCAAGGATGGGTTAAGGTAGTGATTAGGGAAGAAGCTAGGAGAGGAGTTAGGGGTGGGACCAGGGGAAGGGGCTAGGGAGAGACTGGGCAGGAGTTATGGGATAGACTAGGGGAGGGGCTAAAGGAGGAGTTATGGGAGGGGCTAGGGAGAGACTAGGGGAGGGGTTAGAAGAGGTAGCGAGAGACTAGGGGAGGAGCTAAGGAGATGAGACTCGGGGAGAAGCTAGGGGAGGACTTCGGGAGAGACTGGAAGAACTAGGGAGAGACTAGAGGAGGGGTTAGGGGAGGGATACGGGAGGGGATGGGGAGGAGCTAGAGGAGGAGTTAGGGAAAGACTAGGAGTGGAGCTAGGGAGAGACTAGGAGTGGGGCTAGGGGAGGAGTTAGGGGAGAATCTAGGGGTGAGGCTTAGGGAGGAGTTAGAGGGACTAGGGAAGGAGCTAAGGTAGGGGCTAGGGAAAGAGGAGCTAATGGAGGGGCTAGGGAAAGAAGCAGTCATGAAAGGAACTAGGGGAGGGGCTGCAGGAGGAGTTAGGGGAGGAACTAGGCGATGAGTTAGGGGAGCAGCTAGTGAAGGGATTAGGGAAGGGGGAGGAGCAGGGGGGGACTCTAGAGGAGGGGCTGGGGAGGTTTTAAGGGAGTGGTTAGAGGTAGGATCTCTGGAGCTAGAATACCAGGTATATATGTTGCCTCTGCTACTTCCTAGCCTGTAACCCATCTTAATGGAATTACTTCATCTCTTGGTTTCTCAGTTTCCTTGTCTAAAAATTCTGGATGATATAGTGGCACTTAGCTTCTATAATCCTTTTGAGTATTAAATCAATGAGTTAATCCATGCTAAGTGCTGCCACCATGTCATGGTAGACTCCAAGCAGGATTGGCAACTAGGGAGGTCAGCAAAGGCTCCCTAAGGAGGTGGCATTTTGGCATGATGAAATGACAAAGTTCTGATACACTAAGCTGATATGGGAAAAAGCACTTAAAAGTTTGGATGATTTTTTCTCATCTTACCATTGACTCTACATGATAATTCATAGTTTCTGTAATTGGAGATACTGGCATTTATCAGCATAAGACAGCTAGAAAGTCTAATATTAAGATCATGCTCCTGGCCTTGGTTTTATCCTCTTATATTTTTTTAAAGTTTTAGACATATCTGAAAGAGAACAAATGCTGAAGCATCTTTAATTCACACTACTTGTGGGCTGAGAACTGAAGCTTAAGTTGAAAATTCAAAATAGACTTTGCCTATTAACACGGTTTTTTTTTTTTTTTTTTTTTTTTTTTTTTTGAGACAGTCTCGCTTAGTCGCCCAGGCTGGAGTGCAGTGGCGCGATCTCGGCTCACTGCAAGCTCCGCCTCCCGGGTTCACGCCATTCTCCTGCCTCAGCCTCCGGAGTAGCTGGGACTACAGGCGCCCGCCGCCTCGCCCGGCTAATTTTTTGCATTTTTAGTAGAGACGGGGTTTCACCGTGTTAGCCAGGATGGTCTCGATCTCCTGACCTTGTGATCCGCCCGCCTCGGCCTCCCAAAGTGCTGGGATTACAGGCGTGAGCCACCGCGCCCGGCAACACGGTTTTTTAAATCCTAGAATCTTAGATGTAAAAAGTCAGTCATGCAATTAATATTAACACTCATCTATTAAAATAATTCAAGGCTCCACAGGAAAGACAAAGTATGGAAGCATGACTTCTAGAGTACACATGCTGTTCTGAACGATGGTCAAAGACAGACAATAAACACCAAATCGAGAATCCATACAGCCAGTGCTATGTAGGGTCACAGAAGACAGCCAACGGGGCTTAGAAGAGCAAGTTATAAAACTGTACACATCACTTCAATAATCACAAATAACTTTCCCTGCACAGTGTGCAAACTCCCCCACTGCCATGGGCTTTTGAAACAGACAGACTTGAGTTCTTCCATGCCTTGGAGCCTCATTTTTTCTGCATGGGGAAAATAGTTTCTCAAGGTATTTTCAGGATTTAAATGAAACAACATATAGGAGACACCTAGTATGATAGATATGCAATAAATGTTAATTTTTTTTTCCTGCACTAAAGGGGTGATATTCTCGCACTTTTTTTTTTTTTTTTTTTTTTTTTTTTTTTTGCTGAACACCTATGCTTTCTCCACCATCTCAATATGCTGTCCCTCACTAGTATGGTTCAAATTTGTCCTCCAAAGTTCATGTGTTGAGAGCTTAATTTTCAATGCAACAGTGTTGGGCAGTGGGGACTAATAAGAGGTAATTAGGTCATGAGGGCTCTATCATCATGAATATATTAATTTCATTGCCACAGAAGTGGGTTATCACAGAAGTGGCTTTGCTATAAAAGTGAGTTCTGCTCCTTCTTGCTGTTTCAATCCTGTCTTGCCCCTCAGCCTTCCACCATAGGATGATGCAAGAAGAAGGACCTCACTAGAGGTGGGCCCCTCAGTATTGGACTTCCCGGTCTCCAGAACTGTAATAAATACATTTCTTTTCTTATTAATTACCTAGTCTGTGGCATTCTGTTATAGCAACACAAAAAAGACTAAGACATTCACTATGACATACTTAGAATATTTTCCCCCTCAAGGTCAGCATCGCTTTCTTCACCTCTTCTGTGAAGAATTTCTAGTCTAATTAGAAATATTTTTCTTACTGCAACCATTTGTTTACAGATAATTCACAAATGATGCTATTTAATACATATTACAAAAATAGCATACCTCAGTCAGTACTCTATATGTGAAGGTTTTGTAAATGCTGTCTGATTTTGGCAACAACGAGTATGAGAATAAAAGAGAAATAATTAAGCATTTTCTATGTTCATTTGAATTATGCCCCTAGGCAGTGTTGATGGAAGCAAAACAAAATAAAAATCAACTTTGTGGCTTAAATTAAAAACCTGATGCAACAGACTTGCTCATCACACTATACAAGGACTCTAGTTAAATGTTTCCTAAACTTTTCCTCCAGATCACCCACTAAAGACAAATAAGGCCAATATGTACCTTTGGAATCTGAGGGATGCTACAATTTAAAAGCAATAAAATTGTTAATGGTTATTGGCTTATTTTAAAAGTCCTCTTACCTTTACTAATCTATTGTGTATTCATGTTTGTTTTAATAGAAAATACTATTTTCTACCCATATATCTAGGTAATGTTGACAATCTGGGGGAAAAAAAATATCACATTTATCTCGTAGTTCAAGTATACTCTGAAATGACACTCGTACCACCACTACCCACCAATTTCTCACTAGGGTATGTATACATGCCTTGGAAATGTAGTCCCATTCCATAAATAAGAAAATATATTGGCTACAGAGACCATTTAAAAATTTCGCTTTATTCTGCCAAAATTATATGACCCTCTCTCTAATTCCAGGAACTCATGACTATCACACAATAAAAACAAAACCACTCTAGTCTTAAAAAGAAGTTTCTCTGCTGTATCATAAAAATCCAAACTAGTAATGAACTAGAAGGAGCACAAATTCAGTAGAAAACAACAATCGGCCGGGCGCGGTGGCTCAAGCCTGTAATCCCAGCACTTTGGGAGGCCGAGACGGGCGGATCACGAGGTCAGGAGATCGAGACCATCCTGGCTAACACGGTGAAACCCCGTCTCTACTAAAAAATACAAAAAAAAAAAAAAAACTAGCCGGGCGAGGTGGCGGGCGCCTGTAGTCCCAGCTACTCGGGAGGCTGAGGCAGGAGAATGGCGTGAACCCGGGAGGCGGAGCTTGCAGTGAGCCGAGATCCGGCCACTGCGCTCCAGCCTGGGCGACAGAGCAAGACTCTGTCTCAAAAAAAAAAAAAAAAAAAAAAAAAAAAAAAAAACAACAATCAAATTGAAATGCAAAACCAAAGATTCACATTATGAATGGAAGAAAAAATCGAGACTGACAGCACATAGTGAGTATCTTCTCCTTCCTGAGGAATTAAGAAATGCGTTGTTGCTGACACACAGTTACCAACAAGGGTTCCCTTTTGGCTAACCTCTGAATTTTTATCTTAATAACACCGATTTTATTCTTGATATACACTATGAAGGAAATTGTTTTTGTAGAAAGTCAGAAAGATCCCAAAGCATAAAATTTGCAGTATTAATTAGTAAAAGACAGTAAGCCTGGTAAAGCTATTTAACAGTTTGAATGTATGTGTTTTATTACTTTGTTAGAATCTGGGGTAGATAGCAGGATATTGTCCCTATAAACAACAAAACAAAACAACAAACAATGTGTTAAATAAGTAACAAAGTCATCTGATGAGGACACAAGCAGCCCAGACTCAAAGCATTAACAGTTGGGCCTAGATAGACACAGAGGAGACCCTGTCATCCTTTAACAAGTAGCTTCTAGTCATTAGAGGAAAAAGGAGCGGGCAGGCTGCAGATGTAAGCATGGATGGAGGGTGGAGGACAGAATGGAAGGAAGGACTTGCATACAGAAGAGAGCCCATTTATTTCACGGGCTCTGACTGCAATGAATTGGGGGCCAGAAGCTTCTTATGGTGATATGGTTAGGCTTTATGTCCTCACCCAAATCTCATCTTGAATTGTAATCCCCAGGTGTTGAGGGAGAGACTTGATGGGAGGTGACTGGATTGTGGGGTTTGTTTCCCCTATGCCGTTCTTGTGATAGTGAGTGAGTTCTCATGAGATCTAATGGTTTTATAAGCGTTTGGCAAGTTCCTGTTTTGTTCATTTGCTCTCTCTTGCCTGTAGTCATGGAAGACGTGACTCTTCCCCTTCCGCCATGATTGTAACTTTCCTGAGGCCTCCACAGCCATGGAAAACTGAGTCAATTAAATCTCTTCTCTCTATAACTTACCCAGTCTTGGGTATGTCTTTATAGCATTGTGAAAATTGACTGATATATAGAGTATCTAATAATTGGGCAGTTAAGTAAATGTGAAAACCAGACCAGAAGTAGAAGCAACCCAGGGCTCTCTACAATATCTTATAATAAATAAACTTATTATTTAAATGTATATTTGTATATTTTTATTAATATATTACAGTTGCATATATTTTGAGAACACATGATGTTCTGAAACATGGAAACAACAGGTGCTGGAGAGGATGTGGAGAAATAGGAACACTTTTACACTGTTGGTGGGATTGTAAACTAGTTCAACCATTATGGAAAACAGTATGGCGATTCCTCAAGGATCTAGAACTAGATGTACCATATGACCCAGCCATCCCATTACTGGGTATATACCCAAAGGATTATAAATTATGCTGTTATAAAGACACATGCACACGTATGTTTATTGCAGCACTATTCACAATAGCAAAGACTTGGAATCAACCAAAATGTCCATCAGTGACAGATTGGATTAAGAAAATGTGGCACATATACACCATGGAATACTATGCAGCCATAAAAAAGGATGAGTTTGAGTCCTTTGTAGGGACTTGGATGCAGCTGGAATCCATCATTCTTAGCAAACTATCACAAGAACAGAAAACCAAACACCGCATGTTCTCACTCATAGGTGGGAACTGAACAATGAGATCACTCGGACTCAGGAAGGGGAACATCACACACCGGGGCCTATCATGGGGAGGGGGGAGGGGGGAGGGATTGCATTGGGAGTTATACCTGATGTAAATGACGAGTTGATGGGTGCAGCACAGCAACATGGCACAAGTATACATATGTAACAAACCTGCACGTTATGCACATGTACCCTACAACTTAAAGTATAATAATAATAAATAAATTAAAAAAAAAAAAAAAAAATAGAATGTGTAATGATCAAGTCAGGGTAATTGGGATATTCATCATCTCAAACATTTATCTCTTTTTGTGTGTTGGACATATTGGAGTTCTCTTCCAGCTATTTTGAAAAATACAATAAAATATTGTTAACTATAATATCTACTATATTATGGAATATTGAAACTTATTCCTTCTAACTGTATTTTGCTTCCATTAACTAACTTCACTTCATCTCCTCCTTCCCCTTTCCCTTCCCAACCTCTAGAAACCACCATTCTACTCTCTATCTCCATGAGATCCACTTTTTCAGCTCTCACATGAGTGAGAACGTGTAATAGTTGTCTTTTTGTGCCTGGCTTATTTCACTTAACATAATGACCCTAGTTCCATCCATGTCACTGGAAATGACAGGATCTCATTCTTTCTTATAGCATTCCATCATATATATGTACCACATTTTCTTTATCCATTCATCTGTTTATGGACATAGGTTGATTCTATATCTTGGCTATTGTAAATGGTGCTGCAATAAACATGGTAATGCAAATATCTCTTTGACATACTAATTTCCTTTCTCTTGGATATGTACCTAGAATGGGATTGCTGGATCATATGACAGTTTTACTTTTGGTTTTTTTGAGAAATCTCCATTTTATTTTCCATAATAGCTGTACCACTTAACATTCCCACCAACACTATGTGAGCGTTCCCCTTTTCCACATCCTTGACGGCATTTGTTATTTTTTTGTCTTTTTGATAATAACAGTCTAAGTGGGGTGAGATGATATCCCATTGTAGTTGTGATCTGCATTTCTCTAATGATTAGTTATGTTGAGCTTGTGTGTGTGTATATATATATATATATACACACACACACACACATATATATATTTAAATTATTTATATATTCTGGTTATTAATTCTTACTCAAATCAATCGTTTAGGAATATCTTCTTCCATTCTTTACGTCGTCTCATCGATTTGTTAGCTTTTTTTCCCTTTGCTGTGCAGAAGCTTTTTAGCATGATATAATACCATGTGTCTACTTTGCTTTTGTTTCCTGTACTTTTGTGGTCTTACTCCCCAAAATCTTTGTCCAGACTAAATGTCCTGTAGCATTTCCCCAATATTTTCTTTCAATCATCTCAAGTTTCAGGTATTACATTTAAATCTTTACTCCACTTTGAGTTTTATATGTGGTGAAAGATGGGAATCTAGTTTAATTCTGTGTATAAATAACCATTTTCTTGGCACCACTTATTAAGCAGACTGTCCTTTCTTTGAGGCATGCTGTCAGCATCTTTGTTAAAAACGAGTTGGCTGTTAAGCGCGTGTATTTATGTCTGGGTTCTCAGCTCTTTCCATTGTTCTGTGTTTCTGTTTTTGCCAGTGCCATGCTGTTTTTGTTACTATATCACTGTAGTTTAATTTGAAATTGGATAGTGTGATGTCTCCAAGCTTTGTTCTTTTTCTCAGGATATCTTTAGTTATTTGGGGTCTTTTGTGGTACCATGTGAATTTTAGAATTGTCTTTTCTACTTCTGTGAAGAATGTTATTGGTATTTTGATAGGGATTGTTTCAAATCTGTAGATTGCTTTGGGTAGTATGGACATTTTAACAATATTTATTCTTCCAATCCATGAACATGGAATATCTTTCCATTTTTTTGTACTCTTCAATTTCTTTCATCAGTATTTTGTAGTGTTCCTTGTTGTAAAGATGTTTGACTTCTTTGATTAAATTTATTCTATTATATTTGTATTATATTTGTATTAATAGCTGTTGTAAATGAAATTGTTTTCTTTATATTTCATAGCCATTGTGAATGAAATTGCTGTCTTTTTTTTTTTTTTTTCAGATTCTTTGCTGTTAATGTATAGAAAAACTGCTGACAGGCCATATGAATAATGAGATTGTAGGAGTAATAAAAGTCTTCCACCAAAGAAAAGCCCAGGACCTAGTGGAATCACTGCTAACTTTTGCCTAATATGTAAAGAACTAATACCAGTTTTACTCAAACTATTTAAAAAAATTGAAGAGGAGATAATACTTCCAAACCTACTCTATGAGGCAAGTATGACTCTGATACTAAAACTAGACAAAGATAGAAAAAAAGAAAACTACAGGCCAATATCTCTGATGAACCTAGATTCAAAATTCTCAACAAAATGGTAGCAAATAGAATTAAACAACACATTAAAGAGATCATTCACCTTAGTCAAGTGGGATTCCTCCTCAGGATGCAAGGATGGTTTAACAATCAGTAAACATGATACATTACATCAACAAAATCAAGGACTAAAACTAAAACTACATGATCATTTTAATAGATGCTATAGAAGCACTTGATAAAATTCCACATCCCTTCATTATAAAAACCCTCAATGAATTGGGTATAAAGGGAACATCTCTCAACCGAATAAGGGCTATTTTTGACAAACCCACAGCTAATATCATACGGAATGGGGAAAAATTGAAAGCCTTTCCACTAAGAACTGGAACAAAACAAGAATGCCCACTTTTACCACTTTTATTCAACATAGTACTAGAAGTCCTAGTCAGAGCAGTTATGCAAAAGAAAGAAAGGGCATCCAAGTTGTAAAAGAAGTCAAATTATCCTAGTTTGAAGGTGTTATGATCTTATATTTAGAAAAATCTAAAGACTCCACCAAAAAACTTAGAGGTGATACACAAATTTACTAAAGTTGCAGGATACAAAATCAACATACCATACATTAATTATGCTTAGAAATACTAGGACTTATTGCCAACATCTTTTCTATAAACTGTATCTGAATTTTATTCAATTTGTTTTAATTATAAGTAAAACCAGACTATTATGGTTATGATTTGATCATTGTGCTCTCCTAGAGTGCTTCTGAAATTCCTCTGGAGATCTCAGGGTCTCAGCTTCGTGACCTTAAATAGATTTGTTAGGGGTGTTCAGGCTCATGTTCAGCACATTTGAGAAATGGGGAATGAAGATTAATGGTTTTAATCCATAAAGACAGTGATGTAGAAAAGCCATAATATAATAACCACTGTTCGCTGAGCATATATTTCATGTAGATCCAGTACAAAGTACCTTAGAAATCATATTTTTAAAAATCCTCGTATCAACTCTGTACAGTGAGATTGCATATTATGATGGCTTTTATGTGTCAACAGGAAGTGGTTAAAGAATGCCCAGATAGCTGGTGAAACATTATTTCTGAGTGTGTCTGTGTAGGTATTTGAGGGGAGGTTAGCACCTGAATCAGTAGACTAAGTAAAGAAAATCTGCCCTCACCAATACGGGTGGGCATCATCCAGTCCATTTGGATAGAACAGAAAAAGGAGGAATGGCACATTTCTCACTGTTTGAGCTGAAACATCCATCTTCTTCTGCCCTCAGACATCAGAGCTCTGGGCCTTTGGACTATGGGATTCACACCATTGGCTTTCCTGGTTCTCAGGCCTTCAGACTTGGACTGCATCACACTACTTCAGGTCTCCAGCTTGCAGATGGCAGATCATGGAACTTCTTGGCCTCCAAATAAGGCGAGCCAATTCCCATGATAAATCTCCTCTTATACATCTATATGTATCCTACTGGTTGTATTTCTCTGGAAAACCCTTACTCATACACATATCTTCGCTTTACATGTGGAAAAAAAAATTGGAAGCCCAGAGGTATTTAACAACTTGCCAAGCTGGATAGTGCAGAAGAAGTCAGACCTAGGTTTCCTGGAAACAGAAGCCAAAGCATTGCCCTTAACATGTTCTACTTTTCCTTATAGAAGCCCTTTGAACACATCGGTCACTTTAGGATACAGCACAGCTTCAGAGAAGAAGTAATATCAATTTTCACAAGTCAATGCATTAAGACTTGGTTCACGTACCTTCAAAATCATGAAGTGTGTTGCTCAAGAACAAAAAACAATTCAATTCAAACAAGTAAAGCTATGTCTTAGTCTGCTGGGGCTGCCATAATAAAACACCACAGATTGTGTAGCTTCAGCCACAATTGTTTTCTTGAAGTTTTATAGGCAGGAAGTCCAAGATCAAGGTGTTGGCAGAGTTGCTTTCTTCTGAGGCCTCTTTCCTTGGTTTGCAGATGGCCATCTTGTGTCCTCACATGGCCTTTCCTCTGTGTGTGAGCATGTCGGTGTCCTAGTTTCCTTTTCTTGTAAGAACACCAGTTGTATCAGATGAGGTTCTACCCATATGACCTCATTTTACCTTACTTATCTCTTTAAATATCTTTAAATACAGTCATATGTGGGTTTGGGGAGTCAACCTATGTATTTTTGGGGGGATAAAGTCAGTCTATAACAAGATAAAAATCAAAATGAATCAGGAGACATTAATTCATGACATCTTTTTCTAGGGATTTTTTTTTCTTCTAGCTTCATTGAGGTATAATTGGTAACAAAAACTGAACATAATTAATGTAATACAACTTAGTGGGTTTGGACGTTAGAACAATTATTTTCTTGGCCTTTACTCTGGGAGGTATTTGCACTTGTTTGTGAAATTATATAATTTGGCTTAAAATTACATACAATGATTAAATATGACATGCAATTTCTGATTCTTCAAATTGTCAAAAAATTATTTTTTAATTTAATGGCTGTTATATGGCACTAGGTTTCTGATATAAACTGTCAAACTGCATTGCACTAATTTACATTCCCACCTAATGGATATAAAAGTACTTTCTTAACATTAGAAAGATATGAATATTATTAGATTTTTAAAAATTTTTCCAAGTTGAATACAAAAAATTGCATCTCATTGTTTAGTTAATTTCTTTTTTTTCCTACATAATGTATTTAATTTTTTGTGGTCAAATCTGTCTTTGTGTTTTCTAGGTTTTGTGTCTTGATAACAAGTCTTTCTTCATTGCAGTAATATTAAAATGTTTTCTCCTACTTTCTTCTTAATCTTTCATACATTTCTTCTAACTTTAGCTCTTTAATTCATTGGGAATTTATCATGGTTCTCACCCTAAATTAAGGATTCCTGTATTGTGTAATGGCTAATAGGATAAACTCTAAAAGAAGACTACTTGGTTTGACTTCCAGCTCCACTACTTACTAGCTGGGTGACATCCAGAAAGTTCTTTACTCTTTTTCTCAAGTTCCTCAGCTGTACAATGGCAATCATGATAGTTTCTACTAACAGAATCATGTATTAAATGAGTTAGTACATAATGGTACAGAATAGTATATTACAATAGAGTTAGGTTTTATCCTGTTTAGAATTTTTAAAAACTGCTGTTTCCAGTGTTTTAAGCTTCATGATGAAAAGCTGTATTTTTTTTTTAATTAAGGAACCAAAGTCTCTTATTTCCAAGAAATATTTAGAATTATTAAAATAATTTCTTGTTAATTATTTCCTTCCATTTCTCCGTTTTCTCTCCCTCTTTTCCACCTCTCTTTTTCTGGATCATTTCTTAATTACATATTCAAGTGCTGTACTGATCTGGTGCTTTTCTAATCTCGTCTATTTTCATAGATGAGATTTGTTACAAAAGAAATTTTGAATGTTACATACATTTACAGAGGAGTCAGTATGCAGAAAGTTCAGACTACACATGGGAAACATCATGAAATTATTTAAAATTTACTATCAGGCATTCATATAATATAGCTCAGTTTTATTCTGTGGCGGATACAAGGTTAAGCTTGCATTTAGTCCAAGGACTTCTGAAATGACTTCAACGAGATGTGTTAAAAAATTTGCTTAACTTGATAAAGATCTGAATTTTCATCTTACTTTCTAGAAGTTTAATATATAATTATCAAAATGAATTACTAAAGAAGAAGTTTGCCTAGGGCTTTTCTTTCTGATAACTGATTAGATATTTTTCAGAGATCTGGGAAGCATTCGGATCATCAGGAACAAAATTTTGACTTTTTATATTTGTAAATATTCCCTTTGTCACTCTTATAAGGCGACAATGCCCAAATGGTCATGGCTTTAAAACTTTTTATGTTTCACCATTATGAATTAGGCCCAAATCCAAATGGCAAGTAGTAGCAGATGAGATTGGGAATGGAGAGGGAACCAGTCATGGAAAGTTTGTTATACTCTACCAAACAGATTGGATAATTCTTTCTAATAGGTGATAGGAAGCTTTTGAATGATTTTAAGAAAGTGAGTGATTGGATTAGATTTATGGTTTGGAAGCTCACTCAATGGGACTACCAAGTAGCTGTTTGCAACTCTGTTTCCCCCATACTATATCGGATGGGTAACAATTTATCCCTAGATCAAACATTCTTTTTTTTTTTTTTTGAGACGGAGTCTCGTTCTGTCGCTCAGGCTGGAGTGCAGTGGCCGGATCTCAGCTCACTGCAAGCTCTGCCTCCCGGGTTCCCGCCATTCTCCTGCCTCAGCCTCACAAGTAGCTGGGACTATGGGTGCCCGCCACCTCGCCCAGCTAGTTTTTTGTATTTTTTAGTAGAGACGGGGTTTCACCGTGTTAGCCAGGATGGTCTCGATCTCCTGACCTCGTGATCCGCCCATCTCGGCCTCCCAAAGTGCTGGGATTACAGGCCTGAGCCACCGCACCCGGCGATCAAACATTTTTTTAATGCAAGACTAGTTACAGAGATAAAAAGAAGCTTCTGGTTTTATTTGCATTTCCCAAGGTTTAGTAACAATTCTCCATTTTCTGCAGCAAATTAGTAATCCTCCAGCATCCAATAGGAGAGCTGAGAATTGCGGACATAGATCTATATAACAATGGGGCCAGAAGGATTGGGGATGGTAGGGAATTGAGAAAGTTTATTCTTACTGAGAAAAATCTATAATTATTTATTGCAGTTAAGTTCATGATTCTAAGGTCTGAATTATACAATGAATAAACCATGTAATAATTTCAGAGCCTAGAAATCTGAAATCTGAACAATTTTCTAGTTAGTCATACCTCCTGGACTGGATATTGCAATATATTTCTACTGTATTGTAACCATCCCAATAGAAAGTAAGAGATCTGAGATTCATGAAAATGGAGTCAAGATTGTAGGAGAAAGAAGGAATTTTCTTGACATTCCTAATGTTTTAGGAGAACACTTTTCTAGATGGGTTTAGCAACTCTTATTAGCCATGGTACCACTCTACCAGCGGGCAACAATAAAAATTGTCATCTTAACCCCTTATTAGTCTTTAATTTTTAATTAATTGGAAGAATATATTTGGGATATATTTTTATGATTTTTCATATTAAATACTAATGGTTTTGGCTAAAAAAATGTATGTTTAGAATAACTGCTACTTTACAATATTCTGGTCCATGTTCTGATGGAACTGAAAACCTGCAGGATAGGGAAAAGGCTGAGAGTATAGAGGCCATGGCCGGTCCTAGCACTTACCAGCTTACTTTGGGTCAAATACAATCACATATCAAGTAGCAGAGTGCTGGGCTCATGACAATACTGAAAGCTTAGTGAGCACTAACAGTGTCAGACGTCCCATTTATGTCAATTTACTTAATCTACCTGATAGGCCTATAGGAGAGGTGCTCTTATTCTCATTCTTAGATGAGGACACTGAAGTACACATACAGTAACGGTGGAACTCAGGCTACCAGCTCAAAACTCTTCACTGACCCCCAAAGGTTAACACTGTCACACAGCACAACGGCTGGGGAAAAGGACAATATTTTGCAAATAAAAGCATATTTTACAGGCAAAGGTGCAAGGCAAGCATCATGCTTTTCTTTTAATGCCACACAGTTACAAGATTTTCAAAAGAGCACAGCATAATCGGAATTATTTGTATTTCGTATGTACTTGACTATGAGAATATTTTTTCCAAAAACATTTGTTATCTCTTTATGTTTTACTCTCATTTCATAATTGTGAAAGTCAGAAACAGTGTTTCTGTTTTGTTTTATGAGTAATAACCATTTAATAGAATAGAAAGTTAAATCTTGAATAGAAGTTATGATTGATAAACCATTTGCAATGTTCTTGGATTACATCAATGACAATGGGTTGGCTAATGTTCCTAAATTCACCCTGTGCTCTCACTACTGCAGAAGATAAGAGTATTTTAATGCAAACCATGTATGTTTACATAATTAACACTGACTTACTGCAAACTGGTAAATCATATAAATTAAGTTTTTCTAAATCTTAAAGCAAAAGACAGAAACAGTTTATGTTTGTTTGAGTCTTTTTATCTCTAAGCCTGCATGCAAGTCTTTATACCTCTATCAAATTTGAAAAAATAAGGAAATAGATAAGCATTAAATAACACTAGAAAGAAATTTAGGAAAATAGTTTGAATTTTGAGATTTTTCTAAGTACAAAAGCAGTTGAAGTTGAAATGAATGGTCATTTGTAATTTTTCAAGACTAAGATTAAAAGAACCATACCCTGGGTATAACTCCTCTCAGTCTTAACTTCATTCAGTCCTGCAGAGCCTCAATTTAAAGTGGCTTTCTCAGGACACAGCGGTACCAGTCTCCTTTATTAACTACCATTTGGGTGTTCATTAACACTTCAGCCTGGATTCAGAAGGGGTCATGACAGTGAATGGGTTTGAAGTGGTTCATAAACTATTTTTGTTAAAAAATTTAAAGGACACTGGGTGCAGTGGCTATCACCTGTAATCCTAGCACTTTGGGAGGCCAAGGTGGGAGGATCGCTTGAGCTCAGGAGTTTGAAACCAGCCTGGGCAACATGGTGAGACCTCACCTCTACAAAAAATACAAAAATTAGTTGGCATGGTGGCATATGCCTTGGTCTCAGCTACTTGGGAAGCTCAGGCAGGAGGATTGCTTGAGCCCAGGAGGAGGTTGAGGCTGTAGTGAGCTGAGATCACACCACTGCACTCCAGCCTGGGCAACAGAGGGAGACCCTGTCTCAAAAAAAATAATTTTTTTTTTTAAGAAAAATAACTAGTAGAACAAGGCTATCTGATGTAAGTTTCTGTTTGCTTTTTTTGGAACACACACCACACATAGCTCAGGTTGCTAGCATCATCTAATTGATTATAACTTTTGATCTTCAATCATGTAAGTTTCTGACTTGTGCAAATGTATTTTTAGAGTAAATGCTATTTTCTTTTTTTTTTTTTGTAGACAGCTCCTTCCAAATATAAATCCTATGAAATGATCATAGAAGAACCTTGATAGAGATGAGTGAAGCAACTCAAACAGGTCTCGTGGGAGCTAAAAGTACCGAGTCATAGAAGGAAGGCACCAGGAAGATGCTGATACGAGAGAATGGAGAATACCCCTGCTTCACAATTAATTCCTTCGTCTTTAAAATACACACACACACACACACACACACACACACACACACACCCCTCCTTCTCCTAAGGACTCTGTGGTTCGAAATGTGCTTCTCCAGCCTCAGCTTTCTAGTACCATCCTGACACCCTCTGCTCTAATGGCCCTCTTAGAAACTACATGTAGTTTCCAGAAAAAGCAGGTTCTCTGAGCTGTGGCTTGGGCTTCTTTCTTTACTAGGAAGGCTCGCCCTCACACTCATTTGAACTTCAACTCCTACCATGGTAATTACCATTTTTTTCTTTAAGAATTTATCTAGGAAGCCTTACACGCTCTTCCCCACCATCCTGCCCAGCCTGAGTTGGAAGCCACTTCACTCTGTTAGCATCCTCTGCATACCTCTATTTCATCTCTCATCTCCTTGCTTTTGTCTCTCCTCTATAAGATTATACTGAGTTGAGAAGAGGAAGCTTATTTACTTTTGTGTCTTTGGAGCGTTGTGAAATGCAAGGCACACAGCAGGCACTCAGTAAATATTAATGAATAAAACTATGAAAAATGGATGCAGCAGCTCACTCCTGTGTACACAGAATGGAACACAAAATGAAGTACAGATGTCTCATCTTGCCCTGCACATTTTTGATTGTTAATCATTACCTGTCGAATCAAAGTACTTTAATTATTTAGCCTGGTCCTGACATGGGGAAATGACAATCCTTTATAAAATAAAAATGTAAAAATACTATAAAGCTAAATGTGATTGTCAATGTAGGCTATAGGTGTAAGTGTGAGAATAAGGAAATTACTATTTCTTTTTTAAAAACTTTTATAACTTCATTATAACCCACTGGTCCCAACAAGTATTTTTTAAAAATCTAAACAGATGTAGATTGAGAGAGAAAATGAAGAACGTTTATTGATAGACTGTTCTCCATGAGTCTTTTGCGTTTCTGCATGTTTTGTGAGCAAAGGCAATGATTGCCTTGTTCTGGATTATCTTTCTGAGGATGTGTCAAGAAACACAGGCCTTCAAAGGTCTTCCTCTGAAGCCAAAGGAAGATTTGTTTATTCCAGTACAAAAAAAATAATGTCTTTTTCTGGGGGAAATGTCAGGCTGGATTATTGCCTATTATAAAACATTGGGACTCCTCAAACTTGTAGTTTCCCTCCTGTGATACAACTTACTTCATGTGCAGGTGCCACCTGAACCTTTTTGCATCATCTTGCGGGAACTGGGATTCAGGAGACCATCAAAAAGGCTAATACTCTAGTTAATGCAATTGCTGTGAGTAATAAACTGCCCATTGTCTCTGACCCAGCAGTCTCATGTCTTCTGCCAACATCCATGAAACTTTGGCAGGCTAATTTGTTAGTTTACAAGTAGGGTAAAAATTTCAGGCCCTTCACAGTTCTTGACAATGTCAATAAGTAGTGATATTTAACAATTTCCACGCTAAAGATGGAGCCTTCAAAATTTTTGCTGGATTTGACATTTACCCATTATTTAGTAAGACTCTACTAAGTTTCAGTGCCATCCTTCCTTGATATGAAATACATATCAAGTCTTAATTAGATAATTTATGTAATAGTGACCAACTGGATAGTTTCATAGGGAGAGCTGAATAACCTCATGATACATGAGAAAGAAAGAATGAATACAATTTTTTTTTCACTAGAGAAAAGAAAATTAGGTAAGTGGCCCTCTTACCAATAAAATTCACAGGACCGAACTATTAATCACAATTAGTTTCCAGTAAAGATAGTTAAGTTACCTGAGAAGTGTTGTTTAAATTAGTTCTCATAAGACACATAGAGTTTTGTTGTTGCTATTGTTTTGATGGCAATAGTCGTCAAAGGATTTTTTTTTAAAAAAAACAATAGCATGCTATCAACATAAATATGAAATGGAAAAAAATCAGAGAGCTCATGTGATTTTCACAGGGGAAAAATTATTTTAGGACAGACACAAAGAAGAGAAAATGAGCGACTCCTGTGGTTTTAGAATCAAGCTTTTATCCTGTTAGAGCCATTGTTAAAAAGAGTGAAGCATGTGTTAATTCTGAATATAGAAAATTGTTCTCAAAGATTTGCTGCCCCATAAAATTGCTCCAAGAGACTACTGCTATACCACAATAGGGTACTTTTAAAGATGGAAAATAAAGAGATTATAGGGTAAATAGCCTATAATGATGTGTGTATTACTCATAACGGTGATGGTTAACATTCAGAGGATGATTCACTAGAGAATATATCTCTTATCAGAATTCTTTTGTTAAGAGAGCTTCTTTTTATTCCCTTCACTGCCGCCCCCATAACAGACAGTTTGAACTGAACCAAAAAGATGCAGACATAATGTATTTTAGGGAAATCTGTTACTGGCTGTTAGAATGTGCAACAGAAAGCAGAGAAATGTGGGCCCACATAGGAAGTGTGATGCAGGGAGTATGAGCAGGAAGTCGAGACTCAGACATGCATGTCCTATGGGTAACTTTCAATTATTGACTTTTCTCAGGATTCTAGACCATTTTAACCAATATATATATAATTTTCATAGCATGGTTGACATGATTGTATTAACAAAAATATGACAATGTAATCCATGAATGGCCAATGATTTTTTTTTTAATTTTTATTTTAAGTTCAGGGGTTCATGTGCAGGTTTGTTACATACGTAAACTTTTGTCATAGAGAGGTTTGTTGTATAGATTATTTCATCACCCAGTTATAAAGCTTAGTACCCATTGGTTATTCTTCCTGATCCCCTCCCTTCTCCCACCATCTATCCTTCTATAGGCCTCAGTGTCTGTTGTTCCCCTCTATGTGTCCATGTGTTCCCATCATTTAGCTCCCACTTACAAGTGAGAACATGCGGCATTTGGTTTTCTGTTCCTGCCTAAGTTTGCTAAGGATAATGGCCTCTAGCTCCATCCGTGTTCCTGCAGAGGATAAAAAATCTTACTCTTTTTGATGGCTGCATAGTATTCCATGGTGTATAGAGTATGTTATTTTGATATTTAGAAACTGTTGAGTGAATTAGCTTTTTAGTTTAATAAAAATACATTCTGATGATATTTTCATATTGATTCTGTATGTTTAAATTTATATGTTAATGCTGCTTTAAGTTTCTGGATGGGAAGATACATGATATAAAAATAGCAAGTTTAAGACCAAATGTCTCTGTTACTCTTCATTCTTAGTATTAATCTATGCACCCTGTGGAGATGATCCCATGCACAGAGGCAGCTTGATTCTTGCTTGAAGTCCGCTGGTGTGTATTATTAGGAAAAATTATTTGGGATTCTGCTTTTTGCTTTCTCCTGACAATTGCTATTTTAGAGAGATTAAGTTTGCATGTATAAAAATCTATGTAGCAGAAAATATAAGCATAATAATTTTTGTTCATTAAAGTAGTTACAATTTGGGGTATTTGTGTTTAGTATAGGATACTAGGTAGTGGTACGATCATGGCCTAAACATTATTCACAATAGCTAAGATATGGAAACAACCTAATTGTATGTTGACTGATGAATGAAGAAAATGTAGTACACACTCACACTATATGAAAATATACACAAAATGGAATATTACTCAGCCTTAAAAAAGGAGGAAATCTTCCCATTTGCTAAAACAAGCCTGTCTAACCTGCAGCCCAGGACAGCTACGAATGCAGCCCAACACAAATTCATAAACTTTCTTAAACATCATGAGATTTTTTTTTTACAATTTTTGTAAAGCTCATCAGTTATCGTTAGTGTTAGTGTATGTGTCACCCAAAACAATTCTTCTTCTTCCAAGGTGGCCCAGGGAAGCCAAAATATTGGACACCCCTGTGCTACAATCCAAATGAATCTGGAGGACATCATGATAAGTGAAATAAACCTGACACAGAAGGACAAATACAGCATCATTATACTTATATGAGGTATCTAAAATTAGGAAACTCATAGAAAGAGGGTAAAATGATGCTTTTCAAGGTCTACGGGGAGGAGGAAGTGGGAAGTTGCTGTTCAACAGGTCTAAAGTTTCAGTTATACAAGATGAGTAAGTTCTAGAGGTTTGTTGTACAATATTGTCCTTTTAGCACGGCATTGTTCACTTAAAGATTTCTCAAGAGGGTGGATCTCATGTTAAGTGTTCTTACCACAGTTAGAAAGCAAGAAGATGGCCTGAAATCCTATTAAATTTCTGGGACTGTACATGCTGGAATGAAAATGAATCCTGTGCAAGTTGCATGAGTTCCCCCAGGAGAGATTTTCACATATTCTTGCAGCCAGGATAGCAGGATTGTGAAGAGCTGCTTGCTTGTTTGATGAGCAGCAAAACATTTTGGATTTAAAAATGTGCATTAATGACATATTTTACTCTGGATTTTTTTTTCTTGATTGTATGCATACTCTTCATCCATTGAGAGAAGCACATGCTAGAAGAGATGGCTCCTGTCTTACGATTAAGATACTGATATGGATTAGATTGAGTGATACTGGTTAAAAGAAAGAAATATATGGAACTCAACAATAGAAAAAGAGTTTACTGTTATGGAGATGATACCGCCTAATACCCTTGTGTACTTGTGAGGATATTTCTAGGTTCTAGATGAAAAGTGAACATTCTCTGATAGCGAAAAATAATAATAGTAAAAACAGCACTCCTTTATATGTATGTAGAACTTTGGTTTTCACTGTATTTCAAAAAATTTCTTCCACTTAACCCTTACATAGCCCAATGGGAAGTATCCTGCAGGTTTTGCTGGTGATGGTGGGAGTCTTGTGTGATTATTGGTGGTGGTGCCAAATCCCAGGGCTATGACTGTGGCTTTTCTTGTTGCTTCTCAGGATCTCACTAGGAGGCCTTTATCATCTCTATGTGGTTCCAGTTTTTGGCTTGGGGCCTGGTAGCCTTCAGCAGTGTCATGGGACTGTATACAGGCTGTGGTGGTCTTTGGATGTGTAAACTTAGCTAGGCTACAGCCCCTGTTACTCAATCAAATGCTCACGTAGGTGTTGTCCTGAAGGTATTTTGTAGGTGATTAAGGTCCATTGTAAGGAAGATGATCTTAGGTCATTTGGGCGAGCCTAATTCTATCAGTTGGAAGTCCTGAAAAGCAGGCTGAGGATTTCCTGGTGAAGGAGAAATCCTTCAGGTGGACAGCAACTTCAGGCCATATCCTGGAATCCCAGCTTACACCTGCTGGAGGCCTGCTCCCTGGACTTCAGATTTGCCTAGTGTTACCCCACGATCACATACGCCAGTTCTTTGAAATAAGCCCCTTAATATTTATCTTCGATTGGTTCTCCTTTGCCTGAACCCTGACTGGCGCACAGGGGTGTTCACTGTGAACAAACTCAGCCATCTCAGAGCACATCCCTCTCCCCACTCCCTCCTGGTTGAGATGTCCCAAGATGTGAAGGAACCACACTGGAATGGGACGTGCAAATGAGAATGATTCTGGGAGAGCCCCTGCTGCCAAAATGCCCCCTGTTCGCAGGCCAGGGATGCTTTGTATCTTGGGGAAGTGTCAGGAGCCTGGTGGTTTTATAAAAGGTACTCAAAGTTCATGGGTTCTAAACTTGAAGGGGGGGTCCTTCATTCCATAGGTATTTGTAGGAGAAGGAGGTGTACAGTGTATGTTTTGTTTGGAGTCCCAAGGAATCTTCCTGAGTTTCTCAGTTCTTTAAGAAAGTCCAAACCTCAGAATTTTGATTTTGGCAAGCTTTCTTAGTTTAAATGGGCCTTTGCTTTAGTCTAGACATAAAATCCATAATTGGATTAAGGGTAGCCAGGCAGTTTCTCTGAGATGTTGCAGTTGGTGGGTGAACTGGTCTCTGGATGCTCATGTTGCATCTAGCATGTGACTACTGGCATCTTGGACTATACTGTTGTTAGAGGATGACTCTGGACCGAATCACATCCCTTCCAAATGTGACTGCACTTGAAGACAGGACTTTTAGGAAGTAAATAAGGTTAAATGAGGTCACAAGGGTGGGTCCTAAATGCTATAGCAGTGATGGCTTTATAAGAAGGCAGAGAAAGAGAGAGAGAGAGAGAGAGAGAATACAGTTCTCTTTCCTCTCTCTCCATGCACACACACAAAGGAAAGGCCCTGTAGGACACAGTGAGAAGGCGGCTGTCTGCAAGCCAGGAAGAGAGCCCTCAGACTTTCTGCTTTCAGAACTGTGAGAAAATAAATCTGTTGTTTACACCACCAGTCTGTGGTATTTTGCTATGACAACCTGAGTAGAGCAAGACAGACTGACTTTGGTAAATATTGGAGATACCTCTTTTAGGGTCAAATAACCTTAAGGATTATTTTTATTATTTTCATTTTTTTAAAATAAGAAAAATGGACTTCTTTCACTAAAGTTTAAACATATCTGAAATGATCAACGGTACTGATCACAAATGAAGAGTCAATTCAAGACGAAAACATTTACTGAACAGCTGCCATAGTTGTGTAAAATGTTTCATGAAAGAATAAGAAAGAAATGAATGAATTGGGCTCCACACTCAAGGAACTAAAGCTTACTATTCAAGAATAGTCAAAAGATAACACCTCTAGCAGTTTAATTTGCACATCCTTTGGTGTTTATTGAAGTTATGTGTCTACTTACTACTTACATGGGCAAAAGAAATGTGTGAGAATGCTGCTCTCCTCTTCACATTGAAGCACCAAATACAGAATGTTTTCCTTTTGGGGTTTTCTTGAGGTTCCTACCGGTAGATATTGCCACAATTTTTGCTAAGACCCTGTTGAAGTTTTTGCTGTTAAAATTTGCTATGGTTTTGACCTTTTCTTCTCCTCCTACGTCCTATTTACTTTGCATTCAATGGTCACGAACAGTTCTAACACCAGCGGCTCTGAAGCTAACCTCCAAGTCAAAGTCTAACATAGAGTGCAGGGTTCCCATGTAGACTGGTCTGGTTTAAATCCTAATTTGCCTTTAATGAGAAATCACTGAAAGGCTTCAGGTTTTGCGTTTTTAAAACGGGATAATAATACCCACACTTCATGGCTTAGGCTAAGTAAAAAGTATAGTATGTATTTACTCCCGTAAATGCTCCATACGTAATATTTATGTTTATCATGGAGGAAGATATAATACTCCAAAGTAACAAATCTCTAAACTTTGGTCTGAAAACAGTCTCTTTACTGCTAATCTGTTTTAAGGTTGTATGGTTAATTCACTAATTTGCTCATAGGGACTGTGGTCTATGTATAATGAGATGTGTGGTCACAACTGTCATTATGCACAGTTCCTGTTATTTGCAAGAGGAACATATTGCACAAGAGACATAAAAGGGTAAAGTCTATTGGCAGAGAAAAATATAGGAGCAGCTGCTGTCGTTTCAATGTCCAGTAGATCAGGAGATTTGGAAAGGGGCCTGGCAATACCATAGGCCTTTCGTGTCTGGAATTTGATTCTTCAATAACCCAAAATAGGAGCAGTGGGAGTGGGGAGGGCCTCCTAATGGATTCATGAGCCTATTTTATGTTTTGAAAATATCACTAAATGGAGGATGAATTGCTATGTTTGGTCTTTTTCTAACATTGTCATTTATTATCAATATATTTGGCTTTGCTCCATTTCTCCTCTTAAGTCACAGTGTGTTATTTTTGGAAAACATAATCATGTTCACAGAAACTTGCGTTTTTCCATAAATCCTAGAAGACATAAAATGTAGGATAGAAAGTGCAAGTGGATAAGCGTGTAACTGGCAGGATTATCTTTATGTAAATATACTTCATCAATGAAACAGAAAGTAGGACCAAAACAAACAATTTTAAGCAAATATTAAAAGCCTCAAATGATACATATATATTTGTATGTGTATATATATCTATACACACATATATATATGCATGTATGTTTGTATGTATGTATCTACTACCTATATCTACCTGTCAGTCTATCTAGATAAAAAGATAAAATTGAATCCTATGAAGTAACAGTTTTGTAGATCACACCTCTACTGTAAAATATAAGTAATTTTACACAGTTCAACTTAAAATGCATAGACGGAATGAAGAATTACATGGTTACTATAAGACTTTCTCTTACCTGTTATTTCATTTGCATTTATTTAAATTATTTATTCCTGCAGCATCATTCTTACATGAAAGCATGATCTTAATATAAACAGAGTTGCAGCACTAATCACATTAACACTGCAGATGTGTCTAACCTTATTCACAGTCCCACGTAATTACCACAATGCAAATTTTAGCACGTATCTCTATTGTATATTACTGCTTTGTATTTAATATTTTTCCTCTGATGAGTTCCAAATCACAGAAGGAATGCACGTTTGTCGCAACAAGTGAGATAATACAATACAAAGGTGAACAAAGGCAAAGTCAATCTTCCCTCCTTGCCCTCCCTTCCTTCTATGTCACCCCTGAAGTATCTCTACATCTCTAGTTTTCCCTGAAGGGAATCTTATCTCACAGGAGGATGTGTGGCCCGCCTCGCTCCCTCCTTTCTTCCTTGTGCTGTCTTTCATTTCCCATTAACTGTTGCCTTGCTTTTCTTGGTGCAGTGTGTTGACTCCCCTGATTCACTGCATTGCAAGTTATTGTTCTGAGGGTAGGAATTAAAGGGGACACAGCAGGCAGCTCATTCCTCTTTCACTTATTTGGGTGTCAGATTTGACCACAATGACCTCAAAAAAAAAATACCAGAGAAGAGGGATTACCTCGCCACCTCTCCATCTTACCTTTTTTTTCTTATCTGGACACTCAAACCCTGCTAGTCGCATGACACCTGATATGGTTTGGCTCTGTGTACTCACCCAAATCTCATCTTGAATTATAATCTCCATGTGTTGGGGGAGGTTCCTGGTGGAAAGTGCCAGAATCATGGGGGTGGACTTTCCCCTTGTTATTCTCATAATGAGTCTCATGAGACCTGGTGGTTTAAAAGTACATGACACTTTCCCCTTGTGCTCTCTGTCTTTCCTGCCACCATGAGAAGACATAACTTGCTTCCTCCTCACTTTCCACCATGATTGTAAGTTTCCTGAGGCCTCCCAGTCATGCTTCCTGTTAATCCCGTGGAACTGTGAGTCAACTAAACCTCTTTTCTTCATAAATAATCCAGTCTCAGATAGTTCTTTATAGCAGCGTGAGAATGGACTAATGCAAGCATGAACCCTGTTGTGAACTGTGCAGGGGAGGGATCTAGATTGTGTGCTCCTTATGAGAATATAATGCCTGATGATCTGTCACTGTCTCCCATCACCTCCAGATGGGAACGACTATTCACCTGAAGGGGACTTGGCCTCAGATGACAAACCTCATTCAGGGCCAACAGAGCCTGAAAAGTGCACATACATTTTGGTTGCACTGCAAATTTCTGATCAGGAATATCTGGTCTAGGCTACCTTTTTCATTCCTCTTTCCGGGTGGCTCTTGCTGCTGATGACTACTGGCCTCTGTATTTTCCTTTGGGATTTTCTGTATTGATTTTCTCAAGGTCACACACTCCAGGCCATGGGCTTTCTCTGACCCCCTCCCCGGGTATCTCTCCCATTCCTTCTCTGCTACCAGAGCCCTCCCTGTGTCAGACACCTGCCACTCCTGGTCTTCTTCTGCTGGTGGCTCCTCCCTTGGGCACTACATCCTCTTGGTGGCAGGTCACCTGCTTAATTGAGGTAGTAACATGTATGTATATTGCTTTCAAGTGTCATAATGTTTTCACATATAATTACTTCATTTAATTTTCAAAATAGCATTGAGAAATGAAAGAGTAAAACTTGTTCCTACTTAGCACTTGGAAAAACTGAACCTGGAGGAGTTTGCATGATTTTGCTAATGCCTTTGCTAGGATTGTTAGGTTCCAGGGAGGTCTAAAAACCCAGATTGCCCAATTCGTAGTTTGTGTATTTGCTCCTGTTTACCATGCTGTAGATGTCCTCTGTGCTCTGCTTCATAGCTCTTCATAGCTTCTGAAACACCAAGATCCTTTTAAAGACAAAGCTTTCCTTAAGTTCCCCCCTCCCACCACTTAACCCCCAAGATGAAACCCAGCTTGCTTATTTAAAAAAATGCAGTCTTCTCTAGAAATTCTTTAACTTCCACCTAGAGAAAATGCCCATCAAGGTTAGAGGATTTCCTTTTCTCCTAATTTATTTCTTGTTTTTCACATAAACCGTGCTTCTATTTGGGCCTCTCCAATCACACTGCACTGGATCAGTAAGCATAGAAACATTAGGGGCAACTTTTTTATACTCCCAGGGCACTGCAGGATAACAATCTAGCCTTCTCACAGCATTTAATTAAATACTATTTTAAACATCCCAATAAGAACATACGTTCAACCTGGAAACTCCCACACAGTGACAACTTTCAATTAATTACATGTATGTTTTCCCCTTGGTATGATCCTTTTTCATTACTATGTAAAACAATGGCTGATAAGGGCACCTCAAACTTTGAAACTTCACAAGTCACTTAATGTCTCTTGGGCTTCAGTTTCCTCATCTGTAAAATAAAATAGTGCCCTTGACAGGTGCAAGTTTGGAAGTCAGCTATGCATGAAGTAGAGTCTTGACACTGTCTATCTGTATAAGATGAAGCTACCGTGTTCCAGTAATCAGGTGAAATGTGCTTGATGCTGTACTGGTATCTTGCAATTTTTTTTTTTTTTATGTGTCATGGTCATATGGTTAGGCTTTGTGTCCCCACCCAAATCTCATCTTGAATTGTAATCCCCATAATCCCCACCTAGGAGAGACCAAGTGTAGGTAATTGAATCATGGGGGCATTCTCCCTCATGCTGTTCTCATGAAATCTGAAGGTTTCGTCAGGGTCTCTTTCCACTTGGTTCAGCACTGCTCCTTCCTGCTGCCTTGTGAAGAAGGTGCCTTGATTCCCCTTCACCTTCCACCATAATTTTAAGTTTCCTGAGGCCTCTCCAGCCGTGCAGAACTGTGGGTCAATTAAACCTCTTTTTTAAAATAAATTACCCAATCTCAGGCTTTTAGCAGTGAAAATGAAGAAGGTAGGATGCTTTGACTCATTAAGTCAGGATTATTCATGCTGGTTATTCAAACCAGGTAGTGTTGTCCTTCAACTGTGCATCCCCTTGAGAGGTAGGTTCTGGTAAGGAGCTGGCCATCACAGGACATCTGCAATTTGCCTTCAGATCCTCGGGAGCTGACAGCAGCCTGTTTGTTGCCACTGACAACTGTCTGATCTAGGAGATGTGACCATTCCTCAGTTTTGCATGGCAATTTGTTCTTAAAGATTTTTCAAACATATACTAAAAATGATACAATTCATCATCACAAAAATGGGTGTTGGATGGTGGAGAGACAGTACAGTATTATCACTAATTCCCTATTAACTGGAACACACAGTACAGGGTAAAAGCATCTTGCAATTGAATTAACCAAGATACAGGCTAAGAGTATGTAACTCTGGAACAACAAACATGAAATTACCTTTACAGAGAGGGTTCTCTCTAAGGGACAACTCTAAGATTCCACCCTCTGTGCTTAATTTTCCCTTCACTCTGCTTTATTTGTCTTTATGGCATGAGCACTCTTTAACATTCTATTAAATATATTCTTGTGTATATATATATGTTTATTAAATATATTCAAGTATGTATGTATTTATTAAATATATTATAGTCTGCGTATTTTTTGTTTGCTGCCTGCCTCCTCTTTGCAAATGTATCTCCATGAAGGCAGACTTTGTATATCATATATATCACATAGATGTTCACTAAAAATTTATTTTGTCTTGAGGCATAACAAAGTCAAGGTAACTTAAATGGCAGTGGGATATTCTTAGGGAAATCAGGAGATCTGAGGTTCCTTCTGACTTTGCTGCATTCTTGTCACAAAACTGGAAAAAGTGAAGAGTGTTGCCTGGAATTTAGACATATATTGGAATCACCCAAAGGGTTTGCAAAACACAGATTCTTGGGCTTTACCCATAGAATTTCTGGCTCAGGAGGTCTGGGGTGGCACTTACATGTCTTTTTATATATTAATTCATTTTTAATTAACCAAAATTGTATATATTGATTGTGTATAATATAGTGTTTTGAAATATATATATATATAAAAAATGGAATGGTTAAGTCAAGGTAATTAGTATATGCATTACCACATACTTAACATTTTTTATAGAGACAGAACTTAAAATCAACTCTTAGCAATTTTCAAGAATACATTTTTATTAACTCTAGTTATCATGTTGTACAATAGATCTCTTGAACTTGTTCCTCCTAGGTAACTGAAATTTTGTATCTTTTGACCAACCTCTCCCCAATCCCTCAACTCCCTGCCAGCCTCTAGTAACCACCACTGGACTCTATGCTTCTATGGGTTCAACTTTTTAGAATTCCATACGTGAGTGAGATCACATGGTACTTTTTTCCGCTCTGTCTGGCTTATTTCACTTAACATTGTCCAGGTTCATCCATGTTTTAATACATGATGGATTTCCTTCTTTTTAAAGGCTGAATACTACTCTACTCGTTTGTGTGTATGTACCACATTTTCTTTATCCATTCATCTCTTGATGGACACTTAGCTTGATTCCCTATCTTAGCTACTGTGAATAATGCTATGGTAAGCATGACAGTATAGATATATCTTTGATATACTGATTTCATTTCCTTTGGCTAAATACCCAATACTGGGATTGCTGGACCCTATGGTAGTTTTATTTTTACTTTTTTGAAGGACCTCCATACTGTTTTCCATAATGGCTTTACTAATTTACATTCCCATTAGCAGTTGTGCAAGGGGTTCCTTTTCTACATATCACTAAACACTTATTATTTTTTGTCTTTTTGACAATAACCATTGTGATATCTCATTGTGGCTTTTATTTGTTTTTCCTTGATAATTAGTGATGTTGAGCATTATTCATGTATCTGTTGGCCATTCTTCTTTTGAGAAGTATCTATTCAGGTCCTTTGCCCATTAAAAAAAAAAATCAGGATTTGTTTTCTTGCTTTTCAGTTGTTTGAGTTCCTTATATACTTTGAATATTAACTCCTTATCAGATGAATGGCTGCAAATATCTTCTACCATTCTGTAGATTGTTTCTCCACACTGCTGATTGTTTCCTTTGCTGTACAGAAGTTTATTAGTTTGATGTAATCCCATTTGTCTATTTTCATTTTCATTTCCTGTGGTTTTTGCGTCATACAATATCAAAAAAACATCATTGCATAGGTCACTATCATGGAGCTTTTCCTTTATGTGTTCTTCTAATAGTTTTACAGTTACAGGTCTTACATTTAATTCTTTAATCCATTGTTAGTTGATACACCATTTACTGAAGAAACTGTTCTTGGCACTTTTGTCAAAAATCAATTGACCAAAAATGTGTGCATTTATTTCTTAGCTCTCTATTCCATTGGTCTATGCGTCTGTTTTTACAATAGTGCCATATTGTTTTGAGTACTTAGCTTTGTAGTATATTTTGAAGTAAGGTAGTGTGTGATGCCTCCAGCTTTGTTCCTTTTGTTCAACATTACTTTGGCTATTCAGGATCTTTTGTGGTTCCATCAGAATTTTAGAATTGTTTTTTCAATTTTATAAAAAATGTCATCGGAATTTTGATAGATATGGCATTGAGTCTGTAGATAGCTTTGAGTGGTACTGACACATTAATAGTATTAATTCCTCCAATCCATAATCACAGGATCTCTTTTCATTTATTCTTCAATTTCTTTCATCAATGTTACATGGTTTTCTGTGTACAGGTCTTTTACCTCCTTGGTTGAATTTATTTCGAAGTATTTAATTTTCTGTAGCCATTATGAATATGATTATTTTGTTGTTTTCTTTTTTTTTGTTAGTGTATAAAAACACTACTGACTTTTGTAAGCTGATTTTGTATCCTGCAACTTTACAGAATTCATTAGTTTTAACAGTTTTGTCTGTTGTGTGCGTGCGTGTGTGTGTGTGTGAAGTCTTAGGGTTTTCTGTATATAAGATCATGTTGTCTGCAAACAGGGACAATTTCACTTCTTCCTTTTCAATTCGGATGCCCTTTATTTCTTTTTTCTTCCTGCTCGCTTTAGCTAGGCTTTTCCAGTACTATGTTACATAGAAGTGGGGCATCCTTGTCTTGTTCTGTATCTTAGAGAAAAATTTCCAACTTTTCACTCTTGAGTATGATGTTAACTGTGGGTTTGTCATAGATGGCCTTTCTTGTGTTGAGGTATGGTCTTTCTATACCTAATTCATTGAGGTTTTTCTTTTTATCATGAAAGGATGTTGAATTTTGTCAAATGCTTTTTCTGCACCTATTGAGATGATTATATAATTTTTGTCCCTCATTCTGTTAATGTGGTATATATTACATATGTTGTGAGTGTAAGATTTTCCTATGTTGAACCACCCTTGAATCCCTGGGATAAATCCCACTTGATCATGGTGAATGATCCTCTTAGTGTCCTTTGAATTCTGTTTGCTAGTTTTTGTTTGAGGATTTTTGTATCTATGTTTATCAAAGATAAGGGCTTGTAATTTACTTTTCTCGTAGGGTCTTTGGTTTTGATATAATGGTAATGCTGGCCTTGTAAAATAAGTCTGCAAGTATTTTCTCTTCAATGTTTTGGAAGAGTGACGGGAGTTTGAGAATGACTGGTGTTCTCTATTTTTTAAATGTTTGGCTGAGTTCAGTGGTGAAGGCATCAGGTCCTAGGCTTTTCACCGATAGGAGACTTTTATTACTGATTCAATCTTTTTTACTTGTTATTGTTCTGTTCAGATTTTCTATTTCTTCATGATTCAGTCTGGATAGATTGTATGTGTTTAGGAATTTTCCCATTTCTTCTAGATTATCCAATTTGTGGGTATATAGTTGGTCTAACAGTGTCTTATGATCCCTTTGCATTACTGTAATGGTAATGTCATCAGTTGTGATGTCTCCTCTTTCAATTCTCGTTTTATTTACTTAAGTCTCTTCTCTGTTTTTCTTAGTCTAGGTAAAAGTTTGTTGCTTTGTTTATCTTTCAAAAAAAAAAACAAAACCAAATTTTATTTCTGTTGCTCTTTTCTATTGTTTTTCTTGTCTCTAATTCATTTACTTTGAGTCTGATCTTTATTATTCCTTCCTTCTGCTAACGTTAGGGTTAAGGTGCAACATTAGGTCATTTGAAACACTTCTTTTTTGGTATAGGCATTAATTGGTATTAGCTAACCTTTGAACTGCTTTTGCTGCTCCTCATAAATTTTGGTATGCTGTGTCCCTTATTTGTCTCAAGGTATTTTTAAATTTCTCTTTTAATTACTTCACAGATCCATTTGTTTTTCAAAAGCATGTTACTTAATTTCCATGTATTTGTGAATTTTCTAAAATTCCTCATTATTATAGTTTTGTACCACTGTGGTCAGAAGAGACTTGACAGGATTTCAATCCTCTTCAATTTGTTCAGACTTGTTTTGTGGCCTAACATATGATCTAACATGGAATGGTCCACGTGTGCTTAGAAAAATGTATATTCTGCTGCTATTGTATGGAATGTTTTGTATTTGTCTGTTAGGTCCATTTGGTCTAAGGTATAGTTTAAGTCCAATGTTTCCTTATTGATTTTTTTCTCTGGATGATCTATCCACTGCTAAAAGCAAGATATTGAAGTCTCTTATTCTTATTGTTTGAGTCTCTCTCTCCCTTCAAGAATTTATTAATATTTGCTTTATATATTTAGGTGCTCCAATTTGGGTTGTACATATGTTTACAACTGTTGTATTCTCTTGATGAATTTACTCCATTGTCATTATATAATGATCTTATTTGTTTCATTTTACAGTTTTTGACTTAAAGTCTATTTTATATGATATATGTATAGCTACCCCTGCTCTCTTTTGGTTTCTATTTGCATGAATATGTTTTTCTATCATTTTACTTTCTGTTTTACTTATTTCACATCTATGTGTGGTCTTAAAAATGAAGTGAGTCTCTTATAGGCAGAATATAGTTGGGTCTTTCTTTTTGATACCTTCAGCCATTCCATGTTTTTGATTGACAATTTTAATCCATTTTCATTCAAAGTAATTATTGATAAGCAAGGATTTACTACTGCCATTTTGCTATTTTTTTGTTGTTGTTTTGTAGATCATTTGCTTCGTTCTTCATCTCTATGGTCTTCCTTTGTATTAAATGGTTTTCTCCAGTGACATACTTTCTTACTTTCTACTTTCTTTGTATCTACTATAGGAGTTTTTTTTTTTTTTTTTTTTTTTTTTGCTTTATGGTTACTGTGGGGCTTATATAAAGCATCTTATGGTTATAACAGGTAATTTTAAGCTGATAACAGCTTGACTTTGATTGCATTAGAGAAACCTCCACACTGAGGACTTGCATTTCTAACAAGGTCCCAGGTGATGCTGATGATGCTAATTTGGGGTCCACACTCTAAGAACTACTGGCCTAGAACATTTATAAATTTCTATAGGCTTTGACATTTTGATTGAGAGTAACAAATAGTGGTCACTATCAATAAACTGATGATAAAACTATGTAACTTGGCATTCTAGATAATAAGCAACTAAGATATAGTTTGCCCATAATATATTCATCAGCATCTCCTGACAAGGTCTGTATAAAACTTGATGTAAATCCAATATTGATTCTACTTTCCATTTGAATACATGATGTACTTGATTGAATCGAGATTACATTTTAGAAATTTGTAGACATAACAGTCAATTTGCATGCAATCTGATTACTAAATGAGCTTGTCATTTAACATAATGATATTATATTATAACCTGCCCAGTGGTGTGAGTCTGATTACCTAACCTTCCTTGTAAAATATTTATCCCTAAGGCTGATGATAATGGAACTATAGTGATGGATAAATGAAATTTATACTGTACTTCTGTATCTTAGAAAATTAAACCAAAATGCATTTATGGACCATCTAGTTTGTTTCTAGTCAGGACACAAGCTGCAAAATTTATTTTTCTTATCTATTATTCTTCTAGGTTCATGAGTTCTGACGGAAATATTCCTATTTTCCTGCTTAATACATACAGGGTAAGCTCATTAATTACACTGAAATTAATGTGGCATTTAGTGTAGATACTCAAATACATTTGCATTGAGTGTTTGACCTTTTACATTATTAAAAATTAGAAAGTGCCAAAATTTAACACAGCACAAATCCAAAAATAGAATTAGCATGCTTCTGAACTTTTTTATATTTTGTTCAACTATCTTCCAATAAGAATTTCTTGGCAGCAAAACCATCTAAGAAAACATAAGTAAAACTAATTTCCTAAGCTATGTGGATACCATTAATGACATCATTTATTATACTAATTATAATAGAACAAGTAATTCTCTATGGCTGGGGCTCTAGTAGGCTGGAAGACTAAAAATGATCCCAGAAAAGAAAGAAATATAGATGGATACAATAAAAATTTCAGTTTAAAACTTTGAAATGTGTCCAAGAAACTTTGAAGAAAAAAGCAAAAACCCATACTTTCTCAAGTAGAAATTTAAATACACACATGTACTTCCCATATGCATACATAATCTTAGTTCCAAAACCACATAATTAAGATACATTGTTATAACAGACTTTACCTTCATAATAAAGTAAAAAATGGGTTTGAAAGGATAGGCACCATTCATGTTACTTTTCTTAACAGCTTATTTATATACTTGTACCCCAAGAAGTTTCAGCTAAGCATATAAACTTTTAGCCAGTATTTCAAGAAAATGTGTATTGCTTGTTAACTGACAGTTCTCAAACATTATCATATATATGTTTTACATTAGATCAGGAGTTTTTGATGAGAAATTATTTGGAAATACTATGGTCTGTTTGGTTTATTTTGTTTATTTCCCCACATGTGCATAAGAGGGTTCTTAACAGTTATGGTTCTATGGAATATCAAGTGAAGAACATCAAACTGTAGAAACAGGTTCAATCAAAATTATAGCACCGCCTACTCTGCAGTGTAATTGTTTTATTTATTACTTTTAGCACATCCAGAATACAGAAATATGTATTTTAAAAAGGATTATATCTATTTTATTTTGCATAGACTATTTAATCAATATATCTCAGGTCATTATTTCTCATTACTCACTTCTTTCATAAAACCTCACAAGGGCCTTCAAGAGCACCTTCACACCCTGTCCATCTCCACCCACTATAAAAGGACACAACATGTGAAATAAAACCAACCTATACGTGCTCATGAACTTTTACCCCTTTGAGATAAAAATACTTTCTTCATGATGACTTTACTGTCTCAACAGTATGTTTGCCTCTGTTAGAGAATAAACCATAAATGCAGGAGCTGTATTTCTTTATGTGCTGTGCAGTTCCTGATTTATTGATAGCTCTTAATCATAATAATCACCAAGTGAGTGGGTTTTGAATCTCTCCTTCATAAGCCTCCGTTTTAGCCATGAAATTATTTAAATGTAGCTTGCTGGGAATTACTGCCTTTGCTTCCACAGTACAAGGACTCCACCTTACTCTTTAAGCAGAAATTTATTTTGACCTTTCCCCTGTTCATATTCCTTCACACGTTATTTATCCAACAGGGCATATACTCCCTTTGGTAGATACTTGTCACCAAAGTCAAAGTCAGAAAATTTGACTACACAACAACAATACCAATTGGTAGTCTGTGTCAGTAACTGAGGCTGCAGAACAAGCGTATGTGTTAATATGAAAACATTTGACTTAAGATTTTCTGAGGAAATTAAGTAGTCTGGTTGAAGGTTGAACTGATTTGGTCCTGAATCTCATCCTCTATGGCATAATTCTGGCCATAGATTGAAGATAGAAATAACAATCACAAAAATCATTGTCCCAAATGTGGTAATGTGTTCATCCATAAACACAGATAAATAACAATTTTGTTAGTACATGCCACTCATTTTGTAGCCTACAGACTTAGAAAACATGGAGAGTTCATATAATGTGTATAATTTATCATAGTATCTCCTTAAAAAGTATCTGTTTCTAATTAAAATCAGAGTTAAAATAACTGACCATTGTATATATGTATATATTCTATTCTTACAGATTATGAAAACTCTGCCATCACATAGTAAATTGAAGAATTGAACCATTTATCAATATAATTGAAAGGAGATTTTCTAAACGTCAACAGTACAAAATGTCTTCATTTTTCTGAGCAACTGACCTTCTTAGAATCATAAGCCCACTTTGGGATAATGAATTATAAAGTTAAAAGTCTTGTTTTTCATTGTCTCAGTGAAAACAACTTTCAATGAGACTCCTCAAGTCATCTGAACCTAAATCTTTATTCACTAAGTTAAAACAACAGACAAACATGGTCTCCCCCAGTCATTTTTCTCTTTGTATTGCTCTCTTCTGGGAACCCAGACATTAACCTTAAACATTTGGTTTAGGGAAAATCAATCCTCTGACATTTCTAGTTTGAATTACCTCTGTTTTCATTTGGCTGAATTGTTTTTGGTTTATATTTAACCAAAAGTCATGTGAAATAGAGAAATAAGGTAGAGTTTTTGTTAATTTAAACCAAAGTGACTATTTCTTCCTTCAACTTTTCTGCACTATACTTCTTCTACAGTAGGGGTCATAGCTATTTTTTAAAAATAAATCTGTTACTCACTAAATCTTCCCTTTGGAATTTCTTTCATTAGATTTATCAAGAGTAAATGAATTCTGTAAAATTGTGAGTCATCTTATTTCCTGCTTGGTGCATTTTTATACAGTTTTCTTGCATTTGACATATTAATTTCTTATTGCAGGTGGTTTTGCATTTTATTTCAGAAGAATTTTCTCAATGTTGTACAAATGGATTTTCCTTTTTTCTTGCCTTACTATGTAGTGATTGGGAAACTTATCAAATGTCTGTGATATTGCTAGGAATTATAATATTAACAAAAGAGCATTTCATAAAATTGTTATAATTACCAGATATACATGAAAATGTTTAGAAATTGTAATTCAACATAATTACTTTTACATTCAATAATTATTTAATATGGTAAAATGCCTCTGCAAAGTGTTAGGTGAAAATGGAGGCTTTATAATCAGATAAATCAATACAAAAATAGTATATGTAACATCATAAAACCAACCAAATTCTTAATAATGGACTTTCAATCTATCTTTCATATATCTTAATAGCTACTAATTATCATTTCTTCCTTTATTAAAGTTATTAAAATAAGAGCTAAAGGAGATAGTTTCTTATATCAATTCCTACTTTCTTTGGGTTAAATTTTTATAGAAAAGCATTGTGATTTATCTTTTGTGTTGGTCAGTTTTCTATTGCTATAAAGACTACCTAGGACTAGGGCAATTTATTAAAAAAAAAAAGGTTTAGTTGGCTCACATTTCTGCAGGCTGTACAAGCATGGTGCCAGCATCTGTTCAGCTTCTGGTGAGGCCTCAGGAAGCTTTTAATCATAGAAGAAGGCCAAGGGAGAGCCAGCATATCACATGGTGAGAGAGAGAGAGAGAGAGAGAGCAAGACAAGGAGGCCTTGACAGACTCTTTGAAATAACCCGATTTTGTGTGAACTCACAGAGTGAGAACTCACTCATTACGGTGATGACAGCACCAGGACACTCATGAAGGATCCACCGTCATAAACCAAATATCTCCCACTAGACCCTCCTCCAACATTGGAGATTTTATTTCAACATGAGATTTGGAGGGGACAAAACCTCCAAATCATAACACCTTGTAGTTTAATTTTAATAACAAAGACATAATTCTTTAGAAATTTGAGATAAGATTTCCATAACAAGTACTGATGGCTCCGTGACTTACTACGGCGTAACTTCTGGATAAGTTTGAGGATGTAACTCCATCATCAGTCAAGGAGTGTACTGAATACATGTGGCTTTCTTGCCATCATGTAGTTGAAAAATCGTTAGGTTGAACCATGATAAATCAGACACTATGTATATTTATTTGTTGTGGGCACTCTTTACCAGGAGAAAAAAGACACAGTTTCTGTTCTCAGGGAGCTTGTGATTTACTGTAGAAAGAGATGATTGCACTGTTAAACACATATTCATATAAAACATTATGTGCCTTATCATGGGAGGGTGGGGTTCAGATGATATGAGAGAACCCTTGGCATGGGTGGGCCATGGAGTGCATAGGGTGGAGGAAGAAGGGTTCTCAGAACTAGAGCATCATAAAAGGCCTCTGAAAGTGATGGTGTTAAAGAGGACTGAAATTTGAATTTTTCCTCCTTCCTTTGCCAATGTTGTTTATAATATGTATTGACAATAGCTAACAGAAATTGCTTCTTATATAAGCCTTACTTTCTTTTACTCAAAACTTTGCAAAAACAATTCTGATTACTTTTACCTGGAGCAGGGAAAAGGAGCCTGGGTTAGGTTGCCCAGGCAGGGAAAAGCACATAAGATGGTTTTAATCTGAGAGAAAGTACAGTGACTTTTGGTAATTAAAACATCAGTATGGCTGACTTGGCAGCCCAGGTGGACCGTGTGAAGAGGTGGGAGAAAGTGGATGGAGAGAAAATACAGCCTACAGTGTAAAGGGCCTTAGAAGTCCTGGAAAGCAGTTCAGACTTTAAACACAATGACCCTGGGAGTCATGACAATGGGACCGTAGCAGTCATTTCTACTAAGACCATGCTTGCTGCAATGCAACAGATGGATTGCAGCAGGCTGTAGAGAAGACAAGTTTGGGAAACCACTTATGTGGCTATTTCAACAGTTTATGTAATCTGCCAATATTTGATGGCCTTGAAATTATCATTTAAAAATAGAACTATTAAAAATTAATGAATTTCAATTTGGCACTTAATAGCAAAAGCAAGGAAGCAAAAAAAAAAAGATCAAGAAACAACCTAGATGCTGACAACGAGTGTTGGTTATATTAATGATGCTACAGATATATGGGCTAGAATACAATATAGCCGTTATAAATGATGTTGTTTAAGAATATTCATGATTGGGGAAAATGCCCAAGACATGTTGCTAAGGAAAAGGCTGATTAAAAAGTAGTCTTAAAGCCATGAGTCACTGAAAAACAAACAAAGAAAAAACCAAAACAACAGCAACAAAACAAAAAAAACCCTCATCAAACTAAAGAAAAAAGCTGGGCATACGTTTATACCCAAATACCAATACAATTGTCTCTGGAGATGTGAATTTTAAAATAAAAAATTTCACTTTATCCTTGGTGCTCTTTTTCCAAATTTTCTTTGGTGGCCATACATTATTTTACTCAGAAATACACGTACTTTAAAATAGATTTGTTTGTTGTAACAATAAAATCATTAAAGAAACATTTCAGAAGTCATATATCATGTTATTTGAAAAGAATGTAGTGTAGAGAAAAGTCACACATTTCTTGAAGAACAAAACACCATTCTCCTGCCTCAGCCTGCTGAGTAGCTGGGACTACAGGCCCCTGCCACCATGCCCGGCTAATTTTTTCTTTTTTCGTATTTTTAGTAGAGAGGGGGTTTCACCATGTTAGCCAGGATGGTCTTGATCTTCTGACTTCGTGATCTGCCTGCCTCGGCCTCCCAAAGGGTAGTGATAACATTTCTAATCTGTGCAGTGTCCAAACTGCTCAGTGGCTGATTCAGAAAGGCCAGGTTAAATAAGGGCACGTGATATGAACCACTGTAAATATGATATCCCGTGCTTTTCAGAGGTCACTTTCATAAGTAAGAAAAATGGGGGGGGGAAGGGATGGCATTGGGAGTTATGCCTGATGTAAATGACGAGTTGATGGGTGCAGCACACCAACATGGCACATGTATACATATGTAACAAACCTGCACATTGTGCACATGTACCCTAGAACTTAAAGTATAATAAAAAGAAAAAAAAAACAATCTTTCTGAAACTATTATAGAACGGAAATAGAAAGTCTGAAGACAAAATATTCACATGAACACTTTTGCCCCCAAATTATCAGTTCTGACAAAATAAAGTAACAAAGCTTTTTGTGTTAAAGCAATTGTATTACACATGTATACAGATAAAGTACATTGGATGAATCATGTTTAATAATAGCACTTAATATCTTTTCCAGAAGCATAATGGGTAATTTTTCCAGCATAAGTGATTTATGAAAAAAAGAACTAAACAGAAACAAAATAAATGCAGGATGATTTAGCTTCTTTGTTATAAGCAATTTGAAAGTATAATGGGGAAGAGGAGAAACTAATTGTAATACTGGAAAATTTTAAAATTCCACCTAATGAGAAGTCATTTGGTAAGCAGGGTATCTAAAGGAAAATATTAAAATACTCTGAAATTAGGTAAATCCATAGATTAGTGGCTTTATATTTCATTTGCGGTTTCAGTGCAATAGAAAAAGTAAGCCAAATTGAATGGCTCCTATTTTTTGTGTGTGTGTGTTTTTAATAGAACATAGGGAAATAAAGAAAAACTAAAAATAGTAAAAATAATTCCATAAAAATAAGCTGAATTGCAAATCTTTCTTTCCTGCTGATTTCAATTTGTTGCCTTAAAATTGTATATGCTGGGAACCGATTCCCACCCCTTGAAAGACAGCTATTATAATTACTTTTATTTCCTTTTATATCAAAGTCAAATGGCTTGGAGAATCAAGTTGTGTGGTTAAGTTTAGAGGTTGCTCAGCTGATATCTGAGACTGAAGCCACTGAAGTGTGAGATAACCGTAATAAAATGGCTCGGTCATTGAGGGCACCCTAAAACTGATTGATTCTCAGAATAGAACCACACCTCAGATTTATTATGCTGTATCTTCCACAAATGGCTGAAGCAGTCTGATTACTTAAGACATTGATTCTGCATGATAAACCTATTACATTTATATCCCATGGCCAAAACTTGTTGTGGAAGTAGTTTTCTTTATAGCATTTACTGACTTGCTGGGGGCATTTTATGATCTTGAATGCTTGTCAGGAAAATATTGGAGATAATCAAGCAATGCTGAAGAGCTACATGTGCCTTTCTGTTTATACAGAGTTGATGCAGAAACATTTTATGCTTTTTTCAACTTTTTTCCAAGAACGGACAATTTTAGTGATTTCAGAATGATAGGTGCTTTTCATAGTTGATTCTGTTAGTTTTTAGGTCAAAGACGAGTCAGGATTAATAATCTCATTTACAAAATGAGGTTAGGTGTTCCTAAATTTCAGATATTTAATCTTTAGCTCGTCTTCAGCATATTGCTGCTTACGACAAACTTCTTAAAAAATAGGAACTTCTAATTTTGAAACATCTTAATGGATTATAGAAAACCATCTGAAAACATTTAAAATGTCATGTGAAGAAGTATTTCCTTTTAGCTCACAACTCCATTTTTTTTTTTTTTGCTTATAGGTAAGTATACTAGTAATAATAGTAATACTTGGTAACAATAACAGCAAAAATGATGACAGTTAAGGGTGAATGTAAGTTTACTATGTACTAGGGTCCATGTTTTCAATAATTACATTAAATTCTGTTTACAATCCAGTGACTTGATAAAATGATTTTTAGTTCTGTTTTGTACATTAACAAACAGACAATATAGTTGTTAAGTGTCCTGCCTGCAGTTGTATTGCTAGTACTTGACAGAGGATTCCAATGAAGTTGGTCTCATCTCAAAACCATCCTCTCTGCTATGAAGGATAACAATAGGAATAAGTTGAAGTTAAAGAACAGATCATGAAGTGAAAATGCTTGTCTCTATAACATAAAAACTCGTAAATGGTAATAAAGAAAATTACAGAGAAAAATTACATAGAGGCAACAATCACTTTGTTGTTGTTGAGACAGAGTCTCACTTTGTCACCCAGGCTGGAGTGCAGTGGTGCAATCTTGGCTCACTGCAAGCTCCACCTCCTGGGTTCATGCCATTCTCCTCCCTCAGCCTCTCAAGTAGCTGGGACTACAGGTACCACCACCTCGTCCGGCTAATTTTTTTGTATTTTTAGTAGAGACGGAGTTTCACCGTGTTAGCCAGGATGGTCTCGATCTCCTGACCTCGTGATCCGCCCGCCTCGGCCTCCCAAAGTGCTGGGATTACAGGCGTGAGCCACCGCGCCTGGCCAACGATCACTTTTTTTTAGCGCACTAGTGCCTGCCTTAATATTTGATGAAAGAACGAAGAAGAAATGACTACAATATAAGGCTTAGTGATAGCACTATGAGGAAGTAAGAAAATATTACAACCTAAAAACTAGGGAGAATAAGCTCTATGCAATGCTATCTGTAATACCAAATAGAAAACAGTAAGTGCCAAATAAGAAAAGGAGGAAAAAAATGTCATGGCAATTCAAAAGAGGAAAAGTTACATCTCATTGGTAAAACAGTGAGAAAGTCTTAATAAGTAGAAGACATGTGATTTGCAATAATAGTTATGTCAACTTTATTCTGTATATTTTAAAAATTAGTAGACTAAAAATTGGGCTGTTATTTTTCCTAGTGCTAGCAAAATAGAGGATTACTGCCTCTGCTTTGTTTATATTCTGCCTTAATGTATGAGCGTATTTTGTAAAGGTTAATATCATCTCAAGATGTTAACTGCCTGAGGCAACACTAACAACTTTACAACTTCACATTTTTCACATTTAATATGCATTTTCAGTGGGTAAAATTATCTGACTACAGTGATGGCGGCATTTCATTCCCATAAAAAAGATGTAACTCTTCTCAAAGAATCTTAGATGAGTTATATCTGAGCAATGCCAACACATAATTAAATTTAAAATCATTTCTATTCTTTTCAGTTGGTGAGAAGCCCTATCATTTGGGGTAGGTTTTGTGCAGGTGTAAAGTATTGGTTTTTAATTATTTCCTGATAAATACAGGCAATTTCATCAGGAGGTAAGTTAGTAATTGGAAATAGTCGATTAATTTCAAAGAAATTACTAGATTGACACATACAATTTCCAGCAAGAGTTATCACTATAGTCCAGCTTAGTCAGTTCATCAAAAATAAGCTCTTTTCAAGAATCTTACTAAAGAAAAACATTAAGTCAGACTCAGGATTTATTTAATCCAAACTTTAACCTCTTTTCAAGACACCAGCTTCAGGCGGAGCTATGTAACAGCAAATAACTTCAATATTCTAGGCTGCTCAAGAAACGAGCATATGAGAATTACAAGCCAATGCTGCACAGATTCCTGCAGCTGGCTTCACAGTGTGGAGATCCTGGCTGTGCCTCTTTTCTGGACATGTGTACTTGGTCTAGTATTTTTACACATGTGCTAATTTGACAGGTACACTTTCTAAATTCATTCATGATGGGGAATTGCCAGTGACTTTAATCTTTCCATAAACTTTATTTCATAAGACTGGTTTTTTTGAAATCGATGTGTGCTATGTTTTGTGCACAGCACACTATTTTTAAGGATAGGTGTGTTAATGCCTATCAGAACTCTTACTGACAAAGTACCATCAAAGATGGTGCAGTCTTATGTTCTTAGAAGGCTGGCAAACAGGTGAAAGTGAATAGAAATTGCTGTCTTGTGGCCAGCATGTATTAGGCTTATGTATGTTAATAAAAAGTTAATTAAAATGGAAAGAATGGGCAAGGAGGGCTCTCTGCTATTATCATTGGAGACAGATTCTTGGTTAACAGTTTCTCATTATGTGGAATGGCAGAATTGGGGATCAGAGAAATTATTTGTAAATGTGGATCCAAAAGCCTTCTTACAAAAGCAAGCTAGGCTCATCTGTGAGTTTCCAAGACCCTTCTTTGGAATTTTCATCCTTTCCATCACGCTGTTACTGAGCTCACATTGAAGCAACAGGAGTTGCTGGGATCCTTCTCTGCCTCATCCAGTAATTGGGACTCTGGCCACAGCCAGCTTTCCCTGCACTGCCGCTGCCCAGATAATTGCCGTGACATTTCATTTCTCTCTTCTCTGAAAGAAACATTCAGGCAGAAAACTCATTCTTCTAGAAAGTGCCCCAGGCCCTCTGTTACAGGGTGAGTGCGGATCACAGTTCAGTGGCTGGCTCTTTCCCTGCATGGTCGAAGCTGCTTTCCACGGTTTGATTACTCAGAGGAAAATAAACCTGAGCAGGCACATAGAGTTGTTTGTCTCTTCTTTCCCACTTGTTAGGTGGTGGTTAAAAGCAGATAAAACTTCTCCTTAAAGACCTTTACTTTGAGTGCTGCAAGACATTCCATTTATCCTGACTGCCAAATGCAGAAAATTCCCACACGGGCTGTCGTTAAATCAATCAGTGTGTATAATGAACGAATTTTGTTATAAAGAAGGCCTGGCCCTTTGCCTAGCACACAGTTGGTGCTTAGTAAACATTTGTTAAATGAATACAGGCGTCAGAGAACTGGAACCTTTTTCTCACATTAAACAATGTTGTTCCAAGATCTTTGTCTTGATTTCTGCTTTCTCTGGCAACTGGGTTGTGCTGTCTTTCAATATATTACCATTAAGTTTTGTAAGATGTTCCTACACACTGTTTCATAATTCAAAATATAAATATATTTTTAGCTCTATAGAAATAGCCTGATATCCTTCATCACATATTTTTAAAGAATGAAAGATTTCTACGCCCATTGTAAAACATTCTGAATGAAAAAAATGGAAGGGCTAAGCATTTTAAAGCTTAAACAGCCTTTGCTATCAACTGATGTATATCTTATACGAGAACTGTACAGCTCAGAGCTGATCATCCACTTTTCTTGGTTGTTTAAGAGGTTAGTGAACAAACTGGGTTGAAAACTCAGGCATCCTAACTCCAAGAATAATGGAGTTATTGTAAATGAAGTTATATCAGACGTCCCCAACCTTTTAGCACCGGGGACCAGTTTCACGGAAGACAATTTTTCCATGGATCAGGATGGGGAATGGTTTCAGGATGATTCCAGTGCATTACATTTTGCACTTTATTTCTATTATTACATTGTAATATATAATGAAATTATTATACGACTCACCATAATGTAGAATCAGTGGGAGCCTGGGCTTGTTTTCCTGCAACTAAACAGTCCCATCTGGGGGTGATGGGAGACAGTGACAGATCATCAGGCATTAGATTCTCATAAGGAGCATGGAGCCTAAATCCCTCGCATGCGCAGTTCACAATAGGGTTCATGCTCCTTTGAGAATCTCATGCCGCTGATCTGATAGGAGGTAGAGCTCAGGCAGGAATGAGTGATGGGGAGCGGCTGTAAATACAAATGAAGTTTCACTAGCTTGCCCGCTGCTCACCTGCTCTGTGGTCTAGTTTCTAACAGGCCATAAACCAGTATTGGTCCTTGGCCTGGTGATTGAGACCCCTGCTTTGCATCCTATCTAGAAGTAGAATATGAGGAGTATGGTGATGGAGTGGAATCTTACTCAACTCATTTGGCATATCTGTTCTGAAATCCCATTCTGTGAAATAAGAAACATTGTCAATGTTCCCACTGCCAGTATTCCTAAGGCAAAGTACTACCTCATTTAATGAAACAGAAACAGTGGATTTTAGAGCTGAAAAATCAATGGTTAAAAAAAAAAAAACATATTTTGATGGAATTGAAAATAGGCATTCATTTTACATTTAGTTACTTTCTCCTTTCGCTAATGAGATTAATGCAGACCTCTAGCAGGGTGCTTGCCCTAGAACAGTACAAAAGGCAGATACTTCTGTAGAAAGCTAGCTAAAAGGAATTTGAGTATTTGACAGAATCATGTATAATTGAACAGTACTGGGGATGCTTGGGAGGGAAGCCGTGAAGACGGGGCCCCAGTGACATGGAAAGTAAGCAGGATCCAAGTGATGACCACCATGACACATATCAGGATTATTTCAAAAATTTACTGAGCAAAATGAAAAATTTCCATTCAGGGTGTTGGGAGAGCGGTCTGCCATTTATCACTATGAGTATTCATCTGAAGCTTCATAATTCTGTCAGAGATATTAAATAAAAACAAATAGAAAGAGGAGTATTTGGCTAAACTTAATGTCTATGATATCACAGCATCTCAACAAGACAAGAGAAGAGGCCTCAGTTTCGTTGAGTGTGGCTTTTACTTTAATACCCCCCTGGGCTTTTGTCCTCTAATTCTTGGTGTAGGGTTATTTTTCTTCAAGGAACAATGAAAATGCCATTTATTTTTCCCGTAGTGGTGATTTCTTTCTCTCCAGATGTGCAGAAGATGTTGGGAAAGTGCTATCTCTTTTAAGAAATCTTTTCTCCTCAGTAGTGAAAAGAACTCTGAAAACTTGGGTTTAAATTCTGGCTCTGTCACGTTCCAGTTATATGATTTAATGCAATGTTTCCTAAAAGTAAGAAAATTTTTACACTGAACCCTTTCCTCAGATCCCTAGGAGTCTTAAGTTCCCGTTTAAAAAAGATTGTATTTAAAATAAAACATTATTTTGTTATTGTGATATAGGTGTCCATGCAACCATAATTACACATGTAAAGTGGCCCTGGAGTTGTGTGGAACTAAAGCAATGTCACTTTATGAAACTCTGGTGCAGTAATCAACTAGCTGGCCTTTCTGTCAACACCTTGGTCTCGCCATTAGCCAACACTTTATGTGTGGACCATCAGTTGGACACAAATTCCTTGGAGATAGGTAAAAATAGTATATGCCTAGGACAGTGCCTTGTGTTTGTAGATAACTATTTGTGGATGCTATTCTAAATTAAATGGATATGTCTGTTTTTGTTACTGTTTCAAAAATTCTATAACCTGAAAATCATGGTCAAAGTCTGAAAACTCACCTGAGAACTATAAGTCAATCTACTACTGAGTTACTGTTCTCAGCTTTCAGCCTGTGAAGCAGTATACAAATGACAGTTTCTTGATCCTCTGGTACCATTTATTAAAAGTAGGACATTTAATACAATAAAAGAAAAATGATGCTGCAAGTAATAGTTTCTAATATTGGATATTTATCTATTTCCTAGAAGATGACTGGCTATAAAATTGAATACATTTTGTCACTAAGTTATTCTTCATTTTCAATGTCAGTCTTTGTTTCAATGGATCATTACTAATTTTCAATGGAGACTATTATTTCTTGTTTTTCTATAATTTGCATTACTTTTTATTATCTCCTGAAGGACGATTTAGCAAATTGATCAAAGACAGCAAAACCTGGAAAAGCATGTAACATGTTGTAATTACAAGGTTCAAAGGACTTATTCTTATTTTTGATGGGTGAGATTCTCTTACATACTGGAATTTGGGTCACAGTAGCAATGCACCTAGTTAGAGCAATGAGACAAGAGAAAGAAATAAAGAGCAGCCAAATTCAAAAGGAATAAGTTAAATTATCCTTGTTTGCAGATGATATAATCTAATATTTGGAAAAAACTAAGGACGCCACCAAAAAAACTATAAAAAAAATTTAGTTAAGTTGCAGGATACAAAATCAACATATGAAAATCAGTAGCATTTCTATATGTCAGCAGCAAACAATCAAAAAGGAATTAACCAAGGAATGAAAGATCTCTACAACAAAAACTATAAAACACTGATGCAAGAAATTGAAGAGGGCACCAAAAAATGGAAAGATATTCCATGTTCATGGATTGGAATAATCCATATTGTTAAAATTGCCATATTACCTAGCAATCTACAGATTCAGTGAAATTCCTATCAGAATACCAATAATATTCTTCACAGAAACAGAAAAGACAATAAAACTACAAAAGATACAGAATAGCCAAAGCTATCCTGAGCAAAAAGAACAGAACTGGAAGAATCACATTACTCAACTTCACATTATAATACAGAGCTATAGTAACCAAAACAGCATAATAATAGCATAAAACAGAGACACAGACCAATAGGAGAGTATAGAGGACCCATAAATAAATTCATACCTCTATAGTGAATTCATTTTTGACAAAGGCACCAGGAACATGTATTGGGGAAAGGACCATTTCTTCAATAAATGGTGCTGGGAAAACCGAATATCTATATGTAGAAGAATAAAACTAGATCCTTATCTCTCAGCATATACAAAAACCAAATGAAAATGGATTAAAGACTTAAATCTAAGACCTGAAACTATGCAACTATTAAAAGAAAACACTGGAGACACAATCTAGGACATCGGACTGGGCAAATATTTCTTGAGTAATACCCCCACAAACACAGGCAAGCCAAGCAAAAATGGACAAATGGGATCACATCAAGTTAAAAAGCTTCTACAACAAAGGAAACAATCAACAAAGTAAAGAGACAATTCATACAATGAGAGAAAATATCTGCAAACTCCCCATCCAATAAGGGATAATAACCAGAATATATAAGGAGCTCAAAGAACTCTATAGGAAAAAAATCTAGTAATCTGATTTTTAAATGGGCAAAAGATCCGGGTAGACATTTCTCAAAAGAAGACATACAAATGGCAAACAGGTATATGAAAAGCTGCTCAGCATCACTGATCAGAGAAATGCAAATTAAAACTATATTGAGGTATCATCTTACCCCAGTTAAAATGGCTTTTATTCAAAGGACAGACAACAACAAATGCTGGTGAGGATGTGGAGAGAAGGGAGTCCTCACACCCTACTGGTGGGAATGTAAGTTAGTATAACTACTATGGAGAATAGTTTGGAGGTTCCTCAAATAATCAAAAGTAGAGCTACCACATGATCCAGCAATCCATAAGGTATATTCCCAAAAGAAAAGAAATCAGTGTATTGAAGAGTTAGCTGAACTTCCATGTTTATTGCAGCCCTATTGACAATAACTCAGATTTAGAAGCAACCTAAGTATCCATTAACAGGTAAATGGATAAAGACATATTCAGCTATAAAAAGAATGAGATCCTGTCATTCGTAACAACATGGATAGAATTTGAGGTCATCACTTAAACTGAAACAAATCAGGCACAGAAAAACAAACTTTGCATGTTCTCACTTAGTTGTGGGAGCTAAAAATTAAAAACAATTGACCTCATGGAGATAGAGAGTAGAATGGTGGTTACTAGAGGATGGGAAGGGTGGGGTAGGGTGGGGTAGGGTGGGGTAGGGTGGGGTAGGGTGGTTAATGGGTACAGAAATATAGTTAGATGGAATAAATAAGACCTAGTATTTGATAGCACAACAGGATGGCTACAGTCAACAACAATTTATTGAACATTTAAAAATAACTAGAAGACTATATTTGGATTGTTTGTAACACGAAGAAAAGATCAATGTTTCAGGTAATTTACCCTGATGTGATTGTTCTGCATTGTATGCCCATATCAATATATCTCATGAATCTCATATATATATAGCTATGTACCCACAAAAATAAAATTTCTAAAAAAAAAAAAAAAAGCCCAATAGCAATGCAACCCTGCATTACTGTGTATATTGCTAAATATAGAAAACCAAGATCTTAATATCGTCTATATAGTATTTTAAGAATATAAATATTCTTATTTAGCATATGCTTTAGATTGCATAATTAATTATAAACACGTTCTAGACCTTATAATTTAGTGGTTCTTAGAAACAACAATTTTTTTTTAAGTTCTGGGATACATGTGCAGAACCTGCAGGTTTGTTACAAAGTTATACATGTGCCATGGTGGTTTGCTGCACCCATCAACCCATCACAGGTTTTAAGCTCTGCATGTATTATTTCTCCTCATGCTATCCCTCCCCTTGCCCCCCAACCCATGACAGGCCCCGGTGTGTGATGTTCCCCCCCTCCCTGTGTCCTTGTGTTCTTATTGTTCAACTCCCACTTAGGAGTGAAACATGTGGTGAAACACAGCAACTTTTAAATTTGCACAGGTGCCTGGTGCTTCTCCTGATGGATTAAGAGACATCCTCTCCTTTGACAAAACCTCTGGTCACAGATAATAGAGGACTTAGGGTTTGGTCTGTACCCTCTTGTTCAACCCTGAGGACCTTGGTCTTGTTACTCCATTGTAGCAACAAAGAGGAGTCAATAATGCCTTTTCAATACTGTGCATGTGAAGTCACAGGGGACGAAAAGTGTCTTTGTGTTTCAGAAATAGTGGAACATCACCACAGACTCACACTGCAGCCTTCCCTAATGTGCTTACTGTTGTGTAGGGGACTTAGTGGCAGAAAACTTGCTGGATAATCAAGAAGAAAAAGTGTTCACAAATTTATTCCGAAGATGATATTCAAATAGTTCCAGCTGATATCTTAATGGTTAGCATGGACAGGTTTGGGAAAAAAACTAGGCTTAATATATTTAATCTGTTTGAGGTAGTTAATAAATTTATACAAATTTTGGCAAAAGAAATACTGCCAAGAATGTTTGTAAAAAGTTTCTTTTTAATGTCGTCTTTGGGAATATAAACAATCTCAGCTTCTCAGTTGCTTACCACCCCTACAGAAAAAGGGGCAGAGTGCACAGCAGTTTCTTGTATTATAAAATACATAGATAATAATTTCAGTTTCATTTGTTGAATTTCATTTTAATTACACACACACACACAAACACACACGCATACACACACCTTACCCAATATAATGGGTCATCCACTTTATAGTTGAGTTGGGAACACTTAGGGCGATTTACCAATATAATGCAAGCATTAATTTTTGATTTGGAAAGAACAAACTAGAATGAAATAAGAGTAAAAGGTCCTATAAGAGGTATTTAGTTTACTTGTAAAGCCAGATTTTAGATGCATATATACTATATATTATTTTATTTAACAAATATTTAATAGTTTTTATAAAGCCTATGAATAAGTACTCATCACTGTGGAAGAAGAAATTTAGAATTAGGGAGACAAAATTGTACCAGCATCATTTTTCACAATTGTCAGTTTGACTCATGGTCATGTTTGTAACTCAAATATATGGTCTTGGTTATTATTATTGGAAAGAATTCCTTACGAAGTAATAACAAAACATTTATCTTTAAAGAATCTCAATAAATGCCTGCTAATTTTCTGTTTTAAGGAACTGCTTATTGGGAATACCATCCTTGTTAAAACGAGTTGAAGTCATATACTCCATTGTATTATAATGAGTTGCATTATTTCTGTTCTTTGGTTATTCATGGGAAAACATTTCCATTATTTCATGAGATAGCCTTGCTGAAAGTGAAAACACAGGGCAGCTGGACCAATTTTTTATGCTCTTAATTTACAGATTGGGACATAATAAAAAGTAAATGAGCTAGCTCTTTCTCACCAAGGAGTCTGTCTTCATTACCTGGTAGCGATTCTGTTACTGACATGGGTACGTTTAAGAGGCATTATGATTACAGTTTACACACTCTGATGACACTAATGCATATTGTTTTATGCCGAACACTTTTGTCAGTCTTCCAAATAATCAGTTAGGACGCCTCGGATAGCTTTACTCTCTGTTCGTTAAGTGCCAAGTTTAAACAGATCATATGCTTAACATTACCTTAATGCTGGAATCTCCACCTACTCCTTAATTGTTATGTTACATATCATTAAAAACTTCCATTCTACACAATGAAAACGGAACAGAACCCTCTAATTTCTTCTCATTACAAAGAGCCCATTTATGCTTACAAATTGTGGCTGCATTCTGCAGGAAGTCAGTCATCCCTCCGTGTTTGTGAACTATACAATTTGTTTAAAAGTGAGTGAGAAGACGACTCAGGAGACTTCTAGATTCCTAATGACATTAACACACACACAACTAGTAACGTGCCAGTTCTAGTACCTTGTTGGGTGTGTATCCTGCTTTGTGAGGAGAACTTTAGGGCCCCCAGTTTAATCCAGAAGAGACCTAGATTACCCTTGGTTATTTAATAATCCTTTAGGCACTTGGGAGTTGACTTCTAGACAAAGTACAGATGTTTGGAGACTTGAGGATGCCATGCAGGAGTTCTCTGCCATTTAAAACCCTTGTCCCCCAGGTGGCTCCAGAAGGACATTGGAGGATTTCATATCATCTTAGAGCTGCTGGTGACTCAGCAACTTCTGCAGAAATAAACTTGTAAGTGATAGCACCTGTTGGGTATGGACACCCTCAAAAGTAAGCTAATTGCCGAGACCGAATGTATTTAGGCTAAAGTGCATGCAGGTAGAGCATGGAGGAGAAAGCAGACTAGTTAAAACCCTTTCGGTATGACAATAAAGATAGTTTGTCTTTTTGAGAACTCATTTAGGTCTTCTCCCAGGTTCTAGAGAAGCACATATTCCTTCCCTTCATGTATCTGTCTTAGCTAAGAAGTCTGAAAACAGGTACTGTATCATATTAGAACCACTATTTCACTTTGAGGTAGTTTAGCAGTGTGCCCTAGATTTCTGGTTCTGGTTGTAATGGAATATCTAGGAATGAGCTGGCTTTACCTTTTGGTTGTAAACAATTAAAAAAACTGTATCAACATATAAAACAATTGATTTCATACACTGGACAACAGGCAGCACAAGACTGTGACCCTTGACAGAAGAAAAACAAATAAAATGACTTTCATGATTCTTCCTTATAATGTATTGATTCAATTTTCTCTTCCACTGTCAGAGAGATGAACCCAAGGTGAGAATCTGAATGGAGGTCCACATGCCCCCCGTCTAAATACTTACGTTACAAATAAAGCTAACACACTGTAAAAGGAAATATGTTATATTGTCCTACTTTGACAAAGCCACATAATTATGACCAAAAAAAGTGTATTGGATCTTAATGCTAGTTATACAAATATTTTCAGTTTGAGAAAATTCATCAAGTTTTGTTTTTTGAGACCAAGTCTCACTCTGTCGCCAGGCTGGAGTGCAGTGGTGTGATCTCAGCTCACTGCAACCTCTGCCTCCTGGGTTCAAGCTGTTCTCCTGCCTCAGCCTCCCAACTAGCTGGGTTTACAGGTGTGAACTACCACGCCTGTCTAATTCTTATATTTTTGATAGAGATGGGGTTTCACCATGTTGGTCAGGCTGGTCTCAAACTCCTGACCTCAAGTGATCTGCCTGCCTCAGCCACCCAAAGTGCTGGGATTACAGGCATGAGCCACCAAGCCTGGCCATCAATTTGTATACTTGGGATCTGTGCATTTTTGAATTAGGTCAAACAATCTGAAATTGCTAGTATTTAATCAAAATATTAGGAATTTTGACCTACAAAATTAGGAATCACATGGTTCAACATACCCACATGTATGAATTTTATAGAACAAAATGTCTGCAAAGTGTCAGTTTACTGTCTTTATTGTGCACGTCTCGGTGTTTTACTGGTCATAGTGTAAAATGTTCCTTAGGTGCCTTGTTGGGTGTGTATCCTGCTTTGTGAAGAGAACTTTAGGGCACCCAGTTTAATCCATTGTGCTAATGGACTACCTTCTGAGTGTTTTTGAAACCATATATTGTATGTCAAAGCCAGAAAATGAACACTTGCTACTGGTATGCTACTTCATTATGCATTATTCTTGTGTTTAAGTTCTGAGGAAAATTAATTGATCTCACCACTCAAATTTTCCCCATCACTTTCTGTAATATAACATTACCGTTATTTCAACTCTACATTAATCTCTTTTTTCCATAAGGCTGACTCTTTATACTAAAGATTATATTCAGAACAGGAATTAGGTTAAGCCACAAGTGACTCATTCATTAAAAGCTCAGACTTGTAAAATAAAGGGAAGCAGTCTGTTTAACATATGAAATATGCTTGTATCAAAACAATTTTTAAGATCAACACATATTTCAAAAATCAAATATAGGATTTTTTTGCTAGATTATCATGTGCTTTGGTTGTTTTCTGGGAATACAGGCCTCAGATTTCACATTAAGCATAAGTCAATGAATTTTTAGATAGTCTCAATGTCAAGTTTTGATTTATTCTTTCAAGCATGTGGAAACCATTAAATAAATATAGGTGTTTTTTCCCCTTTCCTCATAAGAGTATTTTAAATATCAAACACATACAACAGGAAAGCATAATTGATAAAACCAAATATGCAAAAGTCTTTTACTTGGTATAACTTCCCCAATTCTATAATCCTGAAGATATTTTAATTGGCATTATGACTAGCTGAGTACGTATGACTTAATTTGAAGGTCTGAGAGAGCATTATCTTTCTAACAAAGAGAGGTAGAAGAGCATTTTAATCATATTTGATTCACATTCACATTTAATAACTGTATACCAAGTTTCCACAAAGTATTATAACTTATAGCATAAATCATAAGAAAGGAAGCAACTGAGAAATGAATAATGTAATGGATAATGTAATGTCAGGAATGAGGAAAGAAACATCAGAAATATGGCAACAAAGCACATTGAGATAAAAAGGCAGTGACCGAGTTTCAAATCAGGCAACGGAACAAAAAGAATTCTTGAGGTTGCTAGATCTGCATACCCATGGACTAATGGCAAATCTGTTCCCAAAAGAAGATTCCCAATAACTAAATCTGCCTTGATTTAATGTCTTGATGCTCTTCCATATTTTTCACGTGAATATCCTTTTATTGCTAAACCACAGTGGCCTTGGCTGCAGAATGAGGGTCACAGGTTTTTATTAGAATTGAAACAGAGACCACCATAGTTATATAGTTTGAGGAGATAATTATAGATGTCTGGGCAAAACAGGACCAACAGAATTTCAAGACCCAGTGTATAACAATATTTTGCTGAACCAAATGTGTAACTGCAAACCTACATCTCAGAATTAAATTCTAGATTTGATGAATAAGATACTCGGTAAGACATCATCCAAATAATCTTTAGTGTCCAGCTCCCAACAGACAATCTTATCTTCTTTATCAATAGAACATTGCTGATGTTGGACTGTCATCACACACATAAGAGTTCTGGGAAATGGAAGCATTTGCTGAATTATGTGTCCTATATGACAGCAATGATGGGAAAAGCAAGTCACCACAGACCATTTGCCATCGCATCGAACGGACACTGAGTGTACTTTAATTATAGCGTGCAACATGAGCTTATGCTTCCCAGTTTAAAGTGTTGCCTTTTAGTGTTTGTGGAATCAGGGTTTGAACTGCATTTTCAGCACCAGCATGGGTGACAAACAGTCTCTCTGACTTTAAGATTTACAATGATAAAAACATAGTAAAGTCCATTTTACCTGCATTTCTTTAAGGTTAATGATCCATGACCAAGAAAATGGAAAATCTGATGAATCGCTCATTAACTTTTCAAAAACACAGTGTGAAAATCTTATATAAAAACAAAAATTATCTTGTGGAAATAGATTTTTTTCTCCCTATGGAATAACTACATTGACATATTTGATAAGGGCTTAGGAATAGCTTATGAATTAATGAATTTTTTTGGATGGAATAAAATTAGTCCAATATGAAGTGATGATGGATAGCCATTTTCACTTAATCTTATGCAATTTTTAAAGAAATTAATCGCAATTTTACTTGCATAAACTACAAGTGCATAACATTTAATATTAAATTGATAAAATAAAGTGTGCTCTTTTGATACTGTAATATGAGAATAATTTATTTATATATAAAAAACTCCATACAAAACCATGATGCTTTGTCTAGGGCAAAGCTAACAATTAGATATAAGTCCATATTTCATGTCTAAGAATTATGGGATTCTTACTTTAGAATATAATTATGCCCACATACATTTATCATTTCTATATCAAAAATTAACCTGTAATCTGTTATGATGGCAATGATATTAACAAAAAGGGTGGAAAGATTTTATTATTTTGTTTTTTTTTTTGAGATAGAATCTTGCTGTGTCGCCCAGGCTGGAGTGCAGTGGCACAATGACAATTCATTGCGGCCTCTGCCTGGGCTTAAGTGATCCTCCCACCACTCAGCTTCCCGAGTAGCTGAGACTACAGGTGCGTGCTGCCACACTTGGCTAATTTTTTGTATTTTTTGGTAGAGATGGGGTTTTATCCAGGTTGGTTCGAAACTCGTGGGCGGAAGTGATCAACACGCCTCTGCCTCCCAAAGCGCTGGGATTACAGACATGAGCCACCACGCCCAGCCAAGGGCAGAAAATCCTTAAATATCAATTGGTGAACATTTAATATTTTAAATATAAATTTAGAAACATGAATGCACTAAAATTTTATGCTTTTTGAAAAAGTAAATGATAGTCATTGAAAATTATAAGAATCTTAAAGAAAAATTGAGTATAGGTGTTTTTTTCGAGATGGAGTCTTGCTCTGTCGCCCAGGCTGGAGTGCAGTGGCCGGATCTCAGCTCACTGCAAGCTCCGCCTCCCGGGTTTACACCATTCTCCTGCCTCAGCCTCCCGAGTAGCTGGGACTACAGGCGCCTGCCACCTCGCCTGGCTAGTTTTTGTATTTTTTTTTTAGTAGAGACGGGGTTTCATTGTGTTCGCCAGGATGGTCTCGATCTCCTGACCTCGTGGATCCGCCCGTCTCGGCCTCCCAAAGTGCTGGGACCACAGGCTTGAGCCACCGCGCCTGGCCTATATTTTTAAAATAACTCTACAGATAAATCAAGTGCTTAAATATAAAACCAGAGTGTTGATTTGTATGGTTTTGATTATAAATAATTAAAAATACAAATACAAAGTGATTTTAAAAAACAAAGAGATAGCTTGAATTGTGTCTAGAAAATCCAGAGGTCATGTAGAACTCACAATTGGTTGATCTGGCCACTCAAGAATGCCATCAGCGCCTGGATCATACTAGAACCATGCTGTCCAATGCACGTAGTGTATAAAACACAAATGTAACGCTACATTTACTAATAGATACATCAAAAATGCAAAAAGAGGTGGAATTAATTTTGATATTTTGGATATATTGTGTTAAAAGATGTTAGTTCAACATGTAAGCAATATAAAAATTATGAGATGCATTTTTTTCATGCTAAATCTTCGAATCTGGTGTGTCTCTCTTATAGTATATCTCAATTTGGACTAATCACATCTCAAGTGTTCAACAGCCACATGTGGCAATGGTTATTGTATTGGATGCACAGTGCTAGTGTTGGCTTCACTGTAGCGCGGTCACTCTTGTGGAAGGAGGTTGGCCACAGCCACAGTAGGAGCTGTCTGCTCTCTCAGTTAAGCCTGGTGGGTGAGAAGTACTTTTGAACAAAAGGCTGAGATGCAAGTCTCTTTCATTGCCCGGGTCATGTCTATCCCTGAATCAATGGGCTTTGATCAAGCAAACCAAATATACCAATTAAGCTCACTAGTGCGGCCACACCTGGAATTGAGGTGCTGTCAATTTCTTCCAAAGTTCATGGGTTACAGGGCACACACATGCTGGCTACTGAAATGAGAATCTGGAACCCACAGAGAGGGAAAAGGAGTATGGGTCACACTTCAGAGAGGATAGTAGCAGTGAATAGCAAGCTTGTGTTTTAAATCCCATGTGACCTATCTTGATATATTTTTAAAATAAGAATTCTCTTTTAAGTTTATTTTTTACTTTTATTTTGAGACAGTCTCACTCTGTCACCCAGGCTGGAGTGCAATGGCACAATCTCAGCTCACTGCAACCTCAGCCTCCTGGGTTCAAGCGATTCTCCTGCCTCAGCCTCCCAAAGTGCTGGGATTACAGGTGTGAGCCACCACACCTGTCTTGCAAGAGTTTAATGAAACAACTTGTTCTATTGTCTTGTGGAGCTAACTTCTAAGACAGTTTCTTCAGGAAGATGCATGAAGCTTTAGAAAATCTTAGAACACATATTCCAGGTAGTTCTGGATATAAAAAACTCTGGTCACTGACAGAAAAAAAAGGAACTTACTTTTCAAGACATCCACTCTTCCTGTAGTCTCTATAGCTAATCTTTCTATAATCTTTCCACTTTTTTCACAGTATTTTATTAACCATGGGCTGTAATAGAACTGCTATATTTTTCATTCTTATTAGTTGCCCTAAGCTAATTCTGTATTTCGAATGTGAATTATGAATTGCCCAATTCCAGAAATAATTTTTTGTTTAATGAAATCTCTTTTGCTAGAAAATAAAATTTTACTTGTTTATAACCATAACAGAGTTTTCTTTCAAAAGGTAAATATGAAGCCGAGTACTCATCTGGATGAAAAGATCACTTTTACCTTGATACATTTTTATTTGACAGGGAAAAGGTCACAATTTTAGAAATTTAACTTCCAAATGATTTCATTTGCATAAATTGGTAAGATTTCAATATCTGAAAATGTTAATTAAAATAACCAATATTCTATAACCCTCATAACACCATTTTAAATCTACTTTGAAACCTAGCTTTTCCATCTGTAGTTGAGACAATTACTCCTAGAATATAAAAATTTCCATGCAGATACGGTCTTTTCATAAGCTTTACCCACTATAGTTTCAGTTTCTTGGCATATTCATATGTTTGGGTGATAAGTCATGTCATAAATCATGATATCACTAACATTTATTTCCGATTACAGATGATGTATTTACAATTAACACTAATGATAAAACTAGAGCTGGTTTATTCCAAGTCATGTACAGTTTTGCGTGTAGAATTATCCATGAACAGGTGCTGAGTGATGCCATACATAACCAAGGGTGCATTTTCTTCAAGCAATCTAGGAATGTCATGGGAGAAAACATCAGTCAGGCTTACCAACTAGACACTCTTCACTCTTCCTTTGGCAAAAGCTTATTTTTATAGCACTATAGAAAAAATCCTTTATTTAAGAGTGCAGATGAAGTCTAGAAAAAACTGTCTTCTGACAGTTTCCTCTGAAAAATTTAAAGGGAGACAAACAGATGATCAGTTGAATTTTGGAATCTATTTTCAGAGTGTTTTCTCTTGGTAGCTGAAATTGTTTGTGGGCATTGCAAAGACACAGTGTACACCATAATATTTCTGACAAATGGCCGTCTGTCATCCAGTGAACAGAGAAATCAGTGGAGATCTACAGGCTAAATTAAGAAATCCCATAGCTACTACACATGGCTCTACCGTAGAGAGGCCATAAATATCTACATTTTGGTGTCCATTGAAAAATAGAACAGAAACAGAGGTTTCTTCATCCTGCACACCTTCAGACACACATAACATGATCACATGATTTTCACTTAAAATCTCAGCTCAGTTTTGTAGCTTGTCAATACCAAGGTCTCAATTGAGTAATGAATATACTCGCATACATACCAGAAGACATTGTTTAATATTGTATTCCATATAGAAAGACTGTGTCCCTGAAAGCCTTATATTCTATATTACTGAAACATAACCTTCAATGTTTCAATGTTTCTTTTTGTTCGTTTGCTTTCTGAGATGGAGTCTTGGTCTGTCACCCAGGCTGGAGTGTGGTGGCACAATCTTTGCTCACTACAACCTCCGCCTCCGTGTTCAAGTGATTCTCCTGCCTCAGCCTCCTGAGTAGCTGGGACTACAGGCGCACATCACCATGCATGGCTAATTTTCATATTTTCAGTAGAGACAGGGTTTCACCATGTTGGCCAGGCTGGTCTTGAACTCCTGACCTCAAGTGATCTGCCCACCTCAACCTCCCAAAGTGCTGCGATTACAGGCGTGAGCCACTGCGCTTAGCCAGTGTTTCAAATCGGAAAATATATGGCTATTTGGGGCAGGTAAATCCTGGGCATCAGATTTACTGAGGGAGACAATGCTGGAAAGAGCCTTTTCAACAGCACAAAAATGAGGTCACAATAAGAAGCACCAAAAATAAGAAGAAAACCCCGAAATTATCTTGATGACAGTGAGTAATGCTTTTATTCTTTTGTATTTTAGAATTGTTTTTTAAACATTTTCAGAAGTTTTTGTTTTCTCAAATGTGAAGGTAGGACCATATTTTCATGCTCTATATAACTATAGTTATTTGTACAATTCTAAAAATCTTTTTCCAGTAATAACAGAATAGTATACTGTGATTGAATTTTTCATAAAACCGTGAAAACATGAAAAATATGGCAAATATTTATTCACAGTATAGAAAAGGATAATTCCAGTTTTGAAGGGCACCAGAGGTGTTGCAGGATCAGTAGTATCTTTTGCCAAGAAAACCAATTAAAAGCCCCCTGCATATGAAGTCAAACGGACTATGATACAGTGGCAGATTAAGAACACACAAATACACATGTGCACACACACACACACACAGGGTAGGGAGAACTCTATTGTTATGGCTAAATTATCTTTTAAGCACTCATAATTTTTTAATTTTTTCCTTACAAATCAAAAGAGTAGTAACTTGGGATACATATTCTATTTACAATTTCTATTACAAGGCAACATAATTACAAGAATTTAATAAATAGCAAGCATAACAACATTGACATTTCTTGCCAGAAACATATTATCGTTTTGTGTGTGTGTGTGTAGTCTGTGTTCCATAAAGCTGTGTAGGACACTGTGCTCAGTAGGTACTTGGGGAAGTGGAGATAGTCTCTGCTTTGATAATCCAGTGAGCGTGCAGGGACATATCTAGAGTAGGGTAATATTAATCCACTATTATCTGGACCTCTGAGTACGTTTAGCCACATCACAAGTAGAGATTGCGAAAAAGGCATTGAGTGAAAGCAATGGTATAAAATGAGGGTAAAAATGGGAAAGTACATGACCATTTGGGACAGTTAAGTCCTGGGCAACAGATTTATTGAGGGAGACAGTGCTGGAAAAAGCCCTTTCAACATCATGCAGATGAGGTCAGAATATGAAGCACCATAAATATCAAGAAAAATCTAGAAATTATCTTGATGGCAATAAGCATCTAATGCTTTTGTATTTTGTATATTAAAATTGTTTTTTAAATTGCAAACGATAACCTGCTTTTTATAAGATTCAAATAGAGCAGAAGTGAGCCAGTCAAATTCTAACCACTCTGCTCCTTCCATCCCCATTCCACTTACTAGGGGGCTGGAGTTTGAAGTTCCATGTCTAAAAGCAAACAACGCAAACATACTAACAACGGCAGTACTATGCTGTATTTTCAGAAGTCAGCAGTCACAATCCTTTTAAGGCTATCTCTTCAGATACTGAGCTTCATATTAAATAAAAATGGTTTTAAAAGCTGAGTTTTGAGTTTTAGGTATTATAGATTTTCTTCCTACTATGGAATATGAAGATTTAGTGGTCTGAACCACTCCCTCACACACACTTTCCTTCCTTTCATCCTCAGAATAAGTACATTTTAAAAGCAGTATTTAGTGTTTGCATTAGTATCACCAATCCAATTTTTATTTATAAGCCAGCCGTGTAGTTTACAGTGGTTTCATGTCTGTTTTTTCTCAAACATCTGAGTTAACTTCTGAGTGAATTGTTTATTGCCTTGTTTGTAAGCCTGCTTGTGTGCATGGTTTTATTCTGCTTTCTGCACTGCCTCGGTCTCTTCCAGGTTCCTTTTTATGCAATTTATTTGCTACGGCCTCTGTTTTTTATTTCATACTTTCCTCAAATATCTGGTGACCCCTAAGTGGCTAACTCTCATGCATCTCAACCCACCTCGGCATCTGCTTCTCAGAGGACCTGAGTTAAGCCATAGGTCTTCCTTTATTTCAGGGAAGAATTCTATAAACATCTTGTATTCATTCTCTATTTCAGGAAAACCTATATGTTTAATTCCTTTATTTGACTTGTGCACAAACCCATATATTTTCCCTCTGACAGAATTTGTTACTTTATTAATGCCTATTATTTTCTGAAGTTACTATAGTCTCTTTTCAGCTACAATTACTGGATTTCTAAGTGCTTATAAAAATTATTTGTGTGAAGCATTTATCATTATTTTCAATTTACTTTGATGAGCACTTTGTCTGCTTTATATCCTTTCCATTGTCTTACCTGTTCTTAGATTCCTTGCAACTCTTTCAACCTGTTAAATCGGAGTGCCGATTTTCATGATTTCCTGGATGTACAGAGAATTATTTTTGAAATTTTGTTTCTTCTTCGTTTTTCCCTTTGTTTTCTCTTTTAAAATATTTTTTATCATCTGCAAACAGATACCATGTTGAATCCTTTCTGCTTTTTTTGGTCAGTGAAGGGGACGGTCCTATCTAGACCTAATACTTCTTCTGAAGTGTAGGGGTTGATGAGACAGAAGAGGTGGGAGATTGGGTAGAAGGTCATTTTGAATTAAACATTTCATCTCAGAATTCTCTGGCCAAACTGGGTAGTCCTTTGTGATGGTCCGTTAATGTGTATTGACAAAACCGAGTCAACTGTTGGGGTAAAAAAAGCCACTAAAGATGGCTGTCATTTTTGCAGGCCTGGATAAGAGGTTGGTGGTGAGGTCAGGAATACTGTTACGGAGTTACAAGTGGAAGTGACAAAGTGCTTTGCTAAGCACTTTATGTATAAAGCCAAAGGATATTTTTAGCATAAATAGGACTTGAGAATATCATACCCCTGATATAATTCATCCAAATTTTATTTCTATTAAATCAAACTTTAAGATTTAAAGAAAATCTCCATTAATGCAGTAAGACATTTTTCTAAATATTAATGAAAATAATTATCTTAAGGAAAATGTGTTTACAAAAAAATTGATATGTAAGTGATGGAATGTTGAGGCTTAAGTAGTTTTACTTTTCTATCCTGTCTTTTTAAAGAACTATGATAATTAAAGTAGAAGTGAAGGAAACTGATGTCACGTCCAATATAGATTTCACATGCTTACATTTCTTTAGAATATATTGATACCTCTTGATGAATACTGAATTTTATCAAGTATTTTTCTGTATCTGTACAGATCATCTCAATTTTAGCTTCCATTTCCTAATATAAAACCATTTATTGATATTTTATTGTTAAAGTAGCCTTACCTTCTGGACTATATACAATTAGGTTATGATGATGTCTTTAGTATTAATGTTTGTGAGATTAGTTGATTTTATCCTATTTTTGTATCATCCTCATCTAACCTACATGGTTGAGTGCTTATTAATTTTCCATCCCTATTTTCTTCTAAATATGTGTATTGAAGCCTATAAAATTTTCTCTACCAACTTAGCCACATCTCATAAATTTTGATGTAGTGTTTTCATTATCTTGTAGTTCCCATATTTAATAAGTTCCCTTATTGTGTTCTTTTATTAAAGATCTTAAAGATATGTTCTTAAATTTAAGAAGTATAGGCTTTTTGACTTTTAATTATTGGTTTCTATTTGTATTGCATTATGATCTGAAAACATGAGCCCATGTTCTATAGGCTCTTGATTGTTTTATACATGTTAAGATGTGTTTGTGGCATCTTATATTGTCAAATTTTGTTAATGTTCCGAGAATGTTTAAAAACAATGTGGGCCGGGCGCGGTGGCTCACGCCTGTAATCCCAGCACTTTGGGAGGCCGAGGCGGGCGGATCACAAGGTCAGGAGATCGAGACCACGGTGAAACCCCGTCTCTACTAAAATTACAAAAAATTAGCCGGGCGCGGTGGCGGGCGCCTGTAGTCCCAGCTACTCAGGAGGCTGAGGCAGGAGAATGGTGGGAACCCGGGATAGTCCCAGCTACTCAGGAGGCTGAGGCAGGAGAATGGCGGGAACCCGGGAGGCGGAGCTTGCAGTGAGCCGAGATCGCGCCACTGCACTCCAGCCTGGGCGACAGAGCGAGACTCTGTCTCAAAAAACAAAACAAAAAAAAACCAGAAAAACAATGTGTATTCTCTGATTTTTGTTTTTGCTTAAGCTTGTTTTATGCTGTTTAATTTTCTATTTCCTTAGAAACTTTTCATGCAGTCTAATATTTATAAAATGTACCCTTTTAAAGTCTCATAATTGTCATGTTTCCAATTTTTTTGGTTGAATCATATGAAATGGTTGTTATTTAACAGTACTGACCTACGATTATGGCAATTTCAATTGGTTCCACCTAATAATTCTGTCCATTTTTAGGTGTGTGTACAATCTTAAAATATACAAGGGAATATTTTATCAAGAGTTCAGATATATTGTATCTTGAATTTTAATAAAATGTAATGACCTTTTCCCAAAACTTTGTTTTGCCTTGCCTTCAGTTTACTTTCAACATTCCTGTATCGTCAACTTTAGATGTTTTCTGTTAGAAACAGCACAAAGCTGGGCTTTTAAAACTCAAAGGTTTTATTCCTTCTCTTTTATAACAGACAAATGTCATCGTTTGTTTTCTTTGAGTCTACATATTTATATTTTCTCTTATTTCATAAGTGTCCGTTATAATACTTTTTCTATATTTTCTCTACTTCTAATTACAATTTTTAAATTTCCCCTTTTCTATTTACTTGTTTAGATGTATTTATAATCTTTTAGTAGTTTAATGTGCCCGCTTGACCAAAAAGTAAAATCAAATGTAAAATATGAAAGTATCCATACTTTTATTACCTTCCATTTCTTGTTACTGCTATCAACTATTTTAATTCTACCTTTTTTTAAACATCTAAAACTTATTCTTTATTACTATTACTGTTATTAATGTATATTAGGTTTGGTCATGTTTAATAGTATCTTTATTTCTTCTACTCCAATCCTGAGTTCAAAATTTTCCATTAAGTACATCATTTATTTTCTTTAGGGAATTTTTGTTTGGTACACTCACCATTTTCCAATGAATCAATTTAGTCTTTATTCTTACATATTTCAGTGATAGAGTTTTCAGTTATTTGAAGATGGTTTTCATTATTTTCTGGCTTTTATTGCATCTGGCCTCATTTCTTGAATGGTTATGAAATTCTTGGCCAACTAGAGATATCATTTCATCACTTCCCGTTCTATCTCATTGCTATTGAGGTATCTGATGTCAATCTGGTTTGCTGTTCTCTTTTGTAGGTTATCTGTCCTCTCTGATTTTAAAACTTCCTTTTGCATTTAGAATTGGGCAATTTTACTCTCGTGTTTCAAAGTATGAATTGCATTTTTTTCATGCTGGAACTTAATGTACTTCAATTTGACAAGTCATACCATTTGTCTAGTCTGTAGAATTACCAGTTATTATATATTTACCTCATCCCCATTTGCTGTATCATCTCCTTTAGGAATGATTAAATCTGTATTCAATATTCATATTCTATTCTGTATGTTTAAAAATATATTTTTTTCCATCTCTTTAATCTGTGTTGCATGCTGAATGATTTCCTCCTTTCCTACAACTCGTTCATTCTCTCTGCACTTGTGACTAAGTTACCACTTTCACAATTCAGTTTTTAACATTAAATTCACTGTGGTAAGAACACCTAACATTAGATCTACCCTCTTAACACATTTAAAAAAAAATTTTTATTTCCATAGGTTATCGGGGAACTAGTATTTGGTTACATGAGTAAGTTATTTAGTGGTGATCTGTGAGATTTTGGTGCACCCATCACCTGAGCAGTATACACTGAACCCAATTTGTTGTCCTTTATCCCTCACCCCCTTCCCGCCCTTTCCCCGAGTCACCAAAGTCCACCAAAGTGCCATTCTTTTGCCTTTGCATCCTCATACCTTAGCTCCCACTTATGAGTAAGAACATATGTTTGGTTTTCCATTCTTGAGTTACTTCACTTAGAATAAATCTCCAATCTCATCTGGGTTGCTGCAAATGCCATTAATTTATTCCTTTTTATGGCTGAGTAGTATTACATTTTGCGTGTGTGCGTGTGTGTGTGTGTATATTACAGTTTATTTATCCACTCATTGATTGATGGGCATTTGTGTTGGTTCCACATTTAACTGTAAATTGTGCTGCTATAAACATGCATGTGCAAGTATAATTTCTTGTATAATGACTTCTTTTCCTCTGCATAGGTACCCAGTAGTGGGATTGCTGGATCAAATGGTAGTTCTACTTTTAGTTATTTAAGGAGTCTCCAGACTGTTTTCCATAGTGGTTGTATTAGTTTACATTCCCACCAGCAGTCTTAACACATTTTTAGGTGTACAATGCAGCACTGTTAACTAAGGACAGATCTGTAAAATGTGTGCATCTTGCATAACTGAAACTTTATACCTGTTGAACAGCAACTCCTCATTTCTCCCTCTCGCAGACCCTGACAAGCACATTCTGTTCTCTGCTTCTGTGAATTTGACTATTTCATATACTCCACATAAATTGAATTATGTAATATTTGTCCTTCTGTGAATGGCATGTTTTACTTAGCATAACGTCCTCAAGGCTCATCCATGAGGTAGCATATGGCAGGATTTCTATCTTTTTTGAGGTTGAATATCCAATTGTATGTTTATACCACATTTTCTTTCTTCATTAATTTATCAATGAACGTTTGTTTCCCTAGCTTGGCTATTGTGAATACCACTGCAATGAACATGAAAGTGCTAATATCGCTTCAAGATCCTACTTTCACTTTTTTTTTTTGATAAATACACATAGGTGGAGTTGTGGATTTTACATAGTTCTAGTTTTAATTGTTTTGGGAATCTTCATACTATTTTCCATGGCAGCTATACCATTTTGCATTCCCATCAGTTCTGTACAAGAGTTCCAATTTCTCCACATCATCACCAATACTTTGTTTTTTGACTTTTAGATAATTAGCCATCCTAACAAGTGTGAAAGGATATCTCATTGTGATTTTGATTTGCATTTCCCTTCTGATTAGTGACGCTGAGTATCTTTTCATGTACTTATTAGCCATTTGTATGTCTTTGGAGAAACGTCTGTTCAAGTCCTTTGCTGTTTTAAAAATTAAGTTATTAGTGTGGGGTTTTTTTTCTGCTATTGAGTTGTAGGAGTTCCTTATATATTTTAGCAATTAATCCCCTATCAGATGTGGTTTGCAAATATTTTCTTCCATTCCATAGGTTGACTGCTTCCTCCGTTTATTGTTTTCTTTACTGTGCAGTTGATTTTTAGTTTGATAAAATCCCACGTACCCACTTTTGCTTTTGTTGTCTGTGCTTCTGGTGTCAGATCCATGAAACCATTGCCAGAACCACTGCCTGAAGCTTATCCCTGTAGTTTTATGGTTGGTTTCAGGCCTTAAGCTTTGTCTTTAAACCATTTTGAGTTGGTTTTTGTGCATGGTGTAAGATAGGGGTCCGATTTCATTCTTTTGCATATGGATATCCAGTTTTCCCAGCGAGAGACTATCCTTTTCCCACTGTGTATTTTTGGCACTCTTGCTGAAGATCAGTTGGCTTTATAATGTTGCGATTTGTTTCTGGGCTCTCTATTATGTTCTATTACTCTATTTGGCTATCTTTATGTTTTATTGTTTTAGGCATATTGCTTTAATTATTGGAGCTTTGTAATACACTTTGAAATCAGTGAGTGTGATCCTTCTAGCTCCGTTCTCTCTCAAGATTGTTGAGGCTATTTGAGGTCTTTTGTTGTGACACATGAATCTGAATTGTTTCTATTCCTATGAAAAATACCTTGGGATTTTGTTGGGGATTGCATTGTCTCTATGGATCCTTTAGAGTAGTACATACAGCTTAACAATATTAACTCAGTTCGTGAATACAAGATGTCTTTCCACTTGTTTGTATCTATTTTAATTTCCTTCCTCAATATTTAATTTTTTGGAGATGGGGTCTCATTCTGTCACCCGGACTCGATTGCAATGGCACAATCATAGCTCACTGTGGTCTGGAACTCTGGGGCTCAAGTGATCCTCCCACCTCAGCCTCCCGAGTATCTGGGACTACAGGTGTTCCCCTAAAAAACTTTTTAACTGAGGTCTCAGTGTGTTGCCTAGAATATTCTATATTTTCAGTGTATCAGTCTTTCATCTCCTTAAATTTATTCCTAAGTGTTCCTTTATCTTTGTCATCATTTTGATATATTTATTTATAACAGTCATCAAAGTCTGAAATTATCCCATGTTATTTTAATTTTTTTGGTATCTACTTTCATGTAGGTAAATACCTAGTTTTCTTCATCTCTGTCTCCAACTATCTAGAAATAGCACATAAAGCAATTCAATGCACAGGTGGTAAATGGATAAACAAATTAATAAATCTGCTGTAGTTAGCTACATACTTTAAAAAATAAGATGGTAATGTACATAGAGATGGTGACCACGATGATTCTGTGCTCTGTAAATGAGATACATCCCCAGGATCTGACACAGCCCCATAAATTTTGATTGAAAAAAAATCAATTCCACTCCTAGAAATGTTACTGTGAACAAAGATTATATACACATGTGCTTACTGCAACATTGTTTATAATAGTAAAAAGCAAAGGATAAGGTACAGCATGCTAAACAACAGAGCAATGGTTAAATAAGAGTTTTCAGTAGAATATTATGCAGCCCTTAACTGCCACTTACTTTGTTTCAATTCTACCAGAGCACAAAAACATAGCAAGTGCATATGTAGTATGATCTTAATTTTACAAATACATATGAATTTTATCTTGACCTATACTTTTATCTGTGTATCTATACTCATTTAAAAATGTTAATATATGGCAGTGATGATTTTTACCTTTTTATTCACATTTCTTCACATCTTGAAGAAACTGGCTATTTCTCAACTAGGCTATATTTATTTTGAAATTTATAAATTTGACTTAATTTCACTTAAATTTAATGTATTTATACCTTGGAATTCCATCAGCTTTTCAGAAATCATACTGCCTTAACTTAAAGTTACTTTTCAATGGAAGGTACAGAAATTATTTCCCTTAAACAAAGCTTGTCTAAGAAGACATTTACACTTTTGTTATGGAAGTCACATGAACTAACAGAGAACAGGGAGGCTCCATATGTAAGCATTAATGCCTAAAGAAAAGGAAATACATAGAGTGGAAAGTGTAAGAAATAGAAGGGATTTGCAACAGAAAAAGTGATTCTGAAATCTCCAAAATAAGACACTTCTAAAGAAGTTGAAATGAGGGAGGAACACATTCGAATGTGCTATAAAGCTTAGTTAAAAAGCTTGAAAAGCAATAATGAAACGTAATGGCAACTCTCACGAGTTAAACCAATTAATTTACACATACGGTACACTTTAAATTGTTCCACAAAAAGAGCAAGGCTGTTATATGGGATTTTTAAAAGCAGTGCCCAAACTGTATACAAGTCATCTTTGGACACCATGGACTTTACACAAATTGCTTAGCTAGCTTCCATCTGGGTTGTCTCATTTAAAGCACATTTGAGAAGAGCTGTTGCCTGCTTTTCAGAAGAAAATTCTTGTAAACCTTGATTATACTTCAAAGAGAATGTCCCTGGGCAGAAGGGTAGAGATTATACATGTTTCATTTCTCTCTGCTTAAACTCTTGCCTCAAGGTAGTTATGTAACTTTCCCATCCGAGTGACAATCTAGCTAGAAAATCAAGACTGCCTGCATTGATAATCCCATTCTTTGTTGTTTGGCAAGTTATTTTCTTTCTGTGCCTCGGTTTTCTTATTTGTAAAATGGGGACAATAAGAGCCCTTACCTTGGAGAGTTGTTGGGAAGATTAAATATCATGAAACTGTCAAGAGCTCAGTAAATATGAGCCAAGCTGAGAATGACACCACCTCTCTCCATTTATAAAAACTCCACTTGTTAACGATCTACCCTTTCAGGGGTTTGTGTGGTTTACATGAAATCATATTTGGATATCACCTGGCATAATATCTTGTTCATAGAAGATTGCTCAACAAAATACCCTTCTTCCTATAAAAATTTTCAAACATTATGCCTCCTCTCTTGCTATTCAGACCATGCAATCTGTTTGAAATCAGGTAAGTGGTTCACTCCCACCCATTTACTGATTGGAAAAGTTACATGAACATTGAATGGCTGTTAAATTCTGAGCAGGGGTGAGATCTCCGGCTTCCTGACTCTTAGTGTCTCATTGCTTTCAGAAGGATCAATTCAAGTGCTGAGATCCAGGAAATAAGTAGATTAGGAAATTTGCTATTGGGATTTTTCGTTTTACATATATCAGTTTATTTGACATGCCTCTAAAGAAGCTGAGACATTAATGTAGAGACAGCCTCAGACAGTAAAACTGATTATGCTCTACACAATTTGCTTTTTTGTTGTTTTTGCACAAAATGTGGGATTTTGTAAATGTAAGAACAATGCTAAATTATACTATCAAAAGTTTTGACAATTTAAAAAATATTTTAAAAAGAAATTTATAAATGGTAAATCATTCTCAAAGAAAAGTTTCAACTCGTCAGGATGGTGTTTATTAGAGTTACAGATACAAGCACAGGGTGTTTCTTAGAGAAATCTTTTTTGAGCACATACAGAATCCTAAACTGGAAATGATAGAGCCATAGACAATGGATATTCTTCAAATATACACAAGAGGAAACTTTCCATGTGTATTTGGAAGAATGAACTTTCCTGATGAATAAAAAAATAAGTACAAGTTTTTGTCCTAGAGTGGTAATTGTAAGATTGTTCTAAAATCATTTTACATATACGTAGAAGATATTGATAATGCTTATCATTAAACATATATGTAAAAGAAATACTATGTCACCGAGTTTGATATCAAACTTCTTGTATTGTGAACAGTAAGACAAAAATAACACAAAAGTTCTAAACTCCCAAACTAATATAATATAGTAATGGCAATCAAAAATTTCTAATAGCACTCCCAAACTATATTCTTCCTAAACTAAATACAGGCATTGAACACACAACACACACATGCTTCAAATCTTAGCATAAATTTCTCTTATATAAACATAACCATGTTCCTGAGTTTCAAAATATTGGGTGGTTCGAAGCTTGAAGCAACAAATTTTCAATTAGCATCTATTAATTGCTGGAGAGCTGACAGGTGCTAGACCTTTCAAAGAGGTTCTTCACACCTGCCCACCACTGTGCTAGATGTGAAGGACATATTCAGGCTTAGATCAACATCAACTCTGCAGTTTATTCTCTGGCAAGTATAATTTTAAGGATGTTAATTTCCTGATGTTTCTCATCTTTTATTATCTTTCAATTATCAAGTCTCTGCCGTATTCTGCTTGGCAGGCAGAGGAAAATAAAGGAAAACTTTTTCAAAATACATGTATTGAACCTATAATTAGGGATGGGGAACATTTAGTTGAAGGGCCATAGACAGAGATGAGATTAAGAAAAATCAAACAAGAAAGAGATCAAGGAGAAAAAAGGCAATTGAACATTTTTCCCTCTAGGTTCTTCTTTGTAGTTTATAATTTGTGGAGCTTAGCCTAATACATACATTTTTGAGGGAAGTAATATGAGAAGCCATATATGGTCAACCAGATGCTCTTTCTCTGTGTATATGTATGTGTTTGTATGTATATACATACACATGACAAAGACAGTTGAGCATCTGTGTGTTAAAAATCTGTATTAACACTCATATTAATCCGGTTGTATTGACATTTCCCTGAACTATTATGTACTGTTTACTCCCTTCTGAATAAAATCATATATATAAATGTAGAATTTGACATGCCTTTAATATCTATTCCCCACAAAATTTGATTAATATAGAACTCAATGTTACCTCTTAAACTCAGTAGGGGAAGCCTGGAGAAAAATACAGAGACTGAATAGACATTTTAGTTTCCACCAAATTTGAATTAAAGAGTGAAGCAATTCATATTTTAATAAAACCATTGGGTGGATTATACTCATCCAGTGTAACATCTGGAAACTCTTAATCTTTTATCTTTTAGTAATTACTTGTACATATCTGGTAAAAAGTGATTAAATGGCTGATTTGGTGTATTCGCACTGTGAATCCTCTTTGGATTTTAATTTGGGTGATGCAGAAGAATTCGATTAGTAATGTAAATCTTGTTGCTCGCCTCTAGTCCAGCCAGTAGAATGCACCGTAAGAGAGAATCAGTGTAGTACTAACTGGCTTGAGAAAGCTAGTCCACATTAGGAAAGAGGCTGGGGCCTCATGGAGGAAGAAAGGTCTCTGAAAGGCTTCCGGGCAGTTAGGGTAAGCTATTTAGTAAGAACTGATTTGGGGCGGGAGGGTAAGTAGTAGGGTGGGTGTGGATGAGTATGTTTGGGTGTGGGCATCTCCTCTGCACTGGGCTGAGCTGAATCCAGTCCTTCCATGAGTTCTGCAACCCTTGGGTTGGAAAAGAGGCTCTAGTTTGCTTTAGGCTACCTGGACCGAGCCATATAAGGCATGGGAGAAGTGGTTTATCTGTTTAAGGTGCTATTCTTGTTCACACTCACTGACGAGAAGAAAAAACTTTAATGAAGACTTAAGACTGAATTTTTTTCCTTGTATTAAAAACTTGAGAGTTAAAGCTTGTTTAGTTTTTCTAAAACCTTAAAAACTAGAAACCATTTACTAAAGCTAGATTTTTTTTCTTCTTTTGAGATAGACTTTCTTGCTCTGTCACCCAGGCTGGAGTGCAGTGGTGCAATCATGGCTCACTGCAACACCCACCTCCTGAGTTCAAACTATTCTTGTGCCTCAGCCTCCTGAGTAGCTGGAATTATAGGTGTAAGCCACCATGCCTGGTTAATTGTTTTTGGTATTTTTAGTAGAGACGGGGTTTTGCCATGTTGGCCAGGCTGGTCTTGAACTCCTGGCCTCAAGTGATCTGCCTGCCTCAGCCTCCCAAAATGTGGGAATTACAGGAGTGAGCCACGACGCCTGGCCTAAAGCTAGATTTTTATAGTCCTTAGAACCAAACAAATTTCCCCAAGCACAGTAAGAACTCTAATAGTATTTCCAAGTCAACACTGGAATAAATAGGAGTAGGATAGCTTATCTGCCTCTGCCAGAAAAAAGGAACTTCATAGTGAGAGTTTGGTTTACAGCAGACTCAAACAACACAGTATGGACTGCACGGGTCCATTTATATGTGGATTTTCTTCCATCTCTGCCACTCCTGAGAAAGTAAGACCAGCTTCTCTTCCTCCTCCTCCTCAACCTACCTTAATTTAATGATCCACCTCCACTTAATGAATAATATATATTATCCTCTATGATTTTCTTAACATTCTCTTTTCTCTAGGTTACTTTATTGTAAGAATACAGTATGTAATACGTGTAAACCAAAATGTGCATTAATTTTATTATCAGAGAAGTTTCTGGTCAACAGCAGACTGTTAAGTTTGGGGGTGTCAAAAGTTGTACATTGATTTTTAAATAATTTTGACTTTTTAAAATTAGATTCAGTGGGTACATGTGCAGGGTTGTTAGCTGGGTATATTGCATGATGCTGAGGGGTTATGGTTACGACTGATCTCGTCACCCAGGTGGTGAACATAGTACCCAATAGTTAATTTCCAACCCTTGCCCTCCTCCTCCTTCAGTGTCTACTATGGCCGTACTTATGTCCATGTGTAACCAATGTTTAGCTCCCACTTATGAGAACATGCAGTATTTGGTTTTCTGTTCAATTTGCTTAGGCTAATGGCCTCTGGCTGTATCCATGTTGCTACAAAGGACCTGACTTCACTCTTTATGGCTGTGTAGTATTCCATGGTGTATATGTACCACAATTTCTTTATCCAATCCACTGTTGATGGGCACCTAGGTTGATTTCATGTCTTTGCTATGGTATACACTGGTTTTAGCTGTGCAGGCGTGGGGTAGGCACCTCAACCCCCATGTTGTTCAAGGGTCAACTGTCCTTTTAATTATTGAATGTTGACATCTTATGTTGATCTCGTTTAATGAGATCATGAGAGGTAATACTATTTTTTAAGAGATCAAGGAATAAGCTTAGAAAGGTTGAGTAAATTGCCCCAAAATCACGTCAGTAGTGGTAGTTAATATTCAAACTCAGGTCTATTTGACTCCAAAACTCACGATTTTAATCTCTATGGGTAACATCTTCAAGATAATTGAGCCCCAAAATTTGTTTGATAAAATCTTTCATAAAATTACTGCCTCACGATCCAGTGGAATAAGCAGGTTTATAAACAAACGCATTCATATAAAGTTAGACACAAATGTCTCTGGGAGCATGGAAAAGGAGGTGATTAAGAATGCAGGATGTGAGGAACATTTCACAGTGGGAATATTTCATGGATTTTTTATGATGTCTGCTTTATGGAATAACCGATTTATTTATCTCTAAAAACTGACATCCAGGGAGACATTTCCTGCCTTTGACTTACCTTTAAGGTATGGGCATGCAATAAATGTTTATAAATAAGGTTTAATAGAAGTGTTCCTTCTAGAAAGTGGCTCATGTTTTAAGGGCTGTTGCCAAATGGCTACCAGGCTTCTTTTTACTTCTGTTGCAAATTTCTGTATTTTTAAAAACTAGCTACCAGAGACTTACTAGCTTAACTTGGAAAAACAAAATAGAAAATCTCAACAGAAGCAATTTATATACAATGCAGTTTGAATGGACAGTAGAGAAGGACAGAAGGTCATTGCTGAGCAAAGAGGAAACAAAATCTTTGATTTACCTCCTTAATCTATGGCAGAACTCTAATTTACCATTTTCTGAAGGTTATCTCTAATTCTAATTGCCTATTTCCATCCTGTCCTTCTGAGGAATTGAAGCCACAGACACCCTTTCCGTGAGTGTCAAATGCCTTCTGGTGATTAGGTATGCTTCCGTGCTGACATTGGTGGTCTGTAGCTTAATTACGGATATGTAGGGGCAAAGCTGGCCTTTGGATATTAATCAGTGTTACTGAAAGGAGAACTCCTAAAGCTACCACCTTTACAAATGTATATCCAATTATTCTTGATTCAAAGAGTAATTGTTCAAGTTTTTTAAAAAAGGAGTCAAAGTATATTCCACGTTTTGTCTGAAAATAAGGGATTATCAATATGTATTAGTCCGTTCTCATGCTGCTATTACAAAATACCAGTAACTGAGTAATTTATAAAGAAAAGAGGTTTAATTGGCTTACAGTTCTGCATGGCTGGGAAGACCTCAGGAAACTTACAATCACGGCGGAAGGGGACACAATCATGTGTTTCTTCACATGGTGGCAGGAGAGAGAATTGGAGCGTGAAGGGGAAAAAGCCCCTTATAAAACCATCGGATCTCATGAGAACTCACTCACAAGAACAGCATGGGGGAACTGCCTCCATTACCTTAGAACCTCCCAGGAGGTCCCTCCCCCAACATGTGGGGATTACAATTTAGATTACAATTCAAGATGAGATTTGGGTGGAGACAGAGCCAGACCATATCCATCATACATCAGAAAAAGTTCAGTCATCACCTGCAGTCCCATAAGCCTGCTCACTGGGCACTGTGTTCAGATATTTCTTGACCCTCGTTCTCACCATTAGTTTATAGAAGATGAACACGAGGGAAAGGAGCAGGTGTAGAGAGACAGATTTTGAGCCATCATGTTAAAGGGGCAGATCTATAGCATTTTACAGTCCTTGTGTTCATGAAAATAAAGACTAGTAGTAGCAAGTATTTGTGCTCAGTCAAAATGATCCTAAAGCAAAAAGCAGAAATGCCAACAAAGACCTCACCTTGTACAAGAAGGGCCTGGGGCTCACATGTGGGACTAGACACGATTCCTTTATATACAAGAGAATTTTTCTCAGGTCCACCCTTATGGCGGAGGATGTGGTCCTGATGTCGCATATCTCCATGTATGCCTTATAACGCATTGCTAATTCATTTTAGAATTCAATAGGATTTACTGAGTGCCTGCAGTACACCTGGTACTGTCAATGGCTTTTACTGGTTTGTCATTTTCAATCAATGCTTTTGTCATCTTCACAAATCCTGACTTAAAAACTCTGCTGTATAGGCTGTCATCTAAATATGTCTAATGGTGATTAAAAGTCAAGGTGTGAGCTCTAAAAGTAAGGAAACTCAGTAATCTGATTTTTTTTTCTTTTTACCCCTTCCTGTGCCCCCCTCCTCAACCTCTCCGTGTTTTTCTTTTTTTTAAATGAATGTTCCTCGGGGCTTTCAAAAAACATTTCCTACTACATTTCCCAATGCCTTAGAAATACAATTGTATGAATATTAAAACAAATAGTATGTATTTACTTCTGAGTTGAGAGTTTAAAATTATGTTCATCCCTTTATGGTTTAGGTTTCCTTAAGTCTAGAGACAACATCTCTAGTATGAGCATGATAAATATTTTTTCATAAGTACAGAGGAAGTTAGAGAAGTATAAATTAAATCACTTTCTAATACAAATCAACCATCCTTATGATAATCTGGCAGAAAAAAAATGGAATGTCTACCACTTCTGCAAGAAGAGGTGGCATAACTCAACCTGCTGCAAACCACTTAGGGACAGAGATTTTTAAACAGTTGCTGCCAAGTACTTAGAACAACGTGTGCTTGTTAGAAGCTAATTATTCCCTTTTTCACTCTTGATTCCAGACTACTAGAATACAATGGGGACATCACATTAACTTATTCTTTCAGAGCACCCTTCTGGGAGTAGCCTGGAAAGATTAGGCAGATTGTATTGGAGATTCTTATTCTCCAAAAACAAAGGTAGATGCAGGATCTCTGTCAGGATACGTCAGTCTTTAAGTGTGTATCTAGCAATGAATGAGAGAAATGAATACAGCAAAACTGAGCTAAGTCAAAGCTTTGAGGCTTACAGGCAATTGAAGTTACAGGTAAGTCTTACTATAGAATGAATTTGTTTTTACGTCATGCTTTTTTAAAAATTGAGTACATGTGTTGCTTATTAATGAATCTTAATCTCTTAAACTTTAAATATATGAGTTTCCCACTTTTGTTTTCTGAAATGAGGTCTGCTAAATTTAATTCATATTGATCCCAGCTTCACCTAAAATATTTGAAAATTCTATATATTTTCATTCCTCAGTGCTACCTGCAGTTTACTTCACAATGATACATTCCCACCTTGCCAGACTTTTACTTTGATTTGGTAATATCAGTGATGACAGTTGGCTGACGATATTGTACTTTTTGTAAAGAGGTAATGACACTAAGGAGCACAGCTGAAAAAGCGAGATTCAAAATAGCTAGACTTAAATTATTTTTTAAGACAGGGTCTTGCTATTTAGCCCAGGCTACAGTGCAGTGGTATGATCATGGCTCACTGCAGCCTCAACTTCCCAGGCTCAGTGACCTCCCATCTTAGCCTTTAGAGTAGCTAGGACTACAGGCGTGTGCCATCATATCCTGCAATATTCACTCACTCAGATGGAGCCTCACTATACTGCCAAGACTGGGCTCAAACTCCTGGGCTCAAGCAATCCTTCTGCCAAATTGCGGGCTTGGCCCTTTTCCAAGTTGAACCCTCTCCCCCTCCCCCTCTCTCTCTCCTTTTCTGTTCCAAAGCTTTTTAATCAACTCACTTCTGCTCTGAAACTTGCCTAGGTCTCTCCTTCTGCCTTATGCCCCTCAGTAGAATTCTTTCTTCTGAGGAGGCAAGAACTGAGGCTGCTGTAGACCCATATGGATTTGCCACCGGTAACTTGGGTAACTCGGATATCTGCCACCGCTAACATATTTGGTCCACATGACTCAGATACCTTCCTAGTGGCCATTGAGCTCCAGACAATCCTCAGTGAGGAAAACCGTACTCTCAATATTCAAGAGTCACCCTTCTAGAGGGGACCTCTGCACTGCCCATCGGTGGGACAAGACAGTGGTGAAATCCTGGCTATGTCTCACTTGGACCCGGCTGGATACCACTTTCATCAACTGATGCAGCCAACTCAGCCCTGCCGGGTAGCAATGAGCAAAGATCCACCGAACCGCAACCACCCCCTCTGTCAGCAGGAAGAAGTTAAAAACAGACCTTCATCCATTTTGCCCCAAAGATTTGAGGTTCTGGACTCTTGAGGTGAGTAATGTTACAGCAAGTAGCTAGTCATGTATGAACAGGGCAAGAGAGAGAAGCCCCCTCCCAACATACACTGGGAGTGTTGGGCAACAATCAGCTGATGGTCAGGTGGTTGTTAACAAGCAGAGAGCAAGGAGCCTCAATTTTTTTTTTTTTTTTTGCTAGGTGCTAGTCCCTAATGGAATCAGAGCAGAATAAAACTACTGAAAATAAGGAAAAAATAAAGAGAAATTCAGAACCTCAGCACCCTTCCACGAACATGTACGTTTTCCACAAAACTACATTTAAAAGTCTAGTTATCCACCGAGTATGGTGGCTTATCCCTGTAATCCCAGCACTTTGAAAGTTTGACTTTTCTTTCCCAGAACAGAAGTAAGAGTTGATTAACAAAGCTTTAGAACAGCAAGGAAAAGGAAGGGAAAGAAAAAGAGTTCACCTTGGGAGACAGCAAAACAGGCGCCTTCAGAAAGCAAGTGCGCAGCTTGACCTCTGTGACTTCGGGTTTTATACGTTGGTATACTTCCGGGATCTTGCAGGACTTCTGCCTACTCCTGAAATCTTATTGGAAGCTGCTGATCAATTTCAGGTGTTTTCTATCCATGAAGAGCGTGCCTTTCCCTGGTGCTGGCTGTGACCAATTGTTACTCCTCCTGAAATCTTATTGGGAAGCTGCTGATCAGTTTCAAGTGTTTTCTATCCATTAAGAGCGTGCCTTTCCCTGGTGCTGGCTGTGACCAATTGTTACTCCTGAAATCTTATTGAAAGCTAAAGTAATAATTAGTCACAGCCGGCCCCAGGGACAGGCACCCTCTTAAGAGGTAGAAAACATCTGAAACTGATCAGCAGCTTCCCAATAAGATTTCAGGAGGAGTAACAATTGGTCACAGCCAGCACCAGGGAAAGGCACACTCTTCATGTTATTGTCACAGCCCATGCATTCGTTATGATTTTCTTCATAGTTATACGGATCATAATTGGAGGCTTCGGAAATTGATGAGTCCCTCTGATAATTGGTGCTCCTGACATAGCATTCCCTCGCCTAAATAACATAAGCTTCTGACTCCTTCCCCCCTCCTTTCTACTACTAGTAGCATCCGCCTTAGTAGAAGCCGGCTCTGGGACAGGCTGAACAGTGTACCCCCCTTTAGCAGGGAATTTCTCCCACCCAGGAGCCTCCGTAGACCTAACTATCTTCTCGCTTCACCTAGCAGGCATCTCCTCTATTTTAGGAGCTATCAATTTCATCACCACTATCATTAACATAAAACCTCCCGCAATATCTCAATATCAACCCCCCTATTACTTTAGCTTTCAATAAGATTTCAGGAATAACAACTGGTCACAGCCAGCACCAGGGAAAGGCACGCTCTTAATGGATAGAAAACACTTGAAACTGATCAGCAGCTTCCCAATCAGATTTCAGGAGGAGTAACAATTGGTCACAGCCGGCACCAGGGAAAGGCACGCTCTTAATGGACAGAAAACACTTGAAACTGATCAGCAGCTTCCCAATAAGATTTCAGGAGGAGTAACAATTGGTCACAGCCAGCACCAAGGAAAGGCACGCTCTTAATGGACAGAAAACACTTGAAACTGATCAGCAGCTTCCCAATAAGATTTCAGGAGGAGTAACAATTGGTCACAGCCGGCACCAGGGAAAGGCACGCTCTTCATGTTATTGTCACAGCCCATGCATTCGTTATAATTTTCTTCATAGTTATACGGATCATAATTGGAGGCTTCGGAAATTGATGAGTCCCTCTGATAATTGGTGCTCCTGACATAGCATTCCCTCGCCTAAATAACATAAGCTTCTGACTCCTTCCCCCCTCCTTTCTACTACTAGTAGCATCCGCCTTAGTAGAAGCCGGCTCTGGGACAGGCTGAACAGTGTACCCCCCTTTAGCAGGGAATTTCTCCCACCCAGGAGCCTCCGTAGACCTAACTATCTTCTCGCTTCACCTAGCAGGCATCTCCTCTATTTTAGGAGCTATCAATTTCATCACCACTATCATTAACATAAAACCTCCCGCAATATCTCAATATCAACCCCCCTATTACTTTAGCTTTCAATAAGATTTCAGGAATAACAACTGGTCACAGCCAGCACCAGGGAAAGGCACGCTCTTAATGGATAGAAAACACTTGAAACTGATCAGCAGCTTCCCAATCAGATTTCAGGAGGAGTAACAATTGGTCACAGCCGGCACCAGGGAAAGGCACGCTCTTAATGGACAGAAAACACTTGAAACTGATCAGCAGCTTCCCAATAAGATTTCAGGAGGAGTAACAATTGGTCACAGCCAGCACCAGGGAAAGGCACGCTCTTAATGGATAGAAAACACTTGAAACTGATCAGCAGCTTCCCAATAAGATTTCAGGAGGAGTAACAATTGGTCACAGCCGGCACCAGGGAAAGGCACGCTCTTAATGGACAGAAAACACTTGAAACTGATCAGCAGCTTCCCAATAAGATTTCAGGAGGAGTAACAATTGGTCACAGCCAGCACCAGGGAAAGGCACGCTCTTCATGGATAGAAAACACCTGAAATTGATCAGCAGCTTCCAATAAGATTTCAGGAGTAGGCAGAAGTCCTGCAAGATCCCGGAAGTATACCAACGTATAAAACCCGAAGTCACAGAGGTCAAGCTGCGCACTTGCTTTCTGAAGGCGCCTGTTTTGCTGTCTCCCAAGGTGAACTCTTTTTCTTTCCCTTCCTTTTCCTTGCTGTTCTAAAGCTTTGTTAATCAACTCTTACTTCTGTTCTGGGAAAGAAAAGTCAAACTTTCAAAGTGCTGGGATTACAGGGATAAGCCACCATACTCGGTGGATAACTAGACTTTTAAATGTAGTTTTGTGAAAAACGTACATGTTCATGGAAGGGTGCTGAGGTTCTGAATTTCTATTTTTTCCTTATTTTCAGTAGTTTCATTCTGCTCTGATTCCATTAGGGACTAGCACCTAGCCAAAAAAAAAAAAAAAAAAAAAATTGAGGCTCCTTGCTCTCTGCTTGTTTTGACTATCACAACAGAACAAAAGAATAAAATGACCATTATCAAAGTATAACTTCTTATCCATCTGTTATGTGCCTGCCTGTCAATCATCTATCCCCTTTATCTGGATACTTAAATTTTTATATAATAGGGAGACGTGTACAGGGTGGTAAAATGTATTCTGAGAAGTGCACAGTACAGAAAGTAAACCCACAGTATAGTGAAATGTAATTTCCGTTGAACATATTTTATAAACATTTGACTTAAGTAGTCAATGCATATCCTGTAAAAACTACAATCGCCACCAACCAATCAGAGAAGCATGAAATATTGAGATTAAGTAAACTAACTGAAAAGGCATGTCAAGCCCTTGACTTTGCTAGAAGTTAATATCGGTGAGATAAAAGTATTTCAGTTATTACATCTATGCTACATATAAATCAACATCAAGAAGTCTCTGGCAATGTTTTAGGATATTCCAGTGCATTCTAATTCTTTATCAGATGCATAAGAAATTATTGCAGAAATTGTGTATCAGTCTAAATCTTAGCTCTGTCTTCAGAAAACGTTTCCTTCATACTACCATGAAAGCAGTAGTTTTTTTTTCTGGAATTATAGGCCAAACCCCTTGACAAAAACTAGAGTTGTCCATTACACTACTTCTGACCTATTTCCACATTTTTTGTATTAAGAGCATTAATATCTCACTTGCTTAGAAATTTGATAGTTTTTTCATTTAAACATTTTATAGTTTTCAAGCAAGTATCAATATTTACACGTATGTTTAAATAAAAACCTTATTACAAGCATATTCGAATTATTATTCATCACAGAAATGGGCAAGGTTAATTTTGCATGATCATGACTCGGGCAGTTTGTGTGTGGCTGCTGGCATCTGAAGAGGGAAATAAAAGCATGAGACGCTTGTCTTCTGATTCTTGAAATTACCAAACCAGTCCCCACTCCTCGGCTTTTCTCAACCCTCTAATCCTTATTCTATTAAATATTTTTGTACACAAATAACGAAGATACTGTTAAATACAGGCAGTCAAGTTGGCCCATAAGAGTCCCTTTAAAATATAACATGTAATTGCCTTCAGTAAGTGACTACAATCATTCCAACTGCTTTGCCTTGTAGAACATACATTTAACTGTTAATTTCCATGATAGAACTCTGTTAGTTTGGAAACCCTGGCAAGCAAATATTGCTATAAGAAATTACTTCAGTTCGCTTGCAACAAATAATTTTTGTCAAAACTTACAGCATTGTTAATAGTGAGCAAAAGCTAACGTGTGGGAAAAAAGTCTGAATGCCTAACTACCAGAGGGTCAAAATTGGTCATTCTTTCCCTAGATGTTTATTGGATGCTTATTACATTCAAGCCTATGGTGCTCAGTAAATGTTTGTTGGATGAGTAAATGCTCTCGGCTGTGTGGGTTTCAGCCTTATTTTCTTAGTTTCTTGCTTCCTCCAGTGTTGGCCAGCTGTTAGTTGCTTGTAGTCAATCAAATATTTTATTTGAAGGGTAAGATGATTCAGTTTAAAACAAAAGGGAAGGAATGGGAAGACAACTGCCGGAGCTGGGTTGTCGGCTGCTGTTAGTCAGAGATCTGCTAGCTATTAATTTGATTCATCTGGCAAGCTATTCCTATGCTAGTTAATTGAGCATTTATCATTAGAAAAACTACAAAGGCAAAGTATCTACATGTGGCCCTTTCTACCCTGCATCCTCTCCAAATGGTTTCTATATTGAGGCTTTGACTAAACTTTAAGACTTTCATGGGTAGGTTTGTGTACCAGTTTATGGCAGAGCCTTAAAGCCTGAAGCCAGCCTCCTGAACTGATATTGAATCCTTTCAAGGAAAAAGATGCAAAAAAATCCTTCATAAAACACAGCATGAAGCAGACCTCTACATTAGCTTTTAGTTTCTGATAATGTGCTCGGTATAATGTTTTAGTCAAGTTCTTGTGCCAAATTGGGTCCTTAGCCCTCACAGTAATTTTTGGAATTTTTTTTTTTTACCGTGAGTGTAGGAAATGATAGCTTTTTAAAAGCCACTGTAAATCTCGGCTCCCACTGCTGCCAGTGACAGCTGATAAAGGGGAATGGGAGGAAAAGCAAGCAATGCAAATACAAAGCAATTTGCATGAGTCAGTCCACCTGCAGGAAGCTAATGGAGGTGCTGCTTTCCTACTTTAAGGTGACTTGCCTTGCAAACTGTAGATCTCACCAACGCTGTTCTGACGAGTGATGTGATGCCAGTACGCGCTGCGAGGAAGAGAGATTGATTTGGATAATGTCATTGGTTCAGTCAAGCTTGTCTGAAGCTAAAAGAGAAAAGAAAATGTGTTTTAGGCCTTGTTGAAAACTGAAATCTGCTCTTTTAAATGTTCAGGGTTAAATGAGTGACAGATGATAGAATCTGCTGTAGAAACCTACATGATCCCCTGTGTAAAGATAACTTTTTAAAGTAAAATCATTACTCAAAAATGTGAAAGGAATACTTGTAAACAATTCAATCTAACTCATTAATTAAGAGAACACAAATAGTACGAATGATTCCAATGACTTGTAGCAATGGGGAATGCTGGTAAACACTCAGGGCACGATCAATTGTAGTCACTCCACCCAACACAGTTACTTAAATTTCTATGGACAAGAATTATTTGCATTACTCTCGGCTTTCTACAATTTACAGAGTTGTAAAATAATAAAGGTGCCAGCCCCCTTCAGAAGCAGAGACCCATGAAAGGTTTACAGAATACCCATTATTTACCCATTTCAATCTCTATAAAACTTTGCCTTACACGTCCTCCCAACCTTACACAATGGATATTTTCTCAGACCTTTTTCCTTGCTCCTGTGATAGAATCTTGTACATATTAAAAAGGTATTCTCTGAGAAACACTGATAAAATTGTGGCATGTTTATTCGAAATATTTTAAGGATAGCTGAGAAGATTCACACAATATCACGTACTCAGCTACGTGATTAGTTCAAAGAAAATAAGTTTACATTGCGTTTTCAAGAAATAGCTTTTTATTAATGCACAAGAAGTTTCAAGAAACATGCAGAAATGGTTTTATTTAGTCTTGGCACACATGTCTCTGACCCAACCTGAGGAAATGTTTACTTTTGACAATGAGTAATCCTCTAACGAATAAAATCACATTTTCTTTGATGCCTGACTCCTGGCAAAACAGAGTTGTAAAGATGATCTCTGTCAAATCTAGGCTTTGCGTGCCTTGCTGCTACTGTGGTGTGTACCTTCCACGGTGCTCGTGCACACTCTGTGCCCAGCCCTTGATGCTTGGATGGATCACATACTTCTACATCCAGCATTGGATTTGACTCTTGCCACCCTTCATAGAAGATGCTATCAGGAAAGTACCCGATATGACACAACAGGTCGTTCAAGGCCACATAAAACTAAGAGGTTCTTACATTTTAATAGAAAGTGGAATTAAAGAGCTTGCACATATTTCATTTAGTGGTAAGACATTTCTGGAGCTGCTACGTCTTGTCACAAAAGTGCCATACTCGGTCTATTTAAAAGTCTGGCACTGTTGAGGTATCTTTCTTTTTTTAAAGATGGCTCCAAATGGTAACTTTGCAGCCATTCTTTGTTTTTTCAAAATTTGGTAGACTTCAAAGTTTTCCTGCTTATTACATAAACAGGTGAACTATCCACATCCACATCCTGTGGTTGGTGTTTATAGGGGTGGGGTTCTACGGAGACAAGCTTCTTGGGTTATAGAGCAGTGCTTTCAGAATCTTTTGGGTGGTTTGGTAACAATAACGGCAGGAGACAGCCAAATGCCTAGGCAGATAAAGTGTCCCCGGAGAACCTCGGACCCACCCAGGTCATTGTATATAGGGGACTTGTCTAAACATGCCCACGGTAAAAAACTGTCCCTTAACACATGTGCAGTAAAGGAAATGAATGTAGGGTGGCTCAGACTATAAGGGCCCATGTGCACACTGGGAAAAAAAATGGGATTGAGACACCAGGAATTAACACCTTATGCAGGGGAGGAGCCGCCTGGCCCCTTCAGCTCCTGTGTGGTAGCCTGGTGCTCAATCTGAGGTGGGAGCTGGCTGGCGGGACAGCTCTTTGCTGAGAGCTCCCCTTTTGCTTAAATTCTACTTTCCTCACCCTTCAGTGTGTTTGCATGCCTTACTTTTTCCTGGTTGTGAGACAAGAACCTGGATTTAGCTGAACTAAGGAACAAAAAAACCTGCATCAACAATGGGCGTTTCCAGTTTTACCCTGGACCTAACAGTGGGGTGGGACTCTGCAAGTAGGGCTATGCACATTGAAAACACGCATTACACCCTCATGGATGGAAGTCCACCACCACAAAGAACTAGAGGCAAGGCTCATTTTATGAAAGCATTATTGGGAGAAAAGATAGGACTTTTGTCTTTAAAGCCAATTTCCCATATGAGGCATAAACTTAATTAAACACAAATCTTCAATTCATGTCAGCAATGCCCATTAACAACTATCCATAGATTCAGTCTCATACTAATCACGGTTCTGTCTGTCTACTCTTCCTTTTTCTAATATAATTTGTTTATTACTCAGCATACAGTAGATCATTGGTAAATTAATCTTTCCAAAAAACCTCTGTAAATTAATCTTTCCAAAATGTGATTGAAAGTGCTTTTTCTACTATTTTTTTTTTTTTTATTCTGGGAGACATTTTTCTTCCCAAATGGTCACTTTTTAAGCATCAGGAAAATAGCATTTTTGTTTGCTGGAAATATAGTTGGAAGCCACGGGATAATTCTTCCACATGATTTCCTTCTGAATCTCCCTGTATTGTTTTACACCTCCAAGTTTCTCTACGTTTCTCTCTTCATTTTCATGTTCTAGGATGCTTTTAATATTCTATTTATTCCTTAGGTTTCTCTCTATTCTACTTCCATAACTTATTGCTGAAAAATGGAAAATTTATGTTCAAAAAATTGATTATGGATTTTCTTGATCTTTGCTAGGGATACAGATCTAGTCTCCCATTTCTCAATGTCTAGATGTTCCCCTGGATTTTAGAATAGAGTCCATTCCCCATGTGTACCTTTTTTGTATTGAGTACTGCTATAGACTGAACTGTTTCTGCACAAATTCATATGTTAAAGCACTAACCCCCAAATGACTATATTTGAAGATAAGGCTTTTAAAGAGGTTAATGAAGGTTAAAGGAGGACCTAAGGGTGGGGACCATGATCAAATAGGACTTGTGCCCTTAGATGAAGAGGAAGAGAGACCCAGGGATAAATATTCGGAGAAAAGGCCATTAAGGACACAGCAAGGAAACACCCATCTAAAAGTTGAGAAGGCCTCAGGAGAAACCAACCCTGCAGGCATCTTTGTTTTTGTTGTTGTTGTTGTTTTTTTTTTTTGCACTTCCAGCCTCCAGAACTGTGAGAATTTCTGCTGTTCAACCTATCCAGTTTGTGGTATTTTGTTATAGCAAGCTGAGCAAATTAATGAGTACTGTCATGGGGAATCTAAGTGGTGTAGAATCTGTCTGATTTAACCAGCAATTTTTAATTTTATGAACTTTAAGCAATGTATTACAAATTGACCTGTTTGATTTGTGCAATGACCAAGACAGTATTTCAAGCACACTTGATGAAATTTTTTTTTTCCCAGATAGCGTCTCACTCTGTTGCCCAGGCTGGAGTGTGGTGCAATCTTGGCTCACTGCAACCTCTGCCTCTCAAGCTCAAGCAATTCTGCCACCTCGGCCTCGCGAGTAGCCTGGATTACAGGTGTAAAACTTCTTTTGATGACAGGCTTCAACAAGAGGACACACATCCTTAACTATTCAATTAAAACTCATCCTTAACTATTTTCATATTATAATGCTTCAATTAAAAGCATTAAGAAAAAGCTTAAAATGCTATAGTAATTTCTTAATTGAGAAAGCAATGCATCAATTTGACCAGGAGGAGTTTTAGGATCATAAAAGCATGTATGTTAAAAAGCAATTTGTATTTATATTGCAAATATTTTTATAAAACATTGAGATTTCTAAACAATGTATTAAGAAATTAAACAAGATGGATACATGTGTTCGAAGTTTTCATTCCTTCTCTGCAAGGGTCTGCTGTATTTTTTTTTTTTTTTTTTTGGTGGACTTAGTTTAAAAAAAATCCCAGCTATACAAAATTCTGCAATCTTTGTGCCAGAATTCCCTTGGTATTTATACGACTATTTCCTGCAGGCGATGCTTCTCCTTTTCGCATAGGGTCGGGATTTAGAAAGAATGCTCTAGCATATATGCAGAAATCAACTAGACTAGGAAGCGTTTAGTTCTTGATACACTTGCCATCACTTTTTGCCATTTTTCGCTCTGTCTTGCTTCTATTCTTGTGAAACAGCAGTCAGTTCTCTAGCATATGAGCAATGAATCGGGAGTTACTTAGCATCTGGAAAGAGGGTGTAGAGATCACAGCTAAAGTAAGCCTGGAGAGCAGTTCAAACACTTGTGCTTTGAGAGGGACAACTGACACATCTCATCACAAAGCCAACAGTCTAAGAAAATTAGCCCCAAAGTGTGCCATATGGAGACTGCATTTTGATACCCTTGTTCGAATATAACACAGATGAGAATTATGCTGTCCTCAAGGTGATGAGAAAAGACCCTTCTCCCCAACCAGAAAAGTTTAGATTTAGACGGCTCTCGGAAAGATAGAAACAAGAAGTGGGTTCTTAGTGTTTTTTCCCATTTAGGCAATACATAAATACACTGATATCATCTACGAATCTCATTTATAAAATTCCAACTCTCATGTCTCTCCTCCCCTAAACTTTGGAAGATTCTTTTGAACACATTTCATTGAAAAAGTCATTTTTAGGAAACAATTCTTCCTGTGTCACTCTGGGTTTGCACTTTTGTTACTATATTTTCAACTATGTTTGTACAGCAAACAGCCTCGGAAGATAGAAATGTCTTCCTCCAGGAAACAAATCTGCCCTCGGCCTGAACAGGGCAGTACAGATCCTGTCTTCCTCCAAGGAAAAGGCTGGGCAGGGTTGCTAGTCAGCCCCCCCGATAAGATTGGGAGTTGCTAACTCGGATCCCTTGGCTGGGGCAACATGCAGCAGCATCCACCCTGGCTGCTCCACGTGACTCTGTGGGACTTAGGGACCAGGGAAACCTGTGGAAGCATGAAACTTATGATGCTCACTGTGCCTCAGGAATAAAGTCCTGTCTCTGACTCAGGAGTTTTTTGTGATTTCTGCCAACATCCATGAAACTAATAGGCAAGGGAAGCAGGGCTGGTAGCATCTTTCCTGCTTTTGCTAATCTGATTGTCTCTACTCTTCCTATGTCTTGAATCTAAATTACTGTATTGTATTTCCTCCATTGAACTATCACAGGCTCCATTTACTTAAGTGGACCCTGAATAATACAAAGGACTACCTTGCTATGTCCCAAATTTATTTACTATATCCACACTGAAAGGCATTAAGTTATTTCTGCTCTTTTGCAACTAAAATTTACAAATCTCAATACCAAAGAATTTTGAGAAATTTTAGAAAACATTTAGTATGCCATCTAGGGACTTTAGTTTACATATGTATAAGTAGAATTATGACTGTTTCTGCCAAAAGTCAATTCTCCTAAGGTTATTTTGTTTACATTTTAATACAAAATCATCAAATTCTTTAGGATTTTTTTTAAATACATGTTTTTATAAGTCCTTTCATATGTCGAATTTATATATTTGGGTTTTTACTTTGGATAATGTTTCTATTTTTATATTAGAGCGACTTGTTTTATGTAAATTTATATTTTTCAGTTTTTTTGTGCTTGTGCTAATTTCCACCTGCTGTTTTTCTTAGGTTGTCTTGATCTTTTCACCTTCCCAAGTAATTTTAATTTTGTTTAATAAAAGCATTTGCTTCTGAGTGAAGTAGAAAGTATTCTCTCCTAAAATTATATAATTGTAAATTGTAGCTCTATTTCCTTTTTTACATAAAGTTATTGCTTGTGTATATTAAGGTAATGACTTCTTGTGCGCTTTTTTTTTTTTTCTTTAGAGACGAGATCTCACTATGTTGCCCACATTGGCCTGGAACTCTGGTCTCAATTCTCCCACCTCAGTCTCCCAAAGCACTGCCATTAGAGGTGTGAGCCACTGCACTGGGCCGTTTGTGCAAATTTTTTTATTTTTAATCAGAACATGCACTGAGTAGTTTCCATATATTAAAATTCAGTTTTCATTTTTAACTATATGGCCAATTTCTGTACATCTTATAGGTACATGAAAAGATACATTGATATGGAATCTGTCTACTACACACACTCAAATATACACATAGTAAACACTATTTGCTCTGCATTTCCTGCTCCATATATTTAATTTTTAATCTGTATCAACATGAAAGTGTTAATTTCAAATAACTAGCATGTTTCTGCCCATTTCTTCTTGTATCCTTAAGTACTTTTTAACTGTACTATAAATTGACAATTTATAATATATATTTGTGGGGCACATGATATAATTTATGAATACAAGTGAAATCTAACATAACCATTAATTCAAATACTTCTTTTTTGTGATAACATTTGAAATTTAGCAATTTTGAAATGTACAATACAGCATTACTAACTGTATTTGCCACAACAGAACCCTCAAAATAAAACATACTCCTGCCTATTACCCTTTGACCGTCATCTCCCTGTTGCCCCCAAGTCCCTAGCCTTTGTAGCCACATCTCTACTTTCTACTTTTATGAGTTGATTGCTTTAGATTTGATTTTATAGGTGAGAACATGTGGTATTTGTCTTTTCGTGCCTGGCTTGTTTAACTTAGCATAATGTTCTCCAATTCCATCTATGTTGCTGCAAATGACCGTTTTCTTTTTTTAAGGCTATGTTGCTGCAAAATGACAGTTTTTCTTTTTAAGGCTCAATATTCCACTGTGTATGTATTCCACATTTCTTAATCCATTCATCTGTTGATAAACACTTATGTTGATTCCATAAACTGACTATTGTGTAACATGCTGCAGTGAATACAGGAGAACTGAATCTCTTTGAACTGATTCAAATCATTTGGGTAAATACCTAGAAGTAGAATCGCTGGCCTATGGGGTAGTTTTATTTTTAAATGTCTGAGGAACCTCCATGCTGTTTTCCACGATGGTTGTACTTTGCATTTCCAGCAACAGTGTTCAGGGGTCCCGGTCTCCTTTTCTCCATGTCCTCACCAGCACTTGTTACCTTTCATCTTTTTATAAATAGCCATTCTGACATGTGTGAAAATCTCATTGTGGTTTTACTTGCATTCCCCTAATAGCAATGTACAGCATTTTTTATGAACCTTTGTAGCCATTTTTGTCTTTTGAAAAATGTCTACTCATGTTCCTTGCCCATTTTTTAAGTACTATTTTATACATGACAATGATGTTTAATTCACAAAGCTTTCTGTTTTACGGTTCTATAACTTACTGTCCCCTTCCTTAGCTATTTTATTAAACTCTCCTTTAAACGTTCTGCCCAGGCCTAACATTCAACCTCACCTCGATCTTCTAGCCACTACCCTTCCAAATGAGTAAGAATCTCCTGTATTTTCTCCTAGGAAGTCTGGACTTTCAAGAAACTGTTGTTCATCCATTAATATTTTTGTTTCATCTGCACTTGGTCTAGTAGAAATTGAGCATTTTTAACACATATATATTCTCTATATAATGCCTTTTCCTCATTTTTGGCCAAATTCAAGTATTCTACATTTTCTTTTATATCCCTTTAGTCATTGTATCTGGTATTTGACCCAGAACTTTTTTTTTTCACAGATGGAGTCTCACTCTGTTGCCAGGCAGGAGTGCAGTGGCACAATCTTGGTGGCTCACTGCAACCTCTGCCTCCCGGGTTCAAGTGATTCTCCTGCCTCAGCCTCCCAGGTAGCTTGACTACAGGCACGCACCATCACACGTAACTAATTTAAAACAATTTTTTTTTTTTTTATTTTTAGAGACAGGGTTTCACCATGTTGACCAGGATGGTGTCTCGATCTCTTGACCTCATGATCTACCCTACCTGCCTTGGCCTCCCAAAGTGCTGGGATTACAGGTGTGAGCCACCGTGCCTGGCCAACTCCTTAATTTTTATCTACTTAAATCTTCATAAAATTCCTGTAAGATAGGAAAAGGATGAAATGTCCCTCTTTAAAATGAGAGGATGCTGAAGCTTTGAGATAATCGACATTCCTAAGACCATATATTCTGTGAAAGCAACACTGGAATCATGACTCTGTTCTATGCTTTTGTCCTTTTTTCACCATCAAGAGATTCTGTATAATGTCTTTCCTCATAATCTTGCATCATAAATAGTATTAAATATTGCATTTTGTGAAAGATTGAAGATGACTGCAAATTCATTTAAAAGCTGACATTTAGAAATTGCCTATGTTCCTTTTTTTAATTTTCAAGTTCTGGGGTACACGTGCAGGATGTGCAGGTTTGTTATATAGGTAAATGTGCCATGGTGGTTTGCTGCACCTATCAACCCATCACCTAGGTATTAAGCGTAGCTAATTTTCCTAATGCTCTCCCTCTCCCCACCCCAACCCCCAACAGGCCCCAGTGTGTGGTGTTCCCCTCCCTGTGTCCATGTGTTCTCACTTGCAAGCGGGAACTGAACAATGAGAACATGTGGTATTTGGTTTTCTGTTCTTTGTATTAGTTTGCTGGGGATAATGGCTTCCAGCTCATCCCACGTCCCATGAAAAGGACATAATCTCATTTCTTTTTATGGCTGCATAGTATTTCATGGTATGTACATACCACATTTTCTTTATCCAGTTTATCATTGGTGGGCATTTGGGTTGATTCCATGTCTTGGCTATTGTGAACAGTGCTTCAGTGAACATATGCATGCACGTATCTTTGTAATAGAATGATTTCTATTTCTTTGAGTATACACCCAGTAATGGGATGACTGGTCAAATGATATTTCTGGTTCTAGATCTTTGAGGAATTGCCACACCATCTTCCACAATGGTTGAACTAATTTACATTTCCACCAACAGTGTAAAAGTGTTCCTATTACTCCACAACCTTGCTAGCATCTGTTTGATTTCTGCCTTAATTTCATTACTTACCCAGAAATCATTCGGAAGCAGGTTGTTCAATTTCCATGTAGTTGTGTGGTTTTGAGTGAGTTTCTTAATCTTGAGTTCTAATTTGATCGTACTGTGGTCTGAGATACTGTTATCATTTCAGTTCTTTTGCATCTGCTGAGTGATTTACTTCCAATTATGGGAAAAATTTTAGAGTGCCATATGGTGCCAAGAAGAATGCATATTCTGTTTTGGGAGTGGGTCTATCAGGTCCACTTGATCCAGAGCTGAGTTCAAGTCCTGAATAAGTTTCTCTCTCGATCTGTCTAATATTGACAGTGGGGTGTTAAATTCTCCCACTATTGTGTGGGAATCTATGTCTCTTTATGGGTCTCTAAGAACTGGTTTTATGAATCTGGGTGCTCCTGTATTGGGTGTATACATATTTAGAACAGTTAGCTCTTGTTAAATTGACCTCTTTACCATCATGTAATGCCCTTTTTTGTCTTTTTTGAGCTTTGTTGGTTTAAAGTCTGTTTTGTGAGAAACTAGGATTGCAACCCATTTTTTTTGTTTTCAATTTGCTTGGTAAATTTTCCTCCACTTTTGAGTCTGTGTGTCTTTGCATATAAGATTGTTCCCTCCCTTTAATCTGGGCTTCTTGGTGATTGATTTGACTAGTATAACATATGGTAGGTGTGACATTATGTCTGCTGTGGACAAGACTTCTAAGACCCTTATGACAGCTTCTCTTCCTCTCACTACTTCTGAGTCACCATGTAGGGCTGCATACATGTAAGACTGCTACGGAGTGAGGAAGCTTCAAGTAACTATGTGGACAAGTCATGCAATTCAAGGTTTAAAATCCTTCTTAGAAAACCACCAATGTTCTTACAGATGGGAAATCAATATGCAGAAAAATTCAAGAATTTGTTCAAGGGGAAATCTCAACTACAGAGCTTCCAATAGAAAACAGTTCTCTAGACTCTGAGTCCATTGCTCTTTAGACTTTGATGCTGATATCTTCTAGAAAAAGCTTCCTCCCTAATATATTACAATGTGGACATTCCATCCTTATCCTTTGAGAAGACCTAAGTTACCAGGAAGGTGGGCTGACAGATGTTGGGAATTTTATGAAGGTATTGACAACCCACACCTCTTCATGCTTTTACCAAAAATACAACCTAGGTAATCTTACTGTCTTCGAAGTTTTTTCCTTTGTTGATTTGAGGCTTTGTTTCCCCCTGTGAACATTGATGCTAATTTGTGTTCACTTACATAAAATTCATTTGTATAAAAAAATGCTAACTGACCTTCCTTTTGCTCTTTATCTCTAGTGATTGCCTAAAAATTTAAAAATTGGATTAGCAGTTGAGACAAATCTATATACAACTGAGAGAAGAAATTCAGCATTTATACATTGACATTTATGAGCCATTCTCTATGTGCCTAGCCAATGTGCAAATTGGTCTCATATGTTATACCACTGAATATTCACATAAATTGTCAACAAATATGCCATCTGAACTTGACAGACAAGGACAATGAGGTGCAGAGGGATAATATAATTTGTTCATGGTGACATAGCTAGTTGAGTGGCTCTGAGGTTTCAGAATCCTGATATTCTTCCCTCTTCCCCATGACTCTCACTGTAAAATTACTGGATCTCTCTCCTCCAGGATACAGATAAGAATGAGAATTACACCAATTTGGGTAAATTTCACAAAGCCAGAGCAGGAATGCGAGTGCCTGTTTCTCATGTTCAAGACAACACCACAGTATGCATGGCAGAATCAGAAGGTAGTTAACATGAGCTTTGCTTTCCACCAACCTGTTATCAGATCAACTCCACGGCTGCCTCCTAATTGGACCTCAGGAAGGCACATACATATATTTTTTTTAAGATTCAGTTTTTCCTTATCTCTAAACTGGAGTCAATGTAACCTAAAGTGTTATAAATATTGTTATAAGATGTACTTAGGGAGTGAAAAGCATAGTGTGTCACATGTTAAGTGCTTGGTAAAGATTGCTGCATTGGAATTTCTACTCCTGCATGGAAGAAGTGGCATAGACCAGAGGGGTCTACATGTGTATATGTGGTCAAGACACAAAATTTTGTCCAAACTGAGGTATTAATGACAATTCAGACATTTTGATCTAAGCCTAATTACCAAATAAAAATACAATCCCACAAATGAATATGAGGAATAGCTGAATAATACCAGCTATTATTGGAACAGTGGAAAAGTGGAACAGATGAGAGACAAGTGAGACAATAGCAGAATGTGGTCCATGTGTGTATGCATGTGTGCATTCTGTGTGTGTGTGTGTGTGCATTGTAAGCTGGGAAGGGATAGCCATAGCTTTCTCTGAAGAGAGTTAAGAAATGCCTCTAGGGTACATATGCCAGCACATTCTCTGGTATGACTGACACAAGAGGGACTGGGTGAAAAAACGTGAATAAGAAATACTGCAAAGGTACAAGTGGCCAGAAAATACATGAAGTGACATGTGAAATGTATGTCAATTGTGAAAAGAAATGTTTTACTGTTTAATCAGAAAATGCTGCATACAAGTGCTCTTTCAGTTGAACATTGAGCTTTATTCTTGGAAAAGGATTCCTGAAACCTCTGAAAACCGTATGTGAATAGAGATGCCAGACACCTTAAGCCAGCCATGCTTGGCACTCTGTACTCGTTAAAACAGTCCTCTGAAGTTTGAAGGCTTATGGGCAATGGGCTTCTTACAGACTTGGTTTAATTTTCAACAAGGGACACCTCACACTTAATCTTCCATTTTATTTAAAATAAATGGAAAGGAATTAGATAACTGCTAAGTCTGTACCAGAATGACAAATAAAAGGCAATATTTACATGGTCATTGAATTAAAGTTGCTAGATGTCATTTAATTGAACTTTGTAGGATATTGTTTTCATTACACCTCTGAAAAAATGGGTGTTATTGTATATTTCAAATCATGTATTGGCCAAGTGTGGTGGCTCATGCCTGTAATCCTAGCACCTTGGGAGGCTGAACCGGGTAGATAGCCTGAGCTCAGGAGTTCGAGACCAGCCTGGGAAACGTGGCAAAACACTCTCTACTAAAATACAAAAACATAGCCAGGCGTGGTGGCATGTGCCTGTAATTCCAGCTACTGTGGAGGCTGAGGCACAAGATTCGCTTGAAACCAGGAGGTAGAGGTTGCAGTGAGCCAAGATCATGTCACTGCACTCCACCTTGGGCAACGAGTGAGAGACTGTCTCTAAATAAATGAATAAATAAATATTAAATAAAACCATGTATGGACCAAAATACTTTCAGGAAGTCTGAAAATAAACTGAGTTTGGGAATAACAGCAGAAACTGTCATTCACTTTCAACACCATTTCCGTCTGCAATCAGTAATGCATTTAACAACATGTATATTTTTAATCTCTATTATCTCTTTCTATTTATTTGCAAGTAGACATTTACAGAGCTGCTCTTTGAATATAATGAATATGATAAATACACAAAATGTTAAATTTCTTAGTGATTTAAAATCAAATTTTGGGTTTTTAAATTTTAAAAAATGTAAATATATAGAGGCTATCGTTAAGTTCATAAAATTAATTTCCAGTATCTGCATGTACTGAAAGCTGGGATGAATTTTTAGTGATGGTTATAACAGTTTAGCTTTAAGTGGGAAAAACTGTTTCTTGCTAGCCATTTTATGAATTGGCTCATTACTGAGCTTTTACTAAAGACGAGGAGGTGGTCTAACACTGAAGTACATATTATGATATCATTGTGCCTCACTTGGCACCTTTAAGTACAAGTAACTGAAGCACAGAAAATGTGACTTGCCCAAGGTCACATAGCTCTGTTGCAGTCTTTCCCTGGAATACAACCTCCTAAATCCTACTGTGTTCCTTCTACAAACTGTTTGCGTTCAGTGAACATATCCCAGGAACTGACACTTCTGCTCACATTCACTGGATGTGGCCTTCATTATCTTCCCAGGCAATGCTTATATCAACTTAGATTTTAGTGGCCTACATTTAAAAAATACTTCTATTTTATAGCATTAGTTTCAAAGAAAAGATAATCTGAGTCATTGGGTTGTATGTATGTTATAATGTCTGTATGTTGGGTCATTTTGATGAGCCTTTGAAATCTGTTACTTTCATTTAAGAAAACTATCCTTGTGCAGCTTTCTTCATATTGTTCGGTTCCAGCAATGCAAAAAAACAAGAAACAAAATTGTATTTAACACAGAAATTGCAGTCTTTTGTGTTAGGCAATGATTTTTCGTATACAGAATCTACTCTGATCTATTTGATTACATTTGAGAAGTACAAACTTATACATATATTCATGCATGAAAGCATTTTCTGAAGTGACATCTAAAGTATCAAATTTTAAGGAAACAATAAATTTAAAAGAATGCTAGTCTAGTTTTTACTCATATCATGCAAGAGCACCACTGATTAGACAAATTACACACTGCTTTCTCACTATCTCTACCTCCTTGGTGTCCTTATGCAGAAATACATGTTTCTTCTTGGGCATGTATATGTGTGGGTTGGTTTTTTTTTTTTTTTTTTTTTTTTTAAGATGGAGTTTCGCTATTGTTGCCCAGGCTGGAGTACAATGGTACCATCTCTGCTCACCACAACCTCTGCCTCCCAGGTTCAAGTGATTCTGTTGTCTCAGCTTCCTGAGTAGCTGGGATTACAAGTGCCCATCATCACGCCCAGCTAACTTTTTGTATTTTTAGTAGAGACGGGTTTCACCATGTTGGCCAGGCTGGTCTTGAACCCCTGACCTCAAGTGATCTGTCTACCTTGGCCTCCCAAAGTGCAGGGATTGCAGGCGTGAGCCACCCCACCCGGCCATGTGAGGTTTTTTCGTTGTTTAGACTAAATTTTCTTTAGTGTTCTGAAACTGAACAATAGTGAGTGAATTGATTAACTGGGATCACAGATCCATTTTCACATTTTCATTATCGACCATAATAATTTGTTCTAATTCAGCTTGTGCTGTTTCGTCACAATCCATGACTATCAGTAAAAAAAAATTTCACAAATAGGCAGGTGGTGTATTTCCTGGCAGAAAGCTGATCGCTGTCAGCAATCATTAAAGCTCTAATCTTAAGATTAATATTGATAATATTGAGTGATAAAATCATGAATTAGAACACTGAATAATAACTTGCAGTTATCCTTTTTTTTTTTTTGAGACGGAGTTGCCCAGGCTGGAAGGCAATGGCGTTATCTCGGCTCACTGCAACCTCCACCTCCTGGGTTCAAGCAATTCTCTTGCCTCAGCCTCCGGATTACAGGCACCCGCCACCACACCCAGCTAATTACTGTATTTTTAGTAGAGGCGGGGTTTCACCATGTTGGCCAGGCTGGTCTCGAACTCCTGACCTCAAGTGACCCGCCCACCTTGGCCTCCCAATGTTTTCTTTTTCTGTTCACCAGAGCTTAGGAAAATCACAGAATTGACAGCTCTGGAGGGCAGCCCATTTGGCAAGTCCCACTGATGATGTTTTTTAAAGCATTAGACAAAGTCTTGATCTTCCTGGCATTTCAACAGCACCCATGCTATTTGTCCTTACACTGTGTACAGAGCTTTCCTGGCAGGCCAGGAGATGGGGACTGTGGAACAGGAGCATCCTAAATGCTGTTTTTTTATACACTGAAATTCTCATTTTGTGAGGGTGTTTGTATACAAATGTTCTTAAATTACTTGCAATGTTAGAAGATTGGAAATGATTGACAATCCCCCCCACTAACACACTTCTTTTTGCTTACTTATTTTTGATATAGCAGAAAAAAATTTTCTCATTCTCAACTGCTCTTTACATGTGAGCATTTTATAATTGCTTTAAACATAAAAGGCACATTTTAAAAAAGAGCACTTTTCATTTAATGTGTGTGTCTGTGTGTGTCTGTGTGTGTGTGTGTAAAACAAGTCCGTGAAAATCTAAAATTATTTCCAGTTGGGGCCTTGTCCATGATTTCAGCCTGTACTCAACCTTAACAGCCTAAGTCACATGGATGCATTCGTGATACCGTTTCTGATGAATGAATTCTATCACAAAGAATGTCAAAACTTTCTTTGATAATGTTGCACATGCACATCAAACCAGCTACAGATACTTTTGGCAATGGAATCCAAAGAACTCTGCTAGCTCTAAGAACAAGAATGATCTCTGTGAAACAAACATTTCTAGAGATGAACATATTCGTTCAAATATCTAGCTTTAATCATTTTCTCAAATATTTGAAACACATTCCTCAAATAGTTCCAGTTTAATATGTATTACCCTAGCTTAATTCTCCCATGTATCTTAAAACTTATAGTAAGAAACGGTTGTTGAGACATTATTTCTCATTTGAGTTTGTTTATCCAACTTTCGAGTAACAATTTTGTTATTTTAAATAGCAAATGAAGGCCGGGCGCGGTGGCTCAAGCCTGTAATCCCAGCACTTTGGGAGGCCGAGGCGGGCGGATCACAAGGTCAGGAGATCGAGACCACAGTGAAACCCCGTCTCTACTAAAAATACAAAAAATTAGCCGGGCGCGGTGGGCGGGGGCGCTGTAGTCCCAGCTACTCAGGAGGCTGAGGCAGGAGAATGGCGGGAACCCGGGAGGCGGAGCTTGCAGTGAGCCGAGATCGCGCCACTGCACTCCAGCCTGGGCAACAGCGTGAGACTCCGTCTCAAAAAAAAAAAAAAAATAAATAAAATAAAATAAAATAAATAGCAAATGAAGAATTAGAGTATTTAAACATTCTTTCATACTTGTTGGAAGTTTTTAAATTTTCCGTGACCACGCATGGTACACCTGTATTCCTAAACATTGGGAAGCCAAGGAAGTTGGATCGCTTGAACCCAGGAGTTCAACACCAGCCTGGGCAACATAGTAAGACCTCATCTCTATTATAAAAAAAAAAAAAAAAAAAAAAATTGGGAATAGTGGTGCAGGCCTGTGGTACCAGCTAGTCGGGGGCTGAGGCCAGAGGATCACTTCAGCCCAGGAGGTTGAGGTTGGCAGTGAGTTGTGTTCACACCACTGCACTCCGGCCTGGGTGACAGAGCAAGACTGTCTCAAAAAAACAACAACAAAGAAAAGTTTTGTGCATGGTGAGGTGGTATCTATATTAAAAAAAAAAAGTATCTGGGAGAACTGGAAAACTTTGCTTTTGGTTGTAGTATTTTGGAAATTGAGGCATTTATCAACTTGAAGCAGCTTGCACTTGGAAAAGGATTAGTTCAGTTTACTCTGAAGGACAAATTAGCCGTAGAGTAATTCTTACTAGCGTTAACCTGCAGAGGGAAGCATAGTTGTGAAATTATTTCTGAATTAAACCACTCTATTGACATGTATGCGCTGAGTGATGGATTCTCTGGTTTTGTAATTTCTAGAAAGTTTCTCTGTTGAGCCTTGCTGAGCCTGCTGTTTAAATGTTTGTTGCATTCTCTTCTGTCTGTCTCAGCACTGATGTCGGTACCCACATATGTGGTGTACACCCTAGTTTTAGACTGCCTGCGGTTACAGTGACTGGATCCCTTATCTCATCTGAGCCATTAACAGCAATTACTTGACTCCAGTCCTTTGACTTGCTTCTCAGTGGCACAGGACAATGAGAAACATACAACATCAACAACAAAAGTGAATTAAGTTTTGTTTAGCAAATATTTTGGCACAACATTGTTAGAAATACTTGAAAGAGTGTGAAGGATATTATGTAGCCATAATAGCAACTCTTGTTATTCAATGTCAGTCGGACATCACCCTCATCCATAATGAACGCTTTCATGGTACTTCTATGTGCTTGGTCTGATTGTAAGCACTTTATATAGATGAATGCACAGAAACTAACAACCAAATGAGTAGAACAATTACATGCCCTTGTTACAGATAAAGGAAAACCAGAGTTAAATAACTTGCCCAAGATGACACAGCCAGTAAGTGGTGGTGGTGGGATGCAAGCCCAGAGCCTCAATGGGGTATTCTTCTTTATGGCAGATAATTACAGTATGTGAAAGAGTTCTTGGAATTCCCATCATTAAAATATAATTTAAATCACTCTGAGCTTTTGCTTGTTTAAAACAACTATAAAGAAGTATAGAGGTTAACTAATAGCAAGTGACATCATGGTTAACCCCATGGTTAATTTTTGTTGAAAACAAGCACCAGCAGATTGAAAATATGGGCTGATGATCAATATGCATGACTCTGAAATAATTTGAAATTTGATATATTTTTCCACTTGATTTTAATCACTAGAAAAGCATCACATTTAGATAATTGTTACAATGGTTTAAAGTTTACCCAAATCTTTCTAGAAGATTTAAGTTTTACTAGCCCTCTCTAATTGATGATTCTTCAGTCAATCCCACAGTCTCATCTTAATCATCCTACAAATGCTCAAGCTACTCTTTCATTTCCATGGGCAGTCCAATGTCCTGTGATGCCCTTTCCCTCCTGAGGTGTTAGGAGGGCTCTTTTTAACCATACCTCAGATGGAGAGAGAAATATAGGATTGAGAAAATTAGAAGTGCATTAAGAATAAAATATCATTTAAGCTACTGTTTTCTTTTAAAAATTTTTATTTTATACTTAAATATTTCATAGAATTTTGGAGATAAAACTAAAATAGTAATATAAAAACTTCATTGTCTTTAAATTAGAATAGACTTATTGATGTTTCACAAAGAGAATTATAGATGCTTCCCAAATACCACCTGTCCTTCTATAGATTAACTCAGATGCATCTTCATAAATCCTAGAGAAAATAATGCTCTTAAGATTATAATCAATAGTCATTTCATTGTTTGCTTTTCAAGCAAATTAGTGATAAAGCTTATAATTTTTCAGCTTGTCATATTAATAAAATTTACTACTTTTAGATTCTTTACTAGATGATTTTTTAGCATGATCCTAAAACTGGACTACCGTTCCAGGACGAGATGATAAACAAATTATTCTGTTGTCAACTAGCATAAACTCCTTCTGCAAACATTTTATTATATATACAGAAAAAGCTAGAAGTTTTAGAGCATATAGGATAAAAATAAAGATTAAAAAAAAAGTGGAACCCTTTCTGGTAAGAACTTAATTTTCCTAGTTATTTTGAACCCATATTTAAATCTGATGATCCAACCGTATGTGGGGACATGCAGGCAGCATTGCTTCTTATTTCATTATGCACTCCACTCTGACATCCAAGGCAACAGATCTTACATAGGTATATGCCAGAAGTGCAGGGCTCACACTTGGTGTCCACAAATAACTTCTTCTGTGACATATTGAGTAGGATATTAGGTGAGAAGGTAGGGTAAGCCCTCAGGATCAGGGCAGGGTGAACACCCAGGCGCTGACATGAATGGCCCCACACATACATGGTGTACATCAGACCCCAGTGACATTCATTTTCAAGCTGATAGGTTACCAAGGAAGGGGCCTTACCCGGGCCTTCTGCTCCATTTCTAGCATTAATCTTTCATGTTGCTCAGCTATGGCCAATGTTGCAGAATGGACCTTCTGATAGATCATTTCTCCTTCCCTCGTTTGAAAAGTGAATAGTCCTTCTCCTGTGTCACACATTCTGTGAGAACAGAGATAGGGAAAGAGATGGGTCTCCATGTGTTCAAGTACGTAACAGTTTTCCACGTAGACAAAACCCTTACCCTTGTGCCTCCTCCTCCTGACCTCCACAGGAGTTAGTGAGGCTGATTCAGCCATAAGCAAACGAACCAAAAAATGTATCTTTAAATGGTACATGAAAATGCAACTTAAAATAAAAATCCATGTATATTTGGATGTCTAAAAAGGAAGCATTCACAACAGTGTAAAGGAACAAAATGATTTAGATAATGACAGTGGGTGCTTTCCAATATTTAAAGATTAAAAACAAATGAATTACAGTATTTTTATCTGCCATTATGATATAGACTATTATGGACAAACTGTTATGCAGTTTTGTCATTTCTGAGAACATATAATAAAATTCTTATGTCAATTCAGGGAAAAATCAGAATGCAAATTCTTTTTCAACTAATTAGAATTACTTTTTAAAAACATTGGGAAAATTCCACTAACAAGTTGTTATTCAGTAGGATTATAGGTAAGTTTTATTAACAAAGGCTAACTCTAAAATGGAAAATAATATTTTAAGCTAGCTTTTAAGAAAGTTTTCAGAAAGACCCACCCAATATCAATATGCTAATATTTGGATATTGGCTATTAACTGGATTTGTGTTGATTTTTCAGGTTACAACATCAAGCAATTTTCAAGTTATAACATAAAAATATTCATGAGGAAAACTTTGAGCACCAAAAAGATTTTAGATTCTTCTCTGATTCTCCAAGGAGTTTTCAATAGAAATGTCTCAAGAGGCTCCCGACATTACAGAGGCTGCAACTGTGATCCCTTAGGGCCCTATAGAGCCAGCACTTAGCTTCTCTGAAAGAGATCTTAATAAAATTCACACAGCGTGAAATGGAAAGTCTGGGGGGAAAAAATGAAGAGTTTTCACAAAGTGAAACAAATGAGCTTCCTTTGTTGATTCAGAGTAAGGAGCATCAGCAACAAACCATTGATAAGTAGTGAGTACATCTTGTTTGAGGTTGAGCTTTTTCATAGTCATCTGAAAAACAGTGCTTATTAGCCTTTGGAAATGAGATAATGGAGGCACAGATTGTTATTTCACACTCAGTCATTAAGATGTAAAGGTTGAGTGCTTGTCCACTTCCTGGGATTTAACTCTGCCCCCCGCAGGAGCTTGCCCGTTTACAGGAGGGATTTTTGTCTCTGAAGTAAAAACTACTGTAAACTTCATCCTTTGATCATGAACTAAGGCATTTCAAATAGCATAAAAAGCAAAGAAACTTTAGGTAGAAGATGCTGTTTCTTCAGTGAAGGTCAAGTTTATGATTTTTGTCAGCCATGTTGGAATAAATGGGCTAGGTGATATGGTTTGGCTCTGCGTCCCCACCCAAATCTCATCCCAAATTGTAATTCCCATGTGTCCAGGGAGGGACCTATAATCCTCACATGTGGAGGGGGAGGGAAGTGATTGGGCGGTTTCATCCATGCTGCTCTCCTGATACTGAGTTCTCACGAGATCTGATGGTTTTGGAATCAGAATGTTTGGAAATTCCTCCTTTGCTCTTCTCTCGCCTGCCACCATGTGAAGGTCCTTGCTTCCTTTTCACCTTCCACCATGATGGTAAGTTTCCTGAGGCCTCCACAGCCATGTGCAACTAAGCCAATTAAACCTCCTTCCTTTGTAAATTACCCAGTCTTGGGTATTTCTTCCTAGGAGTATGAAAATGGACTAATACCCTAGGTTTCCCTTGTTTAAAATGTGTTCTTTTGGGGCTGTTAGGGAACAGATAGACTGTTTCATATCTGTCTAAACAGTCTTGTGGTAACAAGCCAATACTACAGAATATAATTAGGAGAAAGAGGAAACAATTTAGATGGCATTTGACTTGCTCCTCAAAGCATGGTCCACGGATCAGCAGCATCTGCCCCCTGGGAGCTTGTCCAGACCGTCAAATCTAAATCTGCATTTAACACACCCCCAGGTGACTCACATGCACATTATATTTGATAATGATGACTCCAGAACCTTCTCCACAGGCCACCATTTCATTGAAGAAGAGTGGGAGATGACACGTGAGACCCACAGGAGGACACATTAGAAGCTGCATTTGCACAGCTTTTTGAAGACTGATATATAAAACTAATATTAGAAACATATCAAAAAGGGCAAATGAACCCAAAGAATCATTTCCTTAACTTGGGAAAAACAGAGGTGTTAGTTACATTTCAACCCCCAACTCCCTTGCCGACAAGATGAACATTCCTCAATTGCATTTATTTTGTGAAACGGAAAATATGGATGACATATTTATCGTGACTTCAAACTAGAATTCCATTATCTGTAGACAGTTGCAAATGTAATCTCTTTATATCTAACAATGACTTTGTACAAAATGAATGTTTTTTCTTATCTAAAATAGTGTTGGATAATCTCTAAGGTTTCTTTCAGCTCTGAGGAATATTCTAGGGCCTCACAAATTCTAAGAGGTAAATAGAACTGGCACACTTGTTTCCAGAATTTGTTTGATATTGTGATAGGGAAATTATAACAATATAGGACTCAAAAGACTAGGGCACCAATTTCAACCACAATGTTCTAGGCTGTCATATAAATTTATCATATAATTTTCAAGTAGCTACTATAATCTAAGCACCATTTGGGGCCTGAGACTTGAATAGGAGGGAAAAATATATATGTCCTATTGCTTCTGAGGCTTTTGAGTAGTGGGGAAAGGCCAGCAAGAATCACAAACTTACTGTGATATGTGCTACCAGGGAGAAGTATAGGGCCATGAGGACAACTAGGGATTAATCTGAGCCAGTTATTTTACCTATTAACTTCTCACCTATAAAATCACCAACAAGAATTTCAGTTTTTTAAAAAAATTAAATGAAGTAATGTATGTGATAGTGGGCAGTAAAGGGTTAATGTAGCAGTCCCCAGTTGGTTATTCCAACCCTGCACATTCTTCATTCCTATTTTTAGGATGGGCCTATGGCTGGCTTCTGGGATATGATCTCTGGGACCTTTGGAATACTCTACCTGTTTCTGTAAGTCTGAGACCTTGGGCCATGCTGTACCCACTTGACCAGATACATTAATCCCAACAAAGGACAGCCCAGCAGGAATGCCTGTTTTCAGTCTGCTGCAGCCTGGAGCCTGAGTAGCTGAGTCAGTCCTGGGGGTGCTGCATGCCTACATGACTGACCCCCAATAAAAACCTTGGACATCGAGGCTCAGGGGAACTTCTCTGGTTTACGGCACTGCATGTGTTGTCACACGTCATTGCTGGGAGAATTAAGGGTGTCCCCATGCAACCCCACTGGGAGGGGCCTTAGAAGCTTTTGCCTGGACTCTCCTGGTCTTTTATCCCTTGTGACTTTTCCCTTGGCTGATTTTAATCTTATTTCTCACTGTGGTGATACAAACTGTGAGCATAATGTGTTTTTCTGAGTCTTGTGAATCTTCTAGAGGATTATCAAGCTTGGAGGGTGGCCTTGGGAACCCTTCCAGCTGACACTGCCAGCATGTGCTAAGGAGTCAATATGTTTTATGTAGTAGGAATGTAAAATTCCTGGTCTTTTCCGTAAATGTCTGTCTGTCACTATGGAATCTAAGAGAATATCCTCTTTATCCAGTCTTGCCACTCACATCCAGAATCACTTGAAACAACGGTACTTGTCAGACTTATCTCTGTTATGTTCTGGTAAATAAAAAATAACCAGGGATCATGTGGATGTATATAAATGAAGGAAACTGAACTCCAAAGGAGGTGTTCCACTATTCATCGTTCTTAGTTGCTTTCAAGGGCAGAATCAGCCCTAACATGGTGCATGGAGGAATTTTCTGGAGAAAAAATTCCTAGCATTGAACTACTAGACCACGCCCCTTTTTTCTTGTCTAACTCTCAAACTTGGCTCTCTATGAAGGCGTGACTTTGAAATGCCACTCTTTCTTCCCACATGATGTGTGAAATAAATTTACCAAGTCAAAAATTATGGAGACATTTTAAGTGTAGACACTTTAAGATAATTTTTTGTGGGTCTCTAGATAAAATTTTGCTACAGATGAATTAGTTGACATCTGGCAGTTTTGTCCATCTTCACAGCTGTATAATTTCATTCTCCCTAAGTTTTACAATATTGTATACATATTTAATAACCAAATATTCTCCTTGAACACAGAAATTTTAAACTTTCAGTAATGGGGTAGAGTAAGGAGCATGTTCCTAAAAACCCAGTGGTATTTCTGTTCAGTATTTAAAATTTAATGTTTAATTATAGAACATAATGAAATTCTTCAAAGCACAGTTTTTCCACAGAGCAGTTAAAACCAATTAACACTTTTATTCTGTTAACAGTTTAATCTTTATTGTCACTTAACAATGCTAGAATTTTTTTTTTTTTTTCTGCTATGAAAAGATTGGTTACTCTGAGTCAGACTTTGATCTAAGAAACTGGGCAAAATGGACAAGCAGTTTGTGAAAAACAGTACAGAAAAGTCAGTAAAGCAACAGTACAGAAAGTCAAGAAATAGACCCAGTTCATATAATAGTTAAATATATGGTCAAAGTAGAGTCTCAGATCAGTTAGGGAAAGCTGACCTCTTCAACAAACTGTTGAATGGTAGCCATTTGGGAAAAAAATTTGAATCCATGTTTCTTCCTCCATTGATAGAAATTCCAGAGAAAGCAAATGGGGGAAAAAAGCACCATAAGAAAATATCAAAGAATTTCTATATGAACTCAAAGGAGAAGGGATTTCAAGTGAGGATTCAAATAAAGTCACAGAAGAAAAGATAGATGAATCTGCCTGTGAAAATACTTTTTAAAAATAATAGAAATCATTAAGACAAAAACAAGATGGAAACTCAAAACATTAATTTCTCTTGTTTCATCTAGCAACATATTTTAGAAATTCAACTACTTCAGTAGTAGTTGTAATAAATAGTAGTAGTCAGTGAAGAATAAGTTACATTGTTTCAGGGTTTACACACATGAACTTTTTTAATGCTCAAAGAACTCGATGAAAATTACGAAAAGTAACTATTCAGGTGAAAGTAATATGTGGAGTGTGCTAATATTTGTGTAAAAGTGGGACAAAATTTCAGTTAAATAGGAACAAGTTCAAGAGATCTATTGTTCAATGGTAGTGACTATAGTTAATAAAAATATATTGTATACTTTAAAGAGGGTGGATAAGTGTTCTCACCATGGACACTATGTGAGGGTGATGCTTATGTTAACTAGCTAGATTTAATCATTCCGCATGTTTGTGTACTTCAAAATATCAGGTTGTACACAATAAATACAATTTTATATCAATGTAAAAAATGCATGGGAAGAATGTATATGCATCTTTGCATGTGTGTACACTAAACTCTGGAAGTATGTACAAAAATTGTTGGGGAAAAGTGAAATAGATGGGGTTTAAGTATAGAAGGAACATTTTCACTAATCTTTACATGAATGATAAAATAAGGAAAAGTTATAGATTTATTTACAGTAAATTTTTTTTTTCATAGAGACAACGTCTTGCTCTATCACCCAGGCTGGAGTACAGAGGCATGATTATAGTTCAATGCAGCCTTGAACTCCTGGGATCAAGTGATCTGCCCACCTCAGCCTCCTGAGTAGCTGGTAGTACAGGCTGACACTGCCATGCCTCTCTATCCTGCTCCACCATAGTAACACATGCTTATTTCCCCTTCTGCCATGATTGTAAGTTTCCAGAGGCCTCCCAGCTATGTTTCCTGTTAAGCCTGTTAAGAACTGTGAGTCAAGTAAACCTCTTTTCTTAAATTACCCAGTCTTGGATACTTCTTCATAGCGGTGTGAGAACGGACTAAATATGCCTACAAGGAAATCTTGGTTTTAGTCTGGATTCTACTGCCAACTAGCTTTGTGAAATGCCATTTAACCCTCTCAAATTCAGCTTTTAAATTAAAGAGCTAACATTAAACCATATCTAAGATACACATTTGTGCCTAAACTCTACAACTCCTCCACCTGTGTACTCTGATGACACAATTATAGTCACATTAGTTAAAATCTATCTTTTCACATCTTTTCAAAGTTTTCATTTTACCCTATTCTATTTTTTTCTTGCTCTTTCTTTTTTTTTTTTTTTTTTTTTTCTTTAACTCAATAAGATGACTAGTTGAGTCTCCCTGAACACTCTGGAGTTTGGCTTTAGTAAATATTTGAAAATATATACATATAAGGTACTCTTCTATTTACTTTATGCCTCAAAAATTCAGAATAAAAAAACCCAACATGTGAAGATGTGACGTAACTCATAAGACCTTAATTACCTCAGTATATGATCACAAATTATTACCATTATCCTTATTATATAGTTACAGGTTAATAAGGATTTAATGGGGAAAAAAATTTTAAAAGATTTACAGATTTTATATTTGCCCTGTATACATATCTCCTGGAGGCTTTATTGTAAAGTTATCAGATATTCCCTGGCAATTAGGAATTTTAACATTTTTAACTCCCAATGTTAATCACAAAAAGCCCCTCGTGTATATCTTAAATGTTTGTTGACCCAAGCAAATGAAAATTATCAATATAATGGCTACATAAAAAGTATTGATTTTTATAGTTTCTGATAGGAAAAAAAAGAAAAATAAATTAAAAAACATTGTTTTTGAATGGTCCCTTGGTGGTAGTGTACTTTTCCGAATGGAGTAGATAAAACAGTTAAATACACAGAAGTGATACGTTCTTATGTTCCCAGCTGGTATAGACTTATTCTATTTTAAACTTGTTTGAGGGCATCTGAATGTATCACATGGAGCAGCTACTGATCTATACTCACACCTATTTTTGTGCTGAAGAGCTAATAACAAAAGACAAGCAGAAACTTGAATTCTGTCATTTATGAAGTAGACTTTCCTTTTAACATGAATTTAACTGCCATGTTACGATTGGGACAGTTTTCAGTTTGTCTCAAATTTTAATAGTTATTTAGTCTCTGCATTAGAGAAGAGTTATGCTCTTTTTCACCATTTTGAGGGGAACCTAAAAATAAGAATTATATTTCTTCAGAGCAAAAAGAGCATGTAATCAGGGTTTAAAATTACATTTGTATTCCTCTTTTGCTTTAAATATAGTTAAGATAATTTTTTAATCATGTGAAAGATCCTTTCAGCATTTCAACTGACTATAGAAGACAAAGTATCATAGCCAAATAGAAAGTAAATGTAAGACTGGATTTGATTTGACTAAGGATTGACTTTTCTTCTCAGGTTATATTCATTTGTCAACATATAATTTTTGGGCACCACCCACTTGTCTACTTGTCAGGTACTATATTAGATTAGATTTTCAGAGATAACCATATTTTTTCAATGGAAGATGTAATATTTTTTAAAATCATATTTTTAAAAACATAATTACCATTATGAATTATATTCTCATACATATGCATTTAACTTTTTATTTAAAAACTCTGAGTACATGATTATATAAACTTATAGAGATTAAGAACTTCTGAATTTATTATCCTTATTGTGTTTTCTCTAGAGAGTTTCAGTTGACAGATCACTGATAATGCCAACTAAAAAAATACAGTACTTTATCAAAACAAGCTACCCAGTAAAACCACAAAACACAAATCATTCTAAGATACTCAGAGCAAATACCGACTGGTATTATAAAAGATGTAGGCATATGTTTGATCTACTCAATTTTTAATTTTTAACATTGTATTTTGATATATTTATTGTAGAGCTAGGGCCTCTCTTACTCAGGCTGGCCTCAAACTCCTGGGCTCAGGAGATTCTCTCACCTCGGCCTCCCAAAGTGCTGAGATTACAGGTGTTAGCCATCACATCCTGCCTAAGCTACCAATTTTTAATTTCTTTTGAAATAGAAATAAAATTTACTGAAATCATGAACAAAATGAATCTATATAAGGTTCAAACATTAAAGAATTTCAAATACAATTACCTAGACGTTTTATAATTTCAAACATCAAATGTTCATTTCAGCTTAGTGGATTTTCAACCTTAAATTTTTAACTTCATTTTAACACATTAAATTGTATTTCTTAAAATAATCTTCATTGAAAATGTTAGTGAATAGATAGCTTGAATCACCTTCAATGTAGATGCTAAGAAGTAGAGTACGTATCTCCCTATCAAATAAAAGTAGCAATCAGTTTGTATTATTCCTTGATATCTTTGATCTTCTTAGTTACACAATGTTAGGCTCATCATGGTTCATGCTAATGAATTCTAGTTTAGGAATGGACCAATATCTTCTGTTTCTCCTGCTGAATTAAGTATAAATCTGTATTATAGTACTTCTAATATCTCGTTATCTTTATTTTCACATGACTTTTTCCCAACTAGACTTATCACAAGTAGATAGGGAGGAAAATAAAACCTATAGAGGCTGGCAACTGAGTCCACGAAAGGGGATGTTGGTGTTTGAGACAGGGTGGTGGGTTTCCACCCAGGATCCTGTAGAAGTCAGAGCAGGCTGCTTGGTGCCTGGAAAAACAGGAGCATTCCTAACTGTTGCTTTGACTCCAGTTTTAGCTTTTTACTTGGCTGGATCTTATTATCTTCCCTCTTTTCCTTCCATATTGATTGATCCTTTCTCTAAGCTTTCTGAAAAACCTTGTCATATTTGTCCTTCCCATCATCTTAACATATGTTTATTTTGTTCTTATTTCTTCTTATGGCTTCCTTCTTTGACCTTTAAAGACCTTCAAAAAGAAGAATCTTTATTAGATTTTACAATAAAACTTTTAGAGCCACTCCAATTCTTTAAATTTGAGAATGACGTCTTTTTACCTATCTTATTTGTTTGCTTCCTAGATCCCATTTTCACATTTTCATTTGCCCTCATATTTGGGGGCATATATCCAGATTTGGTATTTGAACAGATTGTGTGTGGGAATTTCCCTTGGCGGAGTGTATTTTTCACTTCGGTGACAGCCAATTCCTATTCTTCGGTTGGTTGGAGTCTCAACCAACATGCACAGAGTTGCTCCTAATCCTCATTTCTTACTGGTGCCCATCTACCTCATTTTGGGAATGGAATTGAGATAGTTTCCCACCCTCCTGTTAGACTTCGTGATTCTAACTGTGAAAGAAAAAACAGTAAAGTCTGGTCAAGCTGATTTCAGTTAATGTTTTGAAAATAAAACCTTCACTTTTTGCTAAAAAGACAAACACGTTGGTAGAAAAGAACAATTGGGACAGTTATAATGAAGGCAAAATAATTTCTTAATTGATGCTAATTCAGGTAATGGTAAAAAAGCAGAAACAATACAAAACTTGAGTCCTTTAATAGAATAAAATGAAATAACAAAGCCAGGTTTAAACCACAAAATACAGGATCTTTGAAGTGAATTGACCTGTATTTAGTACTTGTATGTTGTCTGTGTGTTAGTATGTCTGTACATGTATATATGTGCATTATATATGTGTGCATATGTGTGTATATGTATAACATATGTATATGTATATTATATTGGTCTGTTTCTCTAAAGGCTTCCTAATTAACACAGCTTGTATATCTTTGTCTTCTGACTTCTCCGGCCCTCTTCTGAGCCCATGGAAATCTGATTCTGACCCTGGGGAGCTCAGGTGAGGGGTGAGTAGGATGAGTGGGATGCATTGCAGGTGCTGTCCTTGATGTCGCACAAATCATGGTGGTGCTTGAGAGATCAAATAATAAAGAAAAAATGCCTTTTAAATGAAGAATTTTCTTCTGTTTTTGTGTTTGCATCACTACAGACATTGCTCTTCAAGTTATCTTTCTCCTGAGATCCAGGTAGACTTTCACTCTCTGAACCAGCTTGTAGTTGAGAAGATAAGAAAAATGCTGGCCAGCAGATCCAAGGAGACCTCTTCTCTTCCACAAACAGCTGCAGACACAGCAGAACTTGGGTAAAGGAGAGCAGGAAGTTACTGTACTGCAATGACTTTACTTTTTTTTTTTTTTCCAGTATACTAAGGACTTTTCTCCACTGAGAAATTATTGTGGACATTTTCCCCTAATTTGCCATGGAAAGTATTATTACAGCAAAAGAAATAGGAAGTCAACATTTCATTTCTGAGATTGAGTGAGATTTGAGTCACTAGCCAGGCAGACTTTGATGAATTTGTAAAAGCCAAATCTAGATGATTAAGTCAGCTTTGCTATAAATCAGAGCTAGAGGGAGATTAGAATATGATTTAAGAGGCAACCTTGTTCCATCAGGACCTGGGTGACTGTGAGAAAAAAAGTTAGAAAGCATTGGGTGAGACTTGTATATCCCGATGTCTGTTATCTGAGTGAACATTCTGGAGAATGCAGGAATGTGAAATAAATTGGTCTCTAGATAGGTGAGCTAAAGGCTACACTCCTGACTCCCCATTGCCTACATCTGGCTGCAGGGCATCCAAAAATTTCAACGTGGAGGACTTGGAGTCGAAGAGCAGGGTGTGAGAAATCTAGGAATGAGGAAACTGGCCAGGATCAGGGGTTTCAGTGGGGAGTGACAGCGCATCTGCAAAGCCCAAATCAGTTCAGTTATATTTATTACAGCAGATGCCAGCCTGGAACAGACCAGACCACACGAGGCTTGAATCAAGGGTTCCTTTTATTCCATAAAGTCATGTAAGATTTTTGTGTGTTTCAACATCAAACTACATGAAACTAGGAAGAAGGGGCAGAAAATAGTATCACCAAGGTGTGAGTCATCTGAAAGGGGTGATCTGAAATAGCTATTACCCACTTCCCAGCGAGAAGGGGTTCCTGAGAAACATTCAATGAGAAACAAAGAATTCACACTTAACTGCATCAGGTTGTGTTAAATTCTTGAACCTGCTACAGTTGTAAAGCATCTGCAATTTCAAATAGGAAAACTTTCACTCCCTTGTCTATGAAAATTAATTGGCAAAAGGTTTCATTTATTGTGGTCGCACATTTATATAGTCATCAGGCCAGATTTACAGTCTCTCCCTAAATTTGGGGAAAATATTTTTTCTAAGTTTCTGCCCACACATCTAATTCTTCCACGACTTTATTCCTGGCTTCTATAATCACTTGGGGGGTATGGAATGAACTAAATATATTTTATTTTGATTCATATTATCGCTAAAGAGGCTCTTTTCATTGTCAGAAAGCCATACCCAAAAAGCCAAAATTAAAAATGTATTTTTAAATGTTGAGCATATAGAGTGATATGTGCCAGAACATGCTCCATTGACTTAGATTTCAGTCAATTCAAAAAGCAGTCTGCCATGGCCTGAATGTTTGTGTTCCCCCAAACGCATGTGTTGAAACCCTACTCTTGATGTGATGGTAGTGAGAGGGACGGCCTTTGGGGGAGGTAATTAGGTCATGAGGGCAAAGCTCTCATGAATGGGATTCGTGCCCTTATGAAAGAGACCCAGGCCTGGTGCAGTGGCTCATGCCTGTTAACCAAGCACTTTGGGAGGCCAAGGCAAGAGGATTGCTTGAGCCCAGGAGTCTGAGATCAGTCTGGACCATGTAGTGGGACCTTGTTGCTACAAAGAAATAACAAAACTTAGCCAGGCATGGCAGCATCCACCTGTAGCCCCAGCTACTCGGGAGGCTGAAGTGGGAGGATTGCTTGAGGCCAAGAGGTCAAGGCTGCAGTGAGCGAACGATGGTGCCATGCACTCCAGCCTGGTTGACAGAGTGAGACTCTGTCTTAATTTTTTTTAAAAAAGATAACAAAACAAAAAGAGGCCCAAAGGAGCTTGTTTGCCCTTCTACCATGTGAGGACAAAGCATGAGACCACCACCTGGGAGGAGTGGGCCTCCCATCAGACATCAAATCTTGGTGGCATCTTGATCTTAGGCCTCTCAGCCTCAAGAACTGGGGGGCGGAGGGGTGTAAAATATATATATACACATACACACACAAAATATCTAATGTATATATACACATATATACACATACATATGTGTGTGTATATGTGTGTGTGTGTATATATATATAATTTGTTTATAGGCCACCCCATTTATGGTATTTTGATAGTAGTCCAAATGGGCTAAGAGTCCAACAATAAAGCGAGGTCACTAGGACAAGGCATATTTAGGCACTGGGCTCCTTTCTGCTGTGGTCATTCACACGCGACATTGAGAGTTTTGAATTTGGAGGCTAACAATATTCTCCCCAACGAGATTAATGCTTAGCCGGAAACCGGAGGAACGGTATGGGGTGAGAAAGAGAGTAGCAAATAAAGAAAAGATTAAAGAACAAAAAAGATGAATGGGAAAGGTCAGTAGTCAAATGGTGATAAAAATCAACAAGGATTGAGTCCAGAGTGATGATTCAAACAAGAGCATTCAGTGAACAAGCTAGTTATAATCTGAAGACAGTAAAAGGCCAAAGAAGCAAGAAGGAGGGGGAGTGAAGATCCGAACTAGCAGAGGAAACGAAGTTAAACTTATAAAAATGATTTTCAAAGTCTTATCCTCATGGGATATTCTAGACGTCCCTCTCCATGCTGCCCACACCTCTGGCTGGGTGTACCGACTGCATTTCCCTGATAACTTAAGCTGCCGGCTGGTGAGATAATCAAATTCTCCCCGCTCAGTGATTTCATCTATAAGACACAGGAGTAACCACCGGCGAGATAAGTTCAATTGTGAAAGAGAAGCAAAGGAAGATGATGGGTCCTTAGCGTGAGGGTGCACAGCCTCTTCCTCCATTGTTAGCTCTCCATTTGGTTTTGCCTGATGCAAGGCGCACTTTCTTTCATATATTTAGATGCCATAGCTTTCTGATAGTGGGTACTGAGTATTTTTTAAATACACTTCAGGGGCGGGCGGGGTGGCTCACGCCTGTAATCCCAGCACTTTGGGAGGCTGAGGCGGGCAGATCACCTGAGGTCAAGAGTTCGAGACCAGCTTGGCCAACATGGTGAAACTGTCTCTACTAAAATTACAAAAATTAGCTGGATGTGGTGGCTCACACCGATAGTCCCACCTACTCGGGAGGCTGAGGCATGAGAATTGCTTGAACCCGAGAGGCAGAGGCTGCAATGTGAGCCGAGATCATGCCACTGCACTCCAGGCAGGGTGACAGAGTGAGACTCTGTCTCAATAAATAAATACATATTTAAAAATTAATAAAAATAAAAACACACTTTAGGTGATTTCTGCATATTTAAGTTTCAAACTACTACTTTCAGAGCAAGCCCAGGGTAGTTTCCTATTCTTTTGAACATGAGGAAAGAACTAAGGGCTGCAGAAAACCTTCTCACAGGACCCAACTCTCATCAGCTTGTTCTCATTCAACAAACGTTGATCCGTCCCTTGTTGCATGCAAGGTACTCTGTCCAGCCAAGTATGTGACTGCAGGCTGACAGGTGGTGATTGGGGAAAGCTGCCCGAATGAGTAAGATTCTGACGCTGCTTTGGAATAGTTTATTCTCTGTCTGCCACCTCCAGATCACCACATCTCCATGACTGGACCCAAATAAAGTCATTTCATATTTCCAAAAATACTTTCAGTTATTAACACCTTCGGGAGAATTCAGGGGCTCATGGTAGAAATGAATGAATCATGTACATAACTGAGAAGTATTTATCCAGAAAGAGTTGGTTTTCTGGAAAGGGTAATTTCAGAGGTTTAGAAGTAAAAGCCATTACAATGTTGGTTTTACAAGTCACTGGGCTTCATAACAACATCAGAGTCCTGGTGGGTCAGGAGAAGGAAAGGAGACAGCACTCGTCAGTAGCAGACAAGAGCAACTTAGCATTCCATATAATCTTGGAGAGAGCTGGTCTAAGTGCCTCAGGTTAGGTATTTTAACAACTGGATCCTCTCTGAACTCCAAACACCCGCTTCTTTGAGCAGTGATGTAAGATGGGGGAGAAGACAGAATGAGCTGGCTGCCTCACTCCCTCTCCAGCTCCTGTCCCAGCTTGAGATGAAATTCTGTGAAAGTGTAAAGAAGGTGGGGCGTACTGGAATATCTTCTACTTTTCTCAACCTAGCACCAAGTGTTATAAAGAATGGGATAAAAATGCCATAAGGAAAGTTGTTGAGAGAAATTTACTCTTTTACCCTTGAGACCTAATGGGAATTCAAGCACTATATATTTTATTTTATTTTTCTTAATGGTCAAAGCCTTTGGCTGCATATTGTAAATACCTATCATGGATCAAAGCAATCTCAGTGAAAAATATTTCTTTCAGCTTTGCTAGTTGTTAAAGCTCCATGAAATGTTCATTTTCAATGTTATCTTCTCTATGAACAAAAGATTTGTCTGCTGCTAAGCAATATCTAAAGTAATAGCTACAGGGTTTCATTTATCCTTGTATGTAAGGATGAATTATAGAAACCATCACATAAAGTTTTGTATTGCTCTGTTGTCTATGATATTAAGTACTTGAGCTACAAAATTATCTTATATAATTCCACAATTTTTTCCTTCCAGGGATTGATTACACACTTCAATTCCCAATGATCTCTCTTGCTGTTTTCATGAAGCATTCCTACAAAATGAAGGGGGAAGATGGAATTAGCAAGGTAGAAAATGAGAGAATTAAAAAGCAAATCTCCTGTGTTTCTTTTCAATGAATATTATGTCAAATAAGTAAAGGTTTTGAGACCAGGCTTACAAGGTTGCGGTGCCCCAGAATGCACAGAGCAGTGGAAAAGGATACCCTGCAAAGTTCAAACACTGCCTTCTGAAGGCAGGTGGCATCCTGGGGAGAAACACTGATGAGGAATCCACAGGCCCTGGGCTCAGCTTGGATGCCTTGGAAAAGTCACCTGACCTCCAAGTCTGTGGCTGCCCATCTCTAAAACGACTTGCCTTTCACACCTTAGAGGGTTGCTATGAGGATCAAAATAGGAACACCTTTTGAACACTGTCAGGCACCGTGAAATAAAAGATATTATCGTGTGATTATGAGCAATGGTTTCACAGGAGCCCTACACTGCCTAGAGGGCTAAAACATCCTCCTTTGCAAATATTTTCCTGCTGTGCTTTAGAGGATCATTGGCCTCTGCCACCTTCCCCAGTGGTGTTGCATTTTCTATGTTTAGAGATGGTGTTTCCTGTTCTTAGACTGTGGTCCACAATACCCCTGACAGGCCCAATCATACCCGAGCGTGTGTGTTCTATCGAACTAGCAATTGTCCCCATCAGAGTTTGCCTGTGAAAAACTGCTTCCCCTCGTAAAGTGGCAGCTTTCCACAGAGGAAATCTGCCCGTGCTTTCACCAACACAGACAACACTGGAGAAGGGAAGAAAAATCGCTTTGCTATTTCACTAGCTTATGTAAAGGTCATTTCTCAACCTGCTTCTTGTGCAGTGGAAGGTGTTGATTATAGAGCTCTAGTAATGTTGCCTTTTTGAATTCATTCTTGTTCTCAGGGGCTGTGCTATCTTCCACCTAGAACAAGTTTTATTACATTTAGTGCAGCAGAGCATGCAGATGATGTAGTTAGAACTGCAGGCGAAATAACCCATTTCTATACCTGTTGTCAGCTTTAGGCATATTTAATAGAAATGCAGTATAAAAATATTTATAGTTGATTAGGATTGGAATAAATAAAGGCTTAGTTTCTGATTTTGGATTTGGCTGACTTTATTTTTCTCTGGGGTTCTTTTTAAAGCATTAATTTTCCTTAGCACAAAGAGTAAGAAAACAATTTCTTTTAGAGAATATTTCTAATTTCTTTAGTATTTTTGAATTATTGCAGGGTTCATTTTAAACCAATCTGACTAGTAGATAAAGGAATGCTATCTATTTCCTCAGGATCCTGGGCTGTTATTTTCGATTTTGATGCTGATTATTAATATTTTAAATTAACATAAATATGACTGAATTTAACTTTAGAGATATGAAGTATTTTGCTGTTAATGCAAACACATGACAAAGAAAATCTAATTTACAATTTAAATTGCAGAGTTGAACAAAAGCATACTGGATTCAGTTTCCATAGACAGGTTTATATTCAGGGTTGTGCAAATAATTTGTGACCTTGACTGACCTTGACTGTGCCCTGATATCTATTCTCTGTCCTTCCTTGTCTTGTCTATCTGGGTGCTTTGCCCCGGGAAGCTGACTTCTCTAAGCCTCTGAGACAGGCACCAAAATGATGGGCATTTTGGGGAAAGGAATATAGTAGCTGTCTCTAAAACTTGGTCATTAATGTCCTTCTAGTTCTAGATCAAAGGAAAAACGTGTCCAGGCTGAAACAGTAGGCTTACACTTAATGAGGATGTCCCCCACACCAATGAGGAATTGCTAGGCTATTTGAAAGCACTCATTTGAAGATAAGAATAATAACTTACTGGGATAATACCCTCTCTTATAAATATGAACTAAAAGTTCAAAAGTGTAAATATGAATAGTATTAGCATCCTTTTCCTCCCTGAAGAATGTATTAAGAATATCAAAGCTCTTCAAACAGTGATCAAAAGTGACACATAGACACAGATGATTTCATTTTGTAATATGGAATTAAGATTTCCATTGAAAAGAGGTTTGAAATAACACCGCATCTTTTTTGAAGGAGGTTTCAGTTTCCCATCAGTTATCATAATATTCCAAATCCATAAAAACCCTGGAAGTGACCCTTGGCAGTCTAAATTTTGTTATTAATTAAGGCTTTTTGTTTAAAGACAGGTCGAACAGGTTTTATATGGTATATTCATAGTTTGCCTTACAGAGAATAAACTTTCAATGATCCTTTAGCTTCATTCTATTTTAAAAAGACAGCACTGTTTAAATTATCTTTTTTTAGGTTGTTTTTTGTAACTGGAAGAAAAATAATTCTTTAGTGGTAAGTTTCTGTAATTTCTGTTCTCATTAATGTATGAAATATTATACTTTAAGTAAATTCATAATGGTGCTTCTACTGAATTTTAAAAATTCCTTCCAAGGGAGACAGCTTATGAAAAACTAATTAGCATTTTTTGATGGATGACTAGTGTCAAGACACAGAGGAAAATGCTTATTGCAGTTAAAGAATGCACCTGAATGTGTACTGCAAACAATAGCACAATGTGATTGAAGAAAATAAATTAAACTTATATTTTTGTTTTCGACAACCAAAACATTGTTCCTATTTTTATAATTTATATTGTCATAAGCATATTTTCATGGAAAATTTGATTATTTTTTGTTAAAGATCTATAGCCAGTTGCCTTGGAACCTCTGCTGAGTACTTCATCAAGCACCTGCTGTTTGTAGAGGGAATAAGCCAGAATAAAGAAATTCTCTCTCGTCAGGTAAATAACTTAGGCGCTATGCATGTCTTCAAATAATTAAGCAAATATTTCTTGGGGCCTATTATGTGCCAGGAACACATATGCTAGCAAGAGAAAAGAACTTTCAGAGAAGGATGTTAGGTATATATTCTATAACATTTTATTGCAGGGAGCTCCTGACAATAACACAAAAGGGAACCTTTTAATCTAACATTTGTATGTAATCATGGGTATGTGAGGATAACTACTTCTTTATGAACTGACAAAGGCCAGACTTGGAATTTTTATGTAATCTTTGTGCTGGTGAACACAAACAACATTAATAATAAAAATGATAAAGTTAAGCTTTAACCTACAAATATCCTTTTTGGGTGGGCTTGTATATAAGGCATTTTAGTACAAAAGTACTAAACTGTATGTTTCCCTCATCTTTCAGTCAGCTGCTGTGTGCTCTCACCCCAACTCTCAGCTTTTTGGGGGTTGGGGGCTTAGGATCAGAGGTTTAATAGGCAACAGAAAGAGAAAGGAGAATAGCTGTCTCTCCTGTGAGAGAGAGGAGTTCCGGAATGGGTCTTCCCAACCTTTCCCTTCTCACTCGAAATTACTTTGGCTGCTTAGGGAATTTCAAATGCAAGAACAAGCGAATCCGCCCCTTAACATCTCCAAGACTCAATGTGGACTCCACAGATTCTCTGTTGCTGTCCTCATCAGCTGTTGGAATATGGAATCCTCCCATGGAAGGTTAAACAAGGCAACTTTCTACCTTATATTAACAGGGCATTAACCCCATTGAAGAGTTACACTTCTTAAAGGTAATACTTAGAAAACGCATTACTCTATTAATATTTTATTTTCTATGTTCCGGTTCTTCGACATCTAAGGCCTTGATGCCACTGGAAGGACTGCCCCTACCACGGTTAGCCAAGTCCTAGAGATAGTAAATAACTCCCTGCAGGTGGGCTTTTCAAATGCAAACCAACCGATATGTGGAGCCCACACCCACCACCACCACCACCTCCTTCGTCAGACTCTTTAACTCTGAGCCACTGTCTCGCTGTCCTGATCACCCCAGGGCCAAGCATCAGCTTCCATGCTCCAGAGCCTGCTGAAATTTCCAAACTAAGGAATCCTATCCCTGCTTTCTTTGGCTTGCCAGTTACACAATGAAGGCTCTTAGCCATTTTCCCTCTCTCTCTCTCTCTCTCTCTCTCTCTCTCTCTGCCTGTGACCAACCTCAGTACTACTTTGTGGCCCCCCGGAGCCATGGCATGCTCCCCCCTCTTGGGAACAGGATCACAAACTATATTTTCAAAGATAAATGATGTCCTTATCTATTGACCTCATCATGCCTAAATAATAACCTATTAAAACAATTATCCATGTGTTCTAGGCAACTTTCTGTTTACAAGCACTTTTCAGGTGCAATATGAAATATATTTCCTCATTTTCTATCATTTTCATATTTTTTGAAGTTTTTCAAAGCTTGTGCTTTGCCCAGTGAGAAATAGAAATAGGCTTAATGAATATTTTCACACATTAATGTTTATATTACAAAAGCTTTTGTCATAAAAATAACATGTCTAGAGATTAAGATCCAGAAATATATCTACATTGGGTCTTAAGAGTTTGGAATAAAACGAGTCAGTCTTGCCACCTGTGGTGCAGGAAGGGGTGTGACAGAATTACTCTTTAGACCAGAATTCATGAGTTTATATAAAGCAATCAACTAAACTATGTTTAAAGTTCTCAACTGGTCAGTGGGTAAAGGAATTATAGTATATTCTTACCACAATAAAACAGAATAAACTCCTATCTGTGAAATGCCATGGAAGAATCTAAAAAGCATTGCGCTCAGTGAAAGTGGCCAGACATGCATTTAAATGACATTCTAGAACAAAGCAAGACTATACGGATAGAAATGAAGTCGGTGTTACTCAGTTGCTAGAGTGGAGTAGACGGCTTTGCTCACTTGGGTACCCATTTGGAAATTTAGAAATAATTAAGAAATTTTAGGAAAAGAGCAGAATTTGAAACACCACTTCCGGGCATAAGAACAATTGTTTTTTAAAAAGCCAGTTTCTGATTATAAGTAACTAGAAGAAGACTTTTTTTGTTTTTGTCAATTCTGCAGAAAATCTTATCTAAAACAACTATGAGCAACTACAGACACAGTCTGAGAATTTTCTGTAAAGGGCAATAAGGGTTCTGAAACAAAGGGACATTTTGAGTCAGATTAGCACAGGAAAAGCAGTGTGTACACAGTATAGAATTGACAGCCTGTACAAATAAAGACACAAGAGAAAATAAAACCCTAGCTATTTCAGGGGCTAAGGTTTACATGATTTCCAAAGTGAAGAGGAAATTGAAACACTTCTATTAGAACATCATTGCAACACATTTATAGTTTGCCACTTATAATTATACCTAAAATAGTTGCATATTAAGTTGCCTCATAGTTCTCATTGCATGGTGACATTCTCAACTAAATTTTTCCTGTTGACTCCTCAAAGGATGGCTTTACCAGAATAACATGGATTAAATGAGCCTCAAATTACAAATTCCCTCAATAATCCGGTAGATAGAAAATACTGTCTCACCGTGGCTCTGCTTTATCTGGGAGGGTTCGAGGCTGCACTCTGACCTCCATAGGAGATATAGTTCAGTATCTCAGCCTGCTTAACATGATTGGAGAAAATACCAATGACTCGATTTGACTAGATCTGGGGTGCAGCTGCTGAAATGATGTTGCTAAGGCATTCCTTTTTCTTTTGATTAGACTTTATGTTTACAAAAAAATCCAGCAGAATAACAAATGGTTTTGTTTTCTAGCTCTCTGCTAAATGAACACTTTTGCCAATTATCTTAATAGAGTAGTGATATAATGAATACAACCTCAAATGTAAACCAACCAATCCATAGTCCATACCCCAATCACTTCCTTCATCAGCTTCAAAAATCCCCAAGTGCACCAGTAGAATGGTTTCGGAGCAGTAACAGGAAAGCAAATAGAAAGTCAAGGGGGACTTTCAATGCCAACAAGACCAATTCAGATGCTGATCTGACTTGTTTCAAATACAATCTCTTCACAGAGTAATGGAGCATGAGTCTGCCACACAGAACTTTTAGAGAGTCCTTTATTTCAATGACTGTAAAGTTGGAAGAATTCATTCATCCGCAAAGTCAAATGTCAGAAGTTGTGCTTCCCACTCCTCATCAGGCTTGTGGTTAACAATGCACGTGACTGACAGTTCTATCATGCAACAGGGTGCGTGAGATGGCGAGAGCTGATGCCTCTACCATCTGAAAAGTTGCCAGACCATATGCTACTTAGTTTAGCCTGTGTGCATCCTGCCCTGGGACCCGATTTCCACTTTATCTTTTAAAATATAAAACCCTGGTGCCCTTTAAGTTCCATTACTGTCTTAGAGTTTTAAAGAAGACATCCATGGGTCCAATTAATAATAAATGTGGTTTCCATTTATGGTGTGCTTACGTTTTGCCAGGCACGTCATCCTTTCTTTGTGTGTATCATCTCACTTAATTCTATAAACAACTGCATGGCCTGGGCAAAATTAATCTCGTTTTTAGATTAGGAAACTAATCCCCAAAGAAGTGAAGTATCTTGCAGAATCTAGACCGAATTGGCTTGTAGATTTCATATTTTCATTCAAAGCACTTCCTTACACGGCCTTAATGTGAGACATGTGTAACGCAATAGTGCCACATTTAGTCATATATAAAGGATTTTTCATTCTAGAGCTTGTCCCTAGGTAATGAGTGTCTCATTGTATTATTTAAAAAACCACATTAAATAAATACAGTAAGTTTCTATGATATGATTTGTTTTCTGCATATACATATTATTCATACCAAATCTTTCTTGATTTGTGTATTCTTGGAGTAATTCTGTGAGTCAATGAAAGCGTAATCCAACTTACCTAAATTCTTTATATAAATACATTCATCACATTTTGCACTGCATAGATGAAATACTTATATGAAAATATTGCTAAATATTTAATGATCAAGGTGAATTGCCCTGCAAAATTTCCTTCTAAGTTCTTTTTATTCAACTTCTGTGGTATATTGGTATTTTTAAAACTCTTTGCAACGTTTATTAGTTTTTTTTCTTCTGAGGCAGATATATTGCTAAAAAATACTTTTATGGCTTATTTATAAAAGAACATCAACAGCATAATTTCTGTTCTAAATTTATTTCACATAAACCATTTTTGAGCATATTGGTGCGTGAGCAAATAAAAAGGGTGAAATTATCAAGAGAATTTACTAAATACCAAGTTACTGATATTTAGAAACAATCAAAATATAGAAACACAGATAGAAACAATCGGGAGGCCTGGGACAAAGGAGAGGTCTGGGCTGTCCAGGCAGCTCCTAGGGGCCCGCTTCTGCCTTTGGGTGTGCATTGTCTGGCTCAGATTACACCAGGTATGCATGAGTGCCCCCGGCAAACAGTGTGTCAGTTTGGAAATCTCTCTATTTTCTATCCCAGCTGTTTAGTTTGTCATTCTCCAGAAAGCTCTGCCTCCTAAATCCGGAAGCTGTAGGTCTGTTTACTATAGGTAATTCTAAACTAGAAGCATCCTGCTAAGAGCAGTCTGTATATAGGGAATCTTCTTTTTTAGTAAAGTCAGTAGTCTATTTACCAGCACTCACCAGTACTTTTACAAGGAGATGAGACAGCATCACCTCCTGTCCCGCTGGAGGTTCCCTTTAGTGGTACTTGAGACAGAAATGATCATAGATTAGGTGTGTACCTTCCTCCACCATAGTGGGACACATCCTTGAATCTATAATTTATTTTCACCACTTTGCTGGGAGTACTGATGAGGTTAGAGCCAAGACTGGGAGCTTAATCCTATGTGATTCAGCAGCCTCACGTTTCAGGGTGATATACCATAACACCAATGCAGATCTACCACCTGGGAGTTTCATGGTTCCGCTTGAGAAGGAGGAGGTGTGAAAAAAAAAGGTATGATATAGTTACAGAAATCTAGCACCCCTTTGAGTAAGATAATTAAACAGCTATAAGAGTAAGAAGGTATGGATGCAGGTTTTGTGAGGCTGAAAGCTTATACAATTTTAGAGGCCGTTTTACTTTAAAGAAAAATAATTATCATGTACAAAATGACAAATATATGATTACATGTGAACAGGGTGCAAGGTCAACTCATTAGTATTTCAGCAAATTCTGCCTGTACATAAGTATGATATTTGTGCTAAGAGAGTTGCATTCTGTTGTTAGGAACCTCTGGAATATACCTAAGATAAATAAAAGAGATCTGGTTTGCAAGAAGCTTATTCAACAATCCATGCTACCTCCCACGGTATTAGTTCTCTAATTCTATTTCGGTATAATGATGACAGAAATGAACATATCTGACTTTTTAGCTACCTGCATACTTCTAAACATTTTCTTCCCTAATTCAACAAATTTTTATGAATTTCAGATTTCATTGAATAATTGTCACAAGTTCTACCTTTCATTTCTTTGTGCTTTTCCCACAACTGGATTAATCATGATTTTTAAAACAATAAAGAATGGCTTTCTCATTCAACTGGCTAGGGATAGATGGTGATCTGGGCATCCTGAATATCTCTCAAATAATAGGAACTCAGTGATAATTTGTGAGAGAGTAACTGATACCCTTTAGATAATCTGGCATGCAAAAAATCAAGTTTCTAAATTGTAGCTGTAATTTCCAGGTCAATCTCGTATATCTTGAAAGCAATATTTTCAAGCGTCTCTTCCATCTATGTAATCAAATCAGGAAAGATACACTTTTCTATTTAGCACTTCATTTACTGGGGATTTTGGAGAAGTGAGCTTCCAATGCACATTTTGGTTGCTGAGACGGAGTCTCACTCTGTCATCCAGGCTGGAGTGCAGTGGTGTGATCTCAGCTCACTGCAACCTCTGCCTCCCGGCTTTAAGAGATTCTCCTGCCTCAGCCTCCTGAGTAGCTGGGACTACAGGTGCATGCCCCCACTCCTGGCTAACTTACGTATTTTTAGTAGAGATGGGGGGGTTCGCCATGTTGGCCAGGCTGGTCTCAAATTCCTGGCCTCAAGTGATCTGCCTGCCTCAGTCTCTCAAAGTGCTGGTATTACAGGCATGAGCCACTTTACCAGGCCTCAATGTACATTTATAGAAAGATAATTGGCATGTCCAAAGAGTTTGGATTGTATACATTTATACACAATTTGTCTAGGTGTTCTTTCACCTGGAAATTAGTATTTTCCTATTTTATTCTGAGTTGTAAACTGCACCCTTCAAAATAAACACAATAATGTCCATAATGTCCATTGCCTCTTTCATAAGTTTCTTCACAGAATTTTCTACATAAACGTGATTCAGAAAAGGTTCATTTTTTATGCCAGTATAGAGAATGATTAATAATTGTCTGGTTATTTTGAGTTTTTTAGGGTGACTATATGGAAAAAGACAAGTACCTAAAACTAACAGAAAACAAGTATGGGGCCTGCCACGAATGGATTTGCCTACAGAATTCGCGAAGTATTAAAAGTCAGGAAAGGTTTTTTTCTTCTGATACAAAGTGGTATTGTTTATTTTCCTAACTGACTTGACATCAGCCCTACAAAGTAGGATAAAATTATTTGGCATTTTTTAAATGTATTACATAATTAAATAATTGAAACACATCAGGCAATAGATGAGCAAATAAACATGTGATGCCCTGAGGAGTCTTAGGACAAACAAATGTCAAAGGAAAATGGATTGTTCAGAATTTCAAGGGGCAAATATATTTTCATATTAAAGAATAGAGTAGCATTAGTTTTTCCATATATATTAATTGGAATCCAAGGAGATGCTGATTTTCCAAAGAAATGATTCAGAAAATATACCAACTAATTGGTTTGCTTTTAATCAACATGAAAAGTAAAATTTAGTAAAAGTTCTACAAGTAACATAATTTTTAACAATGTATGAAAATTGCAGTGGTTTTTATCACAGATTTACTAAGGATGATTTTGTTTGAATATCTGTTGCCTTGTTCGTCATTAAAAGATTCCACTATCATCAGGATTGTATATCCAAAGGTAATGAATTCCATAGGTGCTAAGTGCCTACAAATTTTACTTGTAAATTAAAATATGTATTTGGAAACAGGTCTGAGGGAAAGCATATCATGGACTCAGGATCTCTGTGCATTTGTTTTCTTTGCTCCTCTAATGATATGAATTGGAGGTGTCTTATAAAGCCCGTGTTCCAGGTGCCATATATGGAAAAGAAATTTGAAAGCTTTTTCTCACCTCTATTTGAAGGGTTGATGAACTCTTTCTCTGGAACTGTAGACTCAGCCTGAAGAGTACCAGCAGACAAACCAAAGCTAGAGGGTAGATCTAAGATCAGCAAATGTTGAGCCTTATGCTCCCATAACCTCTAGTGTCTCTGTATCTTCTATTAAGATATAGACTTGCTTGGGTCAGGTGACAGTACAGCTAGTTTTGAATAAACCAAGCTACCTATTTCATCTAAGTCAACTCTTCATGGTAAAATAAACGGAACAAAAAATACCCAATTTCATTTGTAGTTTAATCGGTTTTTGTTCTCATGGCAGAATATCCTATGATGGACTGCATTGAAGACAATTATGAATCAATGATCTCCTTAGAAATGAAAAAAATCTATTGTCTGGAAGTTCTACGCTTAACACTAATTTTGTTCTACATTAGCACTAATTTTGCTTTTTGTAATCTAGTATCTCCTTGGGTCAAAAGATAATGTTTTCCCATCATCTATTAGTAATTCCTGTTGGAATCTCTACCACACAAATTAAGTTCTTTGACCTCCAGACACAAAACCTGAGATGTATTAGCAAAGCTATGTTATCACAAGAAGAACGTGTGTTTTTGCAGCACTGTGAGATTTGGATTGATTTTACTATGTGTGTGCAAATTGACTTTGATTCTTGAGTTGTATTCCCTTCATTTGTGAGAAGCATGAGAATACTTATTTTGTAGGACTTTATGCTATAATGTATGTGAGAATTAGAAAAATGTTTGGAATATATTCAGTGTCCAAAAAGTTAGTCTTTTCCCCCTTTAAAGTTTTGTTAAACCTCTTCTGATCTGCTTCATTTACAGTAATGGAAATTATTAAAAAGTAAGTTTATAATTTTTCTTTTCCTGAGACAGGGTCTCACTCTGTTGCCCAGGCTAGAGTGCAGTGGCATGAACATGGCTCAGTGCAGTTTCAAACTCCTGGGGTCAGGTGATTCTCCCACCTCAGCCTCCAGAGTAGCTGGGACTAAAGCTGCACACCACCACGCCCAGCCAATTTTTTTGTATTTTTTAGTAGAGATGGAGTCTCACTATGTTGCCAAGGCTGCTTTTGGAACGTGCAGAGCTCAAGCGATCTGGCAGCCTTGGCTTCCCAAAGTGCTGGGATTGTAGGCTTGAGCAATGGTGCCTAGCCAGTAAGTTTATAATTTTTTAAAATATCAAGTGACCAGGAAATTATAATAAGATGGTGAAAAATCTAAGCAAGTAAAATATTAGAAGGAAATATAAGAACAAAAAATAGTTTTGAAAGAACAGATTTTACACAATTTGAATTTTATTTATAGCAAGAAAAATATCTTTTTTTATTTTTTGCTAATGCTAAATAACCCCGATAATTTTAAATTCTTTAATTTTAGTAAAACATAACTCATTGTGAGTTAATTATCATGATCAAGTACATATGTGTCTGTAAAAGATAATAATGAATTTATAATCTTTGTCTAGAATTTATTCAACACCAAGGAAAAAACCTTGTAAATACAAGAGCAACTATAATTTTAACCTTCCTCCTAGACTTTTGTTGTGAGAGGTTTAACATTTTCCCAACAAAACTAGATGACTTGCATCCACATGTATCAACTTATTTTTTTAAAAAAACTATTGCAATAAAAAATGGGAAAAAATTAACATTTGTGTCAAGGATAAGCTAATCTGTTTGACTAAGAATGAAAAATATTTTCATTTATAAGGCATTTTGACAAGACTTTGGCTATTTAATTTAAAAATAATAATTTCAGGACTCCATTCCTTAGCACTCATTAGAAGATTTCAAGCCTCACAGGTTGTGAAGCTAACGCATGTGGTTATCACCACCATTAAAATAAGTGAAGCCTGAGTCATACGATGGATGTTCTTGAAGGGCACATTAACTTGTTTTGAAAAGTCTCCTTAAAGAAGATTTCATGAAAGGTCCTAAACAAGGACAAACCAGTGATACTGGCATCGCTGTCCCACAAAGAGAGCCCTGCTGTGCTTTCATACTCGGTTCATTGTTTATAATCACTCTCCTGCAGCTCAAGCTACAAAATCATGCTCTGGTGTTTTAGCGTTTTTCATGGAAGAATGTTGATTTCTTCAAAGGAAAGGCTCCTTTTTGATTCCCTATATTGCCCTGTCCAGTGCTGTGCATGTAAAAAAAATAGGTGTTTGCCGAATTTAATCATCTCTTATACCTGTATTACAGCTTTCAAAGCCCTTGTATCAGAGCACTTTTTTTTTTTTGAGAGAGAGTTTTGCTCTGTCACCCAGGCTGGAGTGCAATGGTGCAGTCTCCATTCACTGCAACCTCTGCCTCCTGGGATCTAAATGATTCTCCTGCCTCAGCCTCCCGAGTAGCTGGGACACTGGCACCCGCCACCATGCTCAGCTATGTTTTGTATTTTTAAAAGAAAAAGAGTTTCACCATGTTGGCCAGGCTGTTCTCGAACTCCTGACCTCGTGATCCCCCTGCCTCAGCCTCCCAAAGTGCTAGGATTACAGGCATGAGCCACTGCACCCGGCCTCAAAGCACATTATTTCATTTGATCCCCATATCAACTCTGAAGGTGGACATAGCAGAGTATATTTTTATCAGGTTCTCACGGATGAGGAAATCAAGCCTTGGAAAGGTTAACAGAATATAACTGAAGGTGCAGGGAAAGTGCTGGCCCATGCAGAAGCAGAGTGATTGATTCTCCCATGTCGTTTCAAATCACGATTGCTCAGACAATACTGCCCTAGGTACACTGTGCATTATAAATTATTAACCTAGTTAAAGGATTCATTATTAAAATATCCTCCACAAAGTCACCAGATAGACATATCTAAAATTTAAATCTATGTTTACTTGCTGCATTAAAAAACACTCCTTGCTGCCTATAAGATAAAATCCAATTTATTTTCTGACACGACAGAAAACACTCCTGCTTTCGAGCTTTATCTGACTTTCTAACAAACTCTCTGCCCATCTTATTCTTACTGTAATCTCCAGCAGCTAAAATCCGCTAAGAAGGAACCATCCATGCGCTGCCCGTGCTATGCGTAGTGGAGTAACCTGACCCCTTGATCCTCATGCCAACCTCACATTTTACCTTGAAGTCCAACTCATTTTTTACGATTTGCTGTGCAAATCATCATCTTCAGGGAGCCTTTCCTGAGTCCCTACAATTAAATTTGGTGCCTGTTTACCTAGACAGGACTGTCCTCCAAATGTCTCATGCTCCTCTTCATTCCCTGCACCCAGCACAGTCTGGATACCTTATCACTAGTTCCCAACAAAGGGCTACAAACAGAAGGGACACCTGCTGAAGCCAGAGCATCTATGTTTTGATAGTGTTGTCCTGACTGTCTAGGATAGTTGCCCAGAATCGGAGTGGACTAGCATGAGCGAGAGATCAGTTTCAGTTGCATAAACCACTGAGACTTTGTTCATCACTTAAGGATAAGTGTACTTGATCCTAATAGTGGTGCAGTGATAAATGAATAAATAAATAGCCCTAAAATGTGGGGCACTGAAATAGTGGCTGGGCCAGGGATAAAGGAAAGTAGTAAGCAAGCTGGGAGAAAGATATTTAGCAGTGAGATATTCGATAAAGCTCTTGCCTCTTAGTAGAACTTGTGATAACTTGGTAGGCCGATTTCATGTCTTAAGAGTTTCTAGATTGTATGGACAAATATGAAATTTAAAAATAAGAGGCTCTATTCTCCCTGTTGAAAATGGGCAATTATCCTTCCTGTTTCTTAGGGCATTTAACTTGAGAAAACTTTCGGTTGTAAGCACTTTCTCCTCTTTGAAATGTAAATAATTCTTCTGAAAATCAGATAGGTTTTTTGTTTAGCTTTAAGACCCTAAAATGCCTTTCTCAAGGACTCACGAACCATGCCTTTGACATGTAAATCTGAAGGGAGATGCGCCCCTATGTCCTAGTTTCTGTGACAGAGGGTGCCTAATTTCAGGTGCTACTTCTCTCCAACTTGCAAAACTGTCTTTTGTCATAAAGATACAAGAAGTTTGTTTTTCCTCTGCATAAAGCCAATTAGTCAACACAAATGGTTACCCCAATTGCAAGGATGAGGCATGTGTGACAAACGTTGCTGTCAAGTTCTTTTGCTTGTTTATCTTGAGAACTTGCATGTATTGAGTTGTACCTGGTTGGCTATATCCAAGGGTAGGATTCTCCTTCTGTCTGCAATTTCTTAGCAGAAATAATGGGGAGTGTGTGTGTGTGTTACCACCTTTTTGAAGATTTCTGCATTGGGAGATTTTGTTTTTAATTTTATTCCTCCAACAACATCTAGGGAAAGCAGTTAGATAACAAAATGTTAAGTGTTTGTTGACTGATAAGGTACTAAAAAGAGGCTCTTAGAAGGAAATTGAGAAGTTTCAAGCAAAAACAAAAGGCATTTGAAAAATTCAAAACTAAAATTGGAAAAGAGAACTCTGAGACAGACATTTAACAAGTCTTTAAGTGACAAAAGCAAGTTAAAGCAGCCTCAAAGAAAAGAGCAGATTAAGTGTAATCTCCACACCTGTTGCTAAAACTTCTCAATTAAGGTGTGTCCCCGTAAAAAGCAGCTCAAGCATAGGATGCCCATTATAATCTGTTAATTAGATAAAAAGGAGCCAGGGCAAAGAATTGAGTGAGTGCTGCCCCTACAAAAACCTGGCAAAGTCAAGGCACCTTTCAAATCAAAAGACAGAGTTTTGGGGGAAGAAATAAACAAAGCAAATCTGAGAAGTAGATCTCAAAAACCAAAACCAACCAAGAAAACACTTCCTTGCTACCAGCGATTGGCACTAAATAGACAAGAAATCTAGAAATATTGACAAAGTTTTACAGGGAAAAAAGGCCCTAAATAAAAAATACTTATAACTTGTTAAGATTCAATAACCTTCAGATCTCTACTACAACTTCTCAGGGTAGAATGGGGGCTGAGAAACTTGCAACACTTCAAAGAGAACATTTTCCCAATGTCCAGTTTGAATATGGACAAGAAGGATAATGACAAAGGAAAATCCTCCCGGTGGGCCGAGGGCAGAACCAAGTGGAATAGAGGATTGACACGTTCTTCTCAAAGAGCAGAATGAGGGCCCAGCCACATATCCTTGTTAATTCTGGATAAAGACCCTGAAGAAATCTGGCAAGCAGCATTTCAGAATTACCGGGACCAGGGGCTGTTGCCTGCTTGCCTCCCGAACTTCCCCTTAGAATAGGAGTGTTTGCAGCGTGGGCATCCCACCTCTCTTAAACCAGTGTTCCTCGGGCCAGGGTGGGTAGAGGGGAAAAAAATAACATCTTTTTCTGCATCGTTCTTTTGGAACTATAAGAAGTCATATTGGCCGGGTGCGGTGGCTCACACCTGTAATCCCAGCACTTTGGGAGGCCCCGAGGCAGGCGGATCACGAGGTCAGGAGATGGAGACCATTCTGGCTAATAGGGCGAAACCCTGTCTCTACTAAAAATACAAAAAATTAGCTGGGTGTAGTGGTGGGCACCTGTAGTCCCAGCTACTCAGGAGGCTGAGGCAGGAGAATGGCGTGAACCCGGGAGGCAGAGCTTGCAGTGAGCCGAGATCGTGCCACCGCACTCCAGCCTGGGTGACAGAGAAAGACTCCACCTCAAAAAAAGTATTATCTGGACCTGATGTACACACTGCTACAAATCACCTGCAGACTCTGGACTTTGAGCTATAATCGGTGGCTTGCTGGATTGCTTTTTGGGTTGTTTCCCTTAAGGAACAATTGAGTGTGTAGGAAGAAGAGAAAAAAGGGATCTTTGCTCATCAGAAGATATGACCGTGGCAGAGGCAATATGCTTACCAAATATATTCCACATACTCCTCTGTGTTTCCCCACTTGCCCCTTTGCAGATGAGGGGTGGGGGGGGGCTGTGGGAGGCCACCTTCTGGATGGTGGGCTATTAATAGAAATAACATGCATTGCCACTGTACTCAAGTATTTAAATGTTTTCTATTAGTCAGCCCAGGCTGCCGTAAGAAAAACATGACACAGACCAGGTGACTTAAACAATGTAAATTAACTCTCTCTCTCTAGAGGCTGCAGTCTGAGATCAGGGTGCCAGCATGGTTGGGGTCTATTGAGGGCTTTCTCCCTGGTTTGGAAATGGTCACCTTCTTGATGTGTGCCCACATGGTCTTTCCTCCACATGGCAGAGAAGAGGGGCTGAGAAGTTTCTTCCTCCTTATAAAGCCACTGATATTACCTCATTTAACTTTAATTCCATCTAAAAGGACCTATCATCTCTGGCTCTTGTCATAAAGATATAAGAAGTTTGGCGGTTCGGGCTTCAACATATGAATTTTGGGGAGAAACAACTGAGTCCATAGTATGCTTGTTGGAGAATGTTCCCATCTTCTTCCCCTGCTACGCGTGGCAATGAGGTGGGTTAGCATGAAGACGTCTCAGTCACAAGATTGCAGCAGCCTAGGTTTCTGAATCCAGGTGCTCTGGTGATCTGTCCAAGCTTGCATCAAGCATAGCTTGCGTGGGAAATAAACCTTTGTTGTATTGAGCTATTGAGATTTGGGGTTGACATCATTAATGTGTTTAAAATGATCCAACTTAACCTATGTTCCTAATATATAACCCTCCTGGGATGTATTTTATTACAATTCCTATATTATATTGAAATGATTAGTTGATCTATCTTACCAAGTACACTATGTGCTCAATAAGGGTAGGGACTATGTTACCCATCTTTATTTCTCTAGTTCCTACCATAGTGTTCAATAAATGAAATAAAGTAGCCCAGAGAATAAATGAGGTTTCTGGTGCCACAAAAAGATTTAAATCATAATATCGAATTGAGTTTTAATTACAAAGTATAGAGTAGCAAAGTCCTACATGAAAAAAATTTGCATCAGCGATGTATTCAATGTTTTTAAAAAAATTCGTAGGTCTATATAAACCCTTGCTTTAATTTCAAAGAAATAATTCTAAGACGAATTGTTTAGGAACCTAGTGCCTTTTCTTTCCATGTGTCTAATTTGGTAAATCTCTTGCTACGATAATACCAGGTCTGATTTTTTTTTTTCCCCTAGGAGAGAGCATTGATTAAATGACTTACGAAATTGTTTTTATCGAGAAATGGAGACTCTGATCTTAGTTATTGCTCAATTAACTTTAAAGTTCAATACATTTTTATTGAACCCACACATACTTTAATGTGAATTGCTTTTTAGTAATTGATCTGTAGGAATCACAATGACAGTTTTGGTCACCTTTTAGGCTTCTTTTATTCTCATTCAGAAAGTTCCTAAACTTCATTCATAGTCGTTAAATCAAGAATGATTTCTGGAATCAAGAAGATAAAGTCAAGAGAGATGTAAAGTTCTGGTTTGATCTCCTCCGGTGATTTGTGAAATGTCACCACGTTCACTCCTAGGTTTCTGTATCCCAGGACACCACCCCAGCTGGCTTTATTCAAACCATGGAGCCATTCATTGATTAATTCCTTCATTCAACAGAAGCACATGTTTTTACATTTTAGTATTTCTGAAATTGGGGTGTATTTTGTTATGACATCGTCTATGGAATAGCAGCCTCCAAATAATGGCTGCCAGGTGCTGGCAGTGATGTGGCTGCTGTTGCCTGTGCGCACAGGCTCAGGATTTCCTGACTTCAGTTGAAGCCCTGTGCAATGTTGGTACTTCACGTCTTGTGTTTGACTGTATTTTTTTTGCAGTGTTTAACTGCAATTCTTCAGTGTTTCAGTCAAGAAATGTTTTAGCACCGTTTGAAAGAGAAACAAGTGACCTTGTCTAAAAACCTACTGTGTACACCTTCTGGTAGATAGTTTGCACCAACAAGCATAGAAAACTTGCAGGACAGTTATCAGTAGTTCAGAAGAAAATCTTAGAGTCACAGCAGTACACTCTTATGAAGAAATGTGTACCGCTAACACTCTTGATGGCAAATCAAATGATATTTTGTAAAACAAAACAAAACAAAACCCAAGGGCATTGATAACTCTGGGTTAGTACAGAAAAGTTGGCGTCCATATGTGAGAATGTTTTGGAAATTTCTTAACTTAGACCTTATAGCTTATATAACAATTCATATGTATTATGTATTATATTTGTATGCTTTTGTATCATATTTAAGAACTTTCTGCATTATCTTTCCTCTTAACCACTTGATTATGCATTAGAAAAAAGATTCTTTCTCTTTGCATCCCTGACCAACAAAGGTTTAGGAATAAGTTAAGCCTACCTATGACATCACAGACTCCTTAATTGTATGACACATAACATTTGCTTCCACTAACCACCTTTTCATAATAACTATATAGAAATATTTATTATTTAACATTTCTAATTGTTAAAAATTAGTAACCAGGTTTTTCCCAGGTTTCTAAATGGAAACAATATTATCAAAGTTAGACACATTTTAAGCACCAATTTTGTACTAGTAAGCATCAGGCTGAATATGGGTGTTTGTTTTGAAAAATAATTCATACAGAAGATCAGGGGCTCACCTAAATTTTGGCCATGCAGGCATTTGAACTCATCTTGATTTCTGCTTACAATATTTATGAGGTAATATGAAGTAAAAATATCAAGTCAGCAGTTAAAGGAGTTTTGTCTTTCACAGGATAAAATCGTACATAATCATGAATCTTATCACTTTCTCTGAAGGTCTGTTATTTTTTGTGATTTTCTTGAGAAAATATGCTTGCATGGCAAATTGGTTGTTTTCACCTTTAAAATGCAAAGTTACGATTCTTATGGTAAAAGAGGAATTGCTCCAAGCTGATGTGAGACTATGAATACATCTCCCAGGCGCCATGCTGTGCTAAGGACGATTACCACGGAGTTTCCTGGTCCTTGTTCTCCTTCTGCCCCACACTAGGTGAGTGCTCCTGGAGACTTATGACATATAATTATAGTTACCGGGGTGACTGAAGGATGCTTCTCCAGAATAAATGATGTAGATCCATTCCTACTGTTCATGTCTACATTTCAGGTTTACAGTAGAATTTAACAATGCATTTGAAAGTGTCAGTGAAAAAAGTATTTTGATATATCTAATTGTATTTTCACATGTAGTATTTGTACTAATACTACTATTAGTACATATAGTAGTATAAATAAATGGCTAAAATTTATACCAAATGACGTGCCTTGGTCAATGAGCTAATAAAACCTAGAAAGTTGTTGGCCTTTGGCTTTGGTTTGCTAGGATGACTGGCCATGCCTTACCTGCCAATCTGCCCTCTAAATTGTCCCCAGTCTCATCACCAGTGACCCCATCAGTCTAGACCCAGGGAACACAATGTCCCACTTTTATTTCTCTAGATAAAGTATGGACAAGACCTTCCCCCACTGGCTCCTTTTAACAAGAGCGAGATCATCTGGAATTTACAAAATAAATGCACAAAATTATGGACAATTTCTCAGTCAGTTTCTCAGTCACTAAAGAGCAAATGACACCCAAAATTTAGAGAAGGAAAAAAACAAATGAACTGTGTCCAAACGACAGAACTCTAATCTCAAAGACAAAGAAACAAACAACAGAGGGAAAAAAAATGATACCAAATTCCTCTATCAAAGATCTTAAACTAATGTGGACAGGTATAAATGGAGTGAAAATTCTGAATAACCATTCTTCATGAAAGAAAATGACTTATTTAAAATTTTGAGTGGCAGTCTATTGAAATGTTGTAACAGACAAAATAGTTAAATTGTTTTCCATAGAAACAGGAAGATAGGCATATCTAGAAGGATCCAAGGGAGGGGATTCTAGAGGTAGTGCTGGTAAATGATGCAAAAACAAAAACAAAACCCCAACCCCAACAAAACCTCAACAACATCCAATTCATATATACATATATATGAATTTACATATATATGTAAAACTAACTGATATGGTTTGGCTCTGTCCCCACCCAAATCTCATCTTGAATTGTAGCTCCCAAAATTCCCTCATGTTGGAGTGACCCAGTGGGAGAGAATTGAATCACAGGGGCAGTTCCCCCCATACTGTTCTCGTGGTAGTGAATAAGTCTCACGAGATCTGATGGTTTTATCAGCGGAAACCCCTTTCGCTTGGCTCTCATTCTCTTGTCTGCTCTCATGTGAGACCTACCTTTCTCCTTCTGCCATGACTGTGAGGCATCCTCAGTCACGTGGGACTGTGAGTCCATTAAACTTGTTTCTTTTGTGAATTGCCCAGTCTTTATCAGCAGTGTGAAAATGGACTAATACACTAACTTTTAAAGCCAGTAAAAACATAAGGTGCATCCGGCCAGGTGCGGTGGCTCATGCCTGTAAATCCCAGCACTTTGGGAAGCCGAGGAGGGTGGATCACAAGGTCAGGAGATTGAGACCAACCTGGCTAACACGGTGAAACCCCGTCTCTACTAAAAATACGAACAATTAGCCGGGCGTGGTGGCGGGCACCTGTAGTCCCAGCTACTGGGGAGGCTGAGGCAGGAGAATGGCGGGAACCCGGGAGGCAGAGCTTGCAGTGAGCCGAGATCGCGCCACTGCACTCCAGCCTGGGCGACAGAGCGAGACTCTGTCTCAAAAAAAAAAAAAAAAGCATCATAGATTTTAGGTCATTGAATCTCTAAAACATGTCAACTCATTTTCATAGTCATAATTTTTAAAATGATAAACATCTTAAAAATTCATTTTCTTAGAATTTATATTTCCCAATGGCTATCAGAATGTGATTACACTATTACACTCTCAATATCTAGGTAGATAGAAATAGTTGAACAAGCTCATACGTACTAAGTCAACACAGGATCTAATAATGCTTTTCAGAGAAATCAGTGTGGTAGAGACTTTAATATTACCTTAGTGCAAAAGGGCCCCAGACTGGTAAAATTACTCCAGCTCAGGTTTTTTTTTTTTTTTTCTCCTTAAAATTTTAAGAGACATAGGACCTACCCTAGCTGGCTAGATAGATGATATTAGAATGTGACCTTGAGTAAATATTTAGTAGTTTTATAAGAAGAAAGTCATAAACTTAAAAATATTATATCAAATGCAATGAAACCTCACTATAATTGCCTTATAAGACCATGAATTCATTTTAAGAATGTGATAAATCATGTCCCCTGGGTGAAGATGGAAGCATTAAACATCTCCTTCTCTATAGAATCTCCAAACCTAAGTCTTGTCTTGGATGTGTGACAATATCACAACGGGGTCATAGCATAAAGACAATGATTTGGTTGGTTGTATTTTATGTCTAAATCCATGTTTATTAATAATGATTGTGAAGCAAGGATTCATTTCAGACACTTACGGATTTCAACCATATGCTGTGATCAAGAAAGCAGCATATTTGCCTAAAAGCAATATTTAAATAATTTTATTTAAAACTTTAAAAAATATTGTTTGCTTATTGAAAAACACTCACAAAAACAAGGCAAGCAAGGACATGCTACATTTAATTTTATGGAGATCCTTTTGAATACAGGCACACCGAAAATATAGTATTGTAATAATCTTGCAAAAAGATAATTACATTATTAATATAATTACGAAACCAGTTTGAGTTTGGTAGTGTAAGAGACTGAAATTATTTTGAATGGGGTAATTAGCCTGCCAAAAAATTAACAGAATTGTATTCATGTTATTAAGAATCTGAAGAAATTATGTATTTGCTAACTTTTACCCTGAATGAAAACAGTGCTCACTGAGGGCAATGATGGACAGAACTTTCTTTCAGGACTCTGTTATACAACTTCCCACACTTGGTTGCTGCATTAGATCTTACCTTCCTGACTCAAATGTGAACCACGTTGAGTCCCGACCATATCTCCTCAGTGAGCTGAGAGGCCACATCACCAGTTTGACCTTGGCATTGTGGATATCCCAGAGATAGATATTTTCATGAGTGATCTGCATTGTGCATTCACCATAAATATCCAGATTTGGCGTAGGCATAAGATACACATTGAATCGCTCTGTGAAGAAACGAAGAATGGAGAAGATTAAGTGAAAAGAGGTGTGACCGTCTATGGCCATATGATATTAACTTATCTACAGACTGCAGGAAACATTACCACGTCCCTTGGTGATATGGATAAACACTGTAGAACATTACATATTTCCAAATTTGAGACAAGGAGTTCATTACAGTCTTCTGAATCATTAATTCACTCACTCAGTTAATTTTCATGGCTTGTATTGTCTATGGTGAAGATTAAATAGTTAAATTGTACAATGGAAAAATAAGGGCAAAACTTAAGGGAGTCTCTGCCCAAATTGTGCTTATAGTCTGCTCCTTCACATAATCTAAGTGGTTATCACAGATACAATTCCAGTGAGGAATATCTTATTTGCTCGACTTAGGCAAGATCTTACTGGAGTTTTACCTTCACTGATGTGACGTATTTAATGCCCACTCAGACTGACTCACTACTTAAGCACTGCAAAAATAATTTAGTTTGAATCTCAAAACAAATCGTAGTCATGGTCAAATTTAGCATATGATAATTGCAGATATTCATTACAGTCTTCCGCAGAACTTAAGACATTGCTTTGGTAAGCAAAATAAAAATACTTAACTTTTTTCATTCCTGGATATCCTATGGTCAAAAATATGATTATTAGGCAATCATTCCAAACCTTACTTTGTAACTGTGTATCTCAAAGGCTATTGCAAAGTTATGCTGCCTTTGATTCCCATTTAAATGCATTCAATAGATTGTATTTTGAAAAATTAGTTTGTAAGTTCTGGAAGTAAAAAACTTGGTGTGCCTTACAACATACTCTATAAAGCATCCCTACTTCCTAGCACCACATCCTTAGTTTACAGTAAGTGTCCAATATTTAACTGTATGAATGAAGTACATCTATGTCATGATGAATTATGAGATGCAAGAATTGAAGAATTACAAAAAAAGTCATGTTAAAGTTTTAAGAATTACTGGCAGATGTACCTCTGTGGGTTAGGATTTAATTGTGAATAGTGCTTTAAAGTCAGTGCTGTTGAATTATTTTGAGAGATGAAATACTACAGCTGCAGATGGAAAATGATTGATATGTTTAGGAATGTACTATTCATAATATAATTTTAAATGCTACATGTTTGCTGGTACTGAGCTGAGATTGTATAATAGATTATTTTCTTTCTATTTTACTTAGATATTTCACTTTGTAAGGATTCTGATGCCAAAAAACCAATATTCGGATTCCAAATTAACATAAGCATGATAGCTTAACATATACTAGCCATAAAGACAATATTTATACTCATGTGTCTTGATATTTTGGACAATAGCTTATCTAATAATTCAGTCTTTTAGATTATTGACCCATGAAACTAATATGTGTATGGATTTCACATTCACTTCCTAAGAAATGACAAATTGCAATCAATTATATGGCTGAAAGCTGAAGAAAGAACATTGCCTCATTAATTACCTGCAATGAAAAGCCCAAATATACATATTCTCAATAGCTTAAAATTCTTAGGTACAACCAACTAAAGTATTAACATTTAGCATTAAACACATCACTCACATTCCCATCATAATTCCCACTCCAATGGGATTAGTAGTAAATCAAAGGGGCATGATTTCATATAAAACTATAAAACTTGGACCCAAAGGGTTTACACAGGGAATACAGACAATGCCTGAACATCAATCTTCTTTTCTTTGGCCAGGAACCTTTTGATAAAGTTCAGCTCCTACATGTGGAATTAATCATGTCAGTGGCACCTGTTATGCATAGAGAAAATATTGTTACAGAAATGGAAAGCAAAACATTTCTTTACATTCTTTCCTTTCCATCAATTCCAGAGTCTGAATTAGCAACCAAAAAATCATTGCAAAAATGCCAATAAATAACATTTCTTCCAAAATATTGAAGTAAACATTAATGAGTATTGTTGTTTATGGCTGTATTGACCCTTGATATTCATGCCCACAGTTTGATAGTTAAAAACATAGAATGTTTAAAAAAAAAAAAGATCTTGACACTGAGTGTCCTTCAAGTGGATGGTACATGAAACATGACCTGTAACAGTGGACCCAGAAGGACCATTACATTTTCACTGAAATGCTTGGGTGCTCAAATGTTAGCAGATAAAGCCTAGGAAAAATGAGCAAGGAGAGAGTACAAGCATCACACCGGACACTGGAGAAAGCTGAAAAAAATCAAGTAAGTGAATTTAATAAGATTCACATGATATAGCGCTCTATGTATCTCTATCTCCGTCTCTATCTCTATGTATATCATCAAGGCCCATTTTAAAAAAACTAATTGGACAACTTGCCCTAAGGGAGTTTTTCCAGGGCCATCTCTAGTCAATACAAGCAGGTGAAATTTACCTGTGTGTCCCTACCCTCTTGCCTGCCTTCTGCTTTCCCTGTCCTCATATACTTTTCACCCCATCAACTCAAGTCAACCCTTCTTGTTATGGTTTAGAACCCTCCAATGTTCCTTTGGATGCTATTTCTTGCAACTTTTGAAAGAAATTATACTAAGATATATTTTCAATTTTCAAGTATTCAAAAATCTATTCTCTCTGAATACCTAATTTCTAAGAATTTCAGATTCAATTAAAAAGTGAACAAATTTAATCCAGCAGAAAAACTAGGCACATAAAGATGAAGGCGGCACATTATGTTACCTAACTATACTTACCTGAATTCCATTATAATGAGGAAGGAAGCTTTCTGCCTTGACAATGAATACATCATTGTATTCTCTTATTAGCATAATATACTTGTTTTACTGAAACATTTGTTAAGGTTTTGCTAGAAAGACCATTTCAAAATGGAGTGGCTAAAATTGGCTCCATTTAAATTATTTCTAAAAAATTTTTATCTTTGTGAAACAATTCTATCAAGCAGGCATTTTAAATCACTCTCTAATTATGCTTCTTTTTAAGAACCCACGTTTGGTTTTCATTTCGTATACTGTTGGTTTTTCAGACTTCAGTGTGCATTAAAATTACCTGGAGGCTTTGTTCAAACAGAATGCTGGGCCCCCTCCAATCTTATCATTTCTGGTACAACAGGGCTGGATTGGAGCCAGATAATTTACATTTTCCATTTATTCCCAAGAGCTGTAGACACTGCTGCTCTGGGGACACTTTGAGAACTGTTGATTTTGTGAAACTCACTCTAAAATATTGCTAGGGAAGTAGCAATATTAAAGACACCATGAGGAATTGACTGGAAAATGATGCCATGTACCAGCAGAACAAAACAGTACTTTTTTTCCAAAGTGTTATCTAATATCTGCCCAAATAATCCCATCTCAACCGATTCATATATGATTTTGTAAGAAAGAGTTCTTACACTAATTGGAACAAGAGACAGGAGCATAGGAAGAAAGATATATGGAAAATGGTTTATAATTTATCAAGATATGTGTATTCCAACTATTTTCCTTATCAGATGATTGACAGCAACAACAAAACATTACTAAAGAAAACTAAACAACCCATTCCCAAATACCCAAAAGTACTGAAAAGGAAGCTAATTGTCTAAATAATATCCTAAAACATAAATATTCTGATAATCTGTGAAGACTGATGAATGTATGAAAAAACAAATTTTTGAAAAGGTTATGTAAAAACAAATATAAAATCAAAATGTGTTCATTCATTTAAGATTTTAAATTACAGAGTTAAAAAGTCCCAAACACATTGCCGGTGAATTTGTATATTAGTAAAATGTAGAGTCCCATGTTAGCTAATATGTGAGAAAGTATAATTTTATTTTAAATGGTTAAAACAAAAAACAAGGGTAGAATATGTATTAAATATTATAAATATATAATTATACTATAATAAAGTATACAAATAAATTTATTATAATAAATAATATAAATATTGCATCCAACAAAGATGCTAGTATTGGATCTGCAATTATGTTTGCAAGGGCATCTTTTTCACTAAAGCTGAATGATGAGGTCCAAAGAAATAGGCCATGCCCAGAGAAGGCCTGAGATACCGGGGTAAGGCTACAACTACAACAAGAGTCTAGATGGGGCTGCAAAACAAGGCTTAGACGAATTGAATAGATCAAAGTCTGGCAAGACAGGGTGACTGCACTCAGGGAAAAGGGGCAGCGAGGCTCCAGGTGGAGCGAGAGCGGACTGAATGGGTCATCAGTGCCGAGAAGAACTGAAATCTTCCCTGTCAGCCAGTGAGTTTTTAAATGGATCTATTTTATGCAGGAACAAATCCAAGTATAGTTGTGAGTCTGAGACTGGCAGGTGGGGAGGGTAAGTGGAGCTCGCAGTTGCCTTGAGAAGCAAAGGATCAGAGTCGGGGGTTTCTGACAACTAGTAACACACAGAAAACAAACGGTAACAAGTCCTTCAAACAACCCCTTGATAATTCCCTTTTGTAAGAATACAGATGGAAAACTATGTTTAATGGAGAACTGTACAGGAAAATAGACATATCTGTTCAGCTAAATTTCGCTTATACTGGGTAGAAATGTATAAATAGGCTTTCGGAATTTATGTATTAAATAACTGCATCTAGCACGTGGTGAACATTCAGTGCATTGTGACTCCATAGACATAAAATGGATTTTTGTACGTTAGAAGAAATTTGAAAAGTGTCTACTGGAAGCCAATAGATTTTTTTTTTTCAAAGAAGTTTCAGTTGTTAGCTTGTTGCTGAACACTTTTACCCACTATATTCTATTTCCTCCTCTACTCCAGAAGTCATGGGTTTTGAAGGTTGGGTCAAAAGAAAATGGAACATGGAACAAAGTGTTACACCTAAAGATTCAGAAACCAAGAGATTCATAAATACTAACTCATTATGTTTTCCAGAGAGGAGTTAAATCTAATATTATCTTCAGCTTAAGTGAGTAAATGTGAACACTTCATACTTTTACCTTCTCTTCTTGTTAAAAGCCAAAAATGGCTCAAAAGAAGAAACTGTACAAAAGGAAAGGCACTCTTGATTTAGATTGTTGGTAACAATGATTTAGGCTGTAAACAATTCCTCGTGTAAAACTCAACCTGTATCCCTCATGAGGCTTAAATATTTGTTAAAATTTATTAAAATAGGCATTAACTAACATAAATAATATTCTTACATAAATGTATACAGTAGATGTAAACTGGTTACATAATGATTTAAAATAGCTGTAAGTATTGGATAATTTGTTTACATATTTTTTGATTCTGCTGTAGTTTATACCCGTCTATTGTTTTTCCCATAAGTATACATAACTAGAGTCACAGTCAAAACTTGAATGGCCTGGGCCTATCTGAGCGTAAACTGCAGATGTCAACCCTAAATAGGAGAATTTCACTTCATTGTTTCTATTAGCGAGTGATTCCATAAAGTTAAGACTCACTTCTATATACAACTAACCATTCAAAATAACTTTAAAGATTTAACTGAGATTCTCTGATGGCAGGAGTCCTCAAATTTGTTTCAAAATATCACATGATGAAAAACCCAATATTTATGGAAGACATTGTTTAGGTTCAATCTGTTACCATAGCTAATTCATTAAAAGACCCAGATTTAGTAGGGTGCAACTTAGGAAAGTGGTTTTTCTTCCAACCCTGCTCTCACACAACTATGAAATTTCCTCTCCTTGCCCCGGCAGTATCTCAGACAGAGATTAGTGCTTAATTCACTATCTCCCATAAGGATATTGTCAACTTCATGTCTCAGATGAGATGGCTGGTGTAATTTGATAATTTTAAAGTCTGAAATAAATGGAAGTTTCTCTTCTTTCAGGTCAAGTCCATTACTGAGAGTCCAGCAATGAGAATGAGAAAGAATATGCTTTTTCCTGCTTCTTCCATCACCACCTTTCCATGGCGACTCCCCCTGCCCCCCTTTCTTTTGCTTTTGACTTCTCCAGGGTAAGAATAATGAGGAGGGTAAATTCCTTCTAAATAGTTGTTACTATTGAAAGTTCTTCTTTATTTTTGAATTCTTAATGACAAGATGTATTCAAATGCTATGTCTCTCTTTGGGGCATATGGTATGTTCCTAAGAAGCATCCCCACACCTCAGATGTCTCCCCTGCTCCCTGAAGGGGGAGGTGCCTTAACATGGAGCCTACTACCCTTAGCTTCTGTTTTCTGCGTTCCACCTTTATCTTTCTGCTGGAGCTCCTTCTCACAGACAAGAGTTGTCCTGATGTGGGTCTTTTCAAGATGATTCAAGCTTAGCTAACTGTAAGGTGTACACTTGTCCCACCGAATGTGGCAGTGTATCTTGTCCAATTGCTGACCCATTCTCCTTGTTTGGCTATCACAAACAGCCTCAGACCCATCCTGCATCCTGATCTCAGGTTCACCATGGTGAAAACTGAAACCACTACTTCCCCAAACTCAGGTTCTTCCCCAAACTCTCTTGCACACTGCCCAGATATCAGCTGGGGCAGCACGACTTGATTCTACAGTTCTACCAGCATGGGTGAGGTGAGAAGCCAGTCTCCCCTCCTGACAACCAACCAAATTCTACAAGTAGTTCTCTTGCCCTTCCTCTTTCATGGGGCTTGAGAGGGTTATATGCCCCCTCCTTTCTACTCTTCTCCTATAAAAGACTTTCAAAGAATTATCTTCATGTCTCTTAACATTTCTTGGTTCTTTTCACCCACTATCCACAGCTCTGTGGCTGCAGTACAGAGAAAACAAAGTCCAATTATATATATACACACACACATATATACACATATATATATATATTTTTAGATGGAGTTTTGCTCTTGTCGCCCAGGTTGGAGTGCAATGGTGCTATCTCATCTCACTGCAACCTCTGCCTCCTGAGGCAGTGATTCTCCTGTCTTAGACTCCCGAGTAACTGGGATTACAGTCACCTGCCACCATGCCCAGCTAATTTTTGAATTTTTACTAGAGACCGGGTGAGTTTCTCCATGTTGGCCAGGCTGGTCTCAGGTGATCCTCCTGCCTCAGCCTCCCAAAGTGCTGGGATTACAGGTGTGAGCCACTGTGCCTGGCCCAATTCTATATTCTTTAACACTTCTTACATACTAAAATTTCATACCAATTTTTAATTGGTAAGAATACAAAACTGCTAAATGGCATTTAGGCAAAAGACCAGAGACATTGGTCTAATATTAAGTGTTGATGAGTAAGTCCTCAAGAATCTGGTATTAGAAAAACTAATACTTCATATTAGTTTTTCTAATATATAATAGATATAATGTAATATATCTAATATATATCTAATATATAATAGATATAATGTAATATATCTAATATATATCTAATATATAATAGATATAATAATGATTTATTATTGAGTTTCATATCAATTGGGAATCTAGATTCATCCCATTGTTTAAACAGTGTGCTTTGTTTTTTTCTTAATAGTTTTATGAAATACCTAAAGGAACTAAATAGAGCCAGATATTACACAGAAGATGAGACATTTCAAAATCATTGTTCTTTATAATCTTATCTCCAAAATTTCTATAGCAGACGATTACTGCAGTGGTCACTTTTCAATTCTAGCAGCTTTAAAAGCTGAACCACACTGAAAAAGCAGATGTTTGCACATTTAGACTCATCCTTAGATCTGTATAATGCAATTAAACCACGAATAACCAAAACATGATTTGTGCTTGTCAAATTGTAACTCCATCTCCACCACAGAACTAAAATTCATCAAAATTTATTTTATTATGTGGGAACAGCAATAGATTCAGTTGCCAGGTGCCATCTACCCAGTGTCAAGGATCACTGTGAATTGGAATGCTTGCATTTGTTTGATCAATCAGCAGTACTTAAAAAAAAAAATCCACAGCATCTTTTTAAAATTCCCCAGAAATTTCTTTTTTGCTTTATAAAAATTGACTATTGCATGGATTTTTATCTGCATTTCCAAGTAAAGCATGTTCATGGCAGCAAATACGGTAAATTATTTTTAAAAATTAAACTGCTAAACCTTAGAGATTTGTTATACTGTATCTTAACACAGAAAAAATTCACACACAATTATTATTACACTAAAAGTATTTAACCTTGTATATTGCACTTATAAGCATTTTCAGACACTATTAAATATTTTAAGGGGCTAAAAATTTTAAGAAATGCATAATACACTATATAGCTATGCTATAATTTATATGTTAATATTAAAAGTAAGCCAATTTTCATCTAATTATAAATTAAGATGCAATAAAATAACCAATTTTTAGCTCAATTTGCTGAATAATTCAGTCCTTTTATATTGGTTCATAGAGTTTACTATATTCTTTATAAATTTTAGATAATTTTTAATATCTTTGATTATTAACTTACATTGAGTATTAAAATCTGAATCACTGGAGCAAATACTATAAACTTATAAGAATCACACATTGCCAAATTGCTTTCCAGAAATTCCTTACCAATAAATATTCAAAATACATATAGAGTGAGTCATTGTAAATGTCTTTTGCCAGATTTATCAAAAATTACATCTACTCTTTTTCTTGATTGTGAGAATTCTGTATATTGGAAACTTTCCTGAAGATGTTTATGACAAATCATCTCAGATTTTCATTGGTTTTGTTTACATTACTTAGAAAACAATTTTATTTTCTTTCATTTTTGTAATAAGTCCTTCATTCTTGAAAGTGTGAACTATATTGTAAAATATAATGGAATGTCCATATCTTATGTATAATGTTCTGTTAGTTTTGACGAAGGCACAGCAAAGACATGCAACACTTCTGTCCCCACAGAAAGTTATCTTACTCCACTTTTCAGTCTTCCTGGTTCTCAGAACCACCACTGATCTGATTTCTAACACTGTTAGGTTAGTTTTGCTTATTCTCTACAAGGTTCTTGTGGACTGACACCAGCACATCATGACTTGATTCCATCTGTCACTTTCCTTTTTATTAATTTTTTGATGGCATTTTCTTGATGAGCAATAGTTTGAGTTTTGATGAAGTTCAACATTTCTTTTTATAGTTTGTGCTTCCGGTGTTTTATATAAGAAATCTTCATATATCTCTAAGTTGCATCCATCTTAAACTGATGTTTAACTGTGCTGTGTATAGGCGTTCAGGTTCATCATTTCACACAGATATCCAGTCATTCTAGAACAATTTATTTTCAGATGTTTTACTGTTCTCACTAAAATGACTAATACGCTTATGAAAAAGAGCATTGTCCTTGCTTTGGGAGGCTGAGGTGGGTGGATCATCTGAGGTCAAGAGTTTAAGACCAGCCTGGCCAACATGGTGAAACCCCGTCTCTACTAAAAATACAAAAATTTGACAGTTGTGATTGGGGGGCGGGGGGTGCCTGTAATCCCAGCTGCTCAGGAGGCTGAGGCAGGACAATCACTTGAACCCAGGAGTTGGAGGTTGCAGTGAACCGAGATCGTGCCACTGCACTCCAGCCTGGGCAACAGAGCAAGACTCCGACTCAAACAACAACAACAACAACAATCACTTATTTGTCCACATATGTGTGTGTGTCTATTTCTTCTGTCTATTCTGTTCCCTGGATCTCTGTGTAGCCTTTGTCCTAACTCTTATAACTTGTAGTAAGACCCGTAATTAGGAAAGACACCTGTTTCAAGTTGGCTTTTCCTTTTCAAGATTATTTGGCTTGTGTTGGTCTTTTGCCTTCCAAATTCATCTAAAATTGACTTGTCAAGTTCTAGAAAAAAACATGTCTAGTTTACTGGGATTATGTTGGATTTACAGATCAATCTGTGAAGACTGATACCTTAATGACATTGAGTGTTCCAGTCATAAAAGTGGTTTACGATTCCATTTATCAAGACCTTTTAAAACTTCTCTCAGAAATATTTAGTTTCCAGTGTAGGGGCTTGGTGCATCCTTTGATAGTTTATCCCTCAGTATGTGATGGTTTTTCATGGGTTTGTAAAAAGGCATTTTAATATTTAATTTTATAATAGTTAATTGCATTATATAAAATATAAGTTTATATTAAAAAATTTGAATACCAACTTGTTATCTTGCAACATCATTGAATTCATTTGTTAGCTGTAGTTACTTTCTGGTAGGATTTTGGGGTTTTCTGAGTACACAATCTAGATTATAATTTTTTGTAATTTTAGTTTATTTTCTTGTCATATTACATAGATAAAGACTTTCAGCAAAATGTTGACTAGAAGTAATGAGAAAGATATCTTTGTCTTATTCCCAACCTTAAGAGAAAAACATTCAGTACTCTACTCTCAAGAATGATCTTCACTGAGGGCTTTCCAATGATGTTCTTCATTTTGTTTCCTTTTGGTCCCCTAGGTTTTGTGGGCGTGTGTTTGAGAAAGAGTTTAGCTGTCACCCAGGCAGGAGTGCAGTGGTGTGATTGCAGCTCACTGCAACCTCTGCCTCTTGGGCTCAAGCAATTCTCCTGCCTGAGCCTCCAGAATAGCTGGGACTACAGGTGCATGTCACCACACCTGGCTAATTTTTGTATTGTTAGTAAAGATGGGTTTCACCATATTGGCCAGGCTCATCTCGAACTCCTGACCTCAAATTATGCACCCGCCTCAGCCTCTCAAAATGCTGAGATCACAGGGGCGAGGCACCATCGTGCCCGGCCTCTATTCCTTGGTTTCTAAGAGTTGATTTCATAAATGAATTTTGAATTTTATCAAATGCTTTTTACAGATGAATTATAATAATCATGTAATTTTTCACCCTTCATGGATTAACATAAGGAAATATTTTGATGGATTTCTGGGATTCTTTCATTATTGGGCTATGCCAACATTGGTCAGGGTGTATTATTTTTTGTATAATATTGGATTCAATTTCTTAATATTTTAAAAGCCATTTTAGGTTTAGGTTCATGAAAGATATTTGCCTGAAATTTCCTTTACTTGTATAAACTTGGTCTGGTTTCAGGTATCTGGGTTATAGTGACCTCATAAAATGAGTTGTGAAATGATCTCTCCTTTGTTTTCTGAATAGTTTTGCATAGCATTAGTATTATTTCTTATTTAAATGTCTGATATAATTTAACAACTATATGGAACTAAAGTTTATGTATTGGAAGTTGTAGAACAACACATTTTTAAAAAATGTTTATAGAGCTTTTTTGATTTCCTATTTCTCGAGTAAGATTGTATAATTTGAAACCACTGAATGATATGAAATTAGATTATTTTAACTCAATCTAAGAAAAACTGCGTTTAAATAAAATAATTCAAATTTGTTATTAAAGCTAGTGTCATATTATCTTGTTTTATTATGTGTGGTTCCTGTTTCCTTTTTTATATTTTAATTATCTTCATCTAGTGAACTTTAGAGGTATAAATGACATGTTGCTTTGTTTTCCAGAGCTTATAAGATACTATTTTGATTTTTCCATTATGGCAGATGGAAAATTTAGGGCATTTCTTCCTCCCCCAAATCCCCCCTCAAATTTCTTTAATATTTATTGTAGTATAATCTGGGATTTGGGAATATTGTTGCTATGAAGGTCTTAATCTGTGCTCAAAGAAAAATGTGGAGCTTTATACAATATATTAAAGTGAAAAGCTACAAATTAGTTATTGAAATATCTATCTCAAGAAATTTGAAAAATAACCAGCAATGAAGCCCAAAACTGTAGAGCAAGCGAATTATTAGTAATAATCAATGAGAGCAAAAATGAATAGAATTAGACAATATATATACAAAGTCTGCCCGGGCTGTTATAGCAAAGTACCACAGACTGGGTGGCTTAAAGAAAGACAATTATTTTCTCACTGTTCTGGAGACTGGAAGTCCAAGATCAAGGTGCCAGCAGGGTTGATTTTTTTTCTGAGGTGCCTCTCTTCAGCTTGTACTGGGCCATTTTCTTCCTATATCTTTATATGGTTTTTCCCTCTGTGTCTACCTGTGTTCAAATTTCCTCCTCTTACAAGGATACCAGTCATATTGGATTAGGGCTCACCTATATACTCTCCTTCTGCCTCAATTACCTCTTTAATGGTATAATAAGTACTATCACATTCTGAGGTACCAGGGGTTAGGACTTCAACATACACATTTTGAGGGAAACAAAATTCAGCCCACAAAATACAGAAAAGAGGTTTAACACATACACAAGCGTCTAGTGATGCCGACTAAGAAAAGAAGCCACACATGACCAAAAGGAATGAATGCAAAGGATGCCACCATACTATAAAAAGATGTTAAAATGATAATGCAAAGATTACTAGGATGCAATTTTTGCCAGTAATTTTGAAATTTTTCAAGCAATGGGCAAATTCCTAAAATCAATGGTAGATTTTTTTTTAAAGCTAATTATAATTGACAGTACGTTACCCCCAGTTTTCAGGCTTTCATGTATATAGGAGCATCACTGGAATTGTTAAAATAGAAATGTCTGGATGTTTACGTTGTAGGTGTGGGTGAGCCCAAACTTCCCTTGTTTAATGTGCACCCGACATGAATGTGATGGGGATGTTCACACACATCCCAGAGAAACTGACCTTCCTGCCAGGCACTGTGCTGCCTGCTTTCCAACTCATATCTTATTTAGTCCTCACAACAATCCTCTGAAATTTGTCAACTTTTTCTGACAGGCTACATATTTGACTTTCTAGCTTCATACAATATTTTGTTTCAGTACAGCAGGAAAAAAATAGACAATCAAAACTTACGTATACCAAAAAATGAAATCCCAATATTATATGTTGAATTTATAAAGATTATATTTTTGTGTGTGTGTGTGTGTGTTAAATTGCATTAATTTTCTGTCAAAGGAGGACTCACTTAACCCATTTTTGTTGTTGTTCAAAGTTCAATCCCTGAGCACCCTTACCTTTTCCTCTAGGCGGAACTGAAAGCTGGCAGAACTGATGCAGTCACAGGAGTTGGCAGAGGAAAGGTGGTTGTCTTACCTCGTTTCTATGCACCTGTATGCCAAAGAAGTTCCTTGTCTCTGCTTTCCTGTGCCGTGTCAGTTTCTGCTTCCAGATAATATCTGGGGTCCAGTCTGCATCTAAGGAAAAGTTGAGCACCCTCTCCATGCCACACTCAGTTTTGAGAAAATTCAGGCTCTTTCTTAAATCTCTCTGGCTTCCAATAACATCGTCTGCTAATTGTTCTATGCCTTTCATTAAACCCAATAGGGAAAATCACATTCTAGTCTTCTTTTGAAGAAACCTCCAATTTATACGAGATGTTATAAGCAAGTGTCACTACCCACTTGACCTCCCATGGAAAAAGGAAAGGCAAGGAAGTGATCTATTTCTTTTTTTTCCATAAAACTCTTCTTTTCCAAGCCACTCTTTTCATCTTGTTGCACATACCTGGGAGCAGTAATTCTGGATTCAGTATTCTCCCCCAAAAGCTTTTCCCCTTACATAGATGTGAATGCTTTCAAAATCCACATCTTTATTCTTACTGTGTGGAGGGGATGTTCCCAGGGCGAAAGAACCAGGATTGGTCCTTTGGTGCTTCAAGATATTTCTTCATGCATACATCTCCTTTATAAACAGTACAGTTAGACACAGAAAAATGGATCATTTAGATTTGACATTGTGAGAAGAGAAGCACTACAAAACATCTTTTGCTTTCCTGAAGCATATATGGCAAAGTATAGGGAGAAATAAATATAGCTTTGACCTTTTTCTGGTGTAGTGTGTATTGAAGACCAAGTGAGAAAAGTGGTGGTTATAATTTGTATTTTTCAAAATTATACGTGGTGTCAATATAAATCAAATAATAGAAGTAAAATGGTACAACACAATGGTAGGCAAAATTGCTATGGTACATTCAAGACTTTGTGTTGCATCCATTAGTGTCATCTTATTTCTTCTAGAAGGGCTGCTTCCATAATCATTGCCTTTCAGCTTTCCCTGTAGATAATAACCTCTGTTGATTATATCAGCATTTGTAAATATGTGTTTCATGGAACACAAATCCCACAGGATATGAATACATGTTATGTGCAGAAGGAGGCACCTAGGTCACGTGAGTTTGGGAAATGTTGGGTTATACAAAGTTAAACATATTATAGGACTTCTCAACAGCTTTACTAATGTATATTGTAACTATCATGCAGGGCTGGTATTTGTTTCTTAGGGCTATCATAACAAAGTACCAACAATTGGTTGGCTTAAAATAACAGAAATATATCTCACAGTTCTGGAGGCTAGAAGTCTGTAATCAGAGTGCTGACAGGGCCAATCCTCTCTCTGGCTGCTCAACAGAAGGATCCTTTCTGGCTTTTTCTAGCTTCTGGTGTTCATGGACAATGCTTCATGTTCCTTGGCTTGTGGACGCGTCATCACTCCAGCCACATGACCATCTTCTTGTGCATCTTCACATCATCTTCCCTTGTCCATATCTGTCTCTGAGTCCAAACCTCCCTTCTTTATAGTGACATATTAGATGTCATTGGATTATGGCCAACCCTAATTACCTCATTTTAACTTGATTGCCTTTACAAAAAAACTATTTCCAAATAAATTCACATTCTAAGTTGTGGAGGGTTAGGACTTCAACATATCTTTTTGGAAGGGATACAACTGTCATATAGTATCAAGTTCAAGCGATTGATTCCCTCGCTTCAGGGAGCAGATCGTCATCATCGGCAGAGTAGTATTTTCAGGAACTCACTTTGGGCAAGGCTAGAGCATATGAGTGGCAGTTTAGAAACTCAGACGTGGGTATGCTTGGGTGTTTTTCCTGGTGCAAGAGTTGGTTTTGCTCAATGTCATCCCACAGACAAAATTATTACCCTGGAAAACTCTTTTGTTTGGTTATAAAGAATGTCCATACAAGTGAATAAGGTTCACCCCAGATCATTCAGATATTGGGGGGAAATCTTCAAAATAGAGGTTTATTGTTGCCATTGTTTTGACATTAACTGGTTATTTTCCACATAAGTAAGGTCCTGCTAATATTGGCTTTAATCATTGATGGACATTAAGAGTTTCAGACTTGCCTGATTGAGAAAGCTAATTTAGAGGAGTAAAAAATAATTATAAAAATAAAAGCGCAGGCTACTTTGATTAGAATTAATCTCACCTCTACCACAGTACTTTTGTTTTTATTTTGGCATATATTTTATTATACCTGAGATGGTAGATTGTATCATTTTTTGTATCAGCTTTTCACTTCCTTTCCATATGTCATATATTCTAACTCCTGTTGTGGCCTCATAGATGGGGTGTACTGTGCTTCTTGAGTTTGGACTTGGCAATAGGACTTGCCTTAGCTGGTGGAATGTTAGTGGACATGAAATATACACAGGCTTAAATTGTGTTGCAAATCTGGGCATACTATCATTCGTTACTGTTGCCTTTTGTTTTGAGAAGTGTGCTTTAGGAAGTTGCAAGTGTAAGGAGATTGAGAAACAGATGAAATAGACGCTGGCATTGTCTGCAGCTTGGAGCCAATCTCAGCACAACCCAGTCTAACTCAGCCCAACTTGAGCCTTTTTACCTGTGCCTGAACAATGAAGATCTCATAGGTCTGTACTACTGAGATTTTTGTGGACCAAGTATGCACTTTGCTGTGGCAGTGTCATCTGAAGTCACAACACATTTACCTGTGTGTGTGTGATTGTGCGTGATTGTGCACGTGTGCATGTGAACTTGCGTCCATGTCACTTTCCCTATAGCATGTGGGATTCTGGGTCGATATGAAAACAGCTGACAGCAGTAGATAAAGATGATTACAGCAAAGAATTTAATCAATAACCACTTTTATCTCAGCAACACATATTATCTTTCACCTTTAAAAATTATTTGCATAAATGTCTCAGCTAGTCTCAGGGTAAATAAGACCCGGCTGTCTGAAGAGGCAGGAAAACACGAGAGAGGAGAAGTAGCAATTTTGAATGTCAAAAAATGCTGTGGTAAAGACTAAGTGGTGTGACTTTTATCTAATGATAGAATATGCAAGATCACCACAAACCACATTAATGTATTTAATTACAGCAATTCTGCACACATGCATATCTTAGCTCTTAGGGAAAAAAGTTCAAACTAATCCAAGCACATTACTGGCAAAATAATAAAATCATGTTTCTGATGAAGATTAAGTTATTTAATAGTAAAATATCTTAATAAAAAACTATCGTGACAATTCTTTAATAAAAGATTATTCAATCCATCTATATATATATATTAGTGACTTCAACCATGTTATAAGGAAGTTAATGATTTTGTTTATTTTAAAAGGTGTTATGCTTGAAGAGTCTAGAAGAGTGACTGAGAGTCAGTGAAATGACAGCTTTAAAAGTCAATGTTATTTTTAAAGATTTTAGTGAGCTAAAATGCTTTCCCTACACATTTAAGTAAAATGAGTGAGTATATTGTCTAAGGAATAGGTATCTACTCCAAGGCCTGGGTGGGAGGGTTCAAGTTGATGGATGAGATATCTTAGTCTTTACCATGAGTTTTATAAGTTGTAATTTTTTTTTTTAAATTTATTATTGTACTTTAAGTTGTAGGGTACATGTGCATAACGTGCAGGTTTGTAACATATGTATATTTGTGCCACGTTGGTGTGCTGCACCCATCAACTCATCATTTACATCAGGTATAACTCCCAATGCAATCCCTCCCCCCTCCCCCCTCCCCATGATAGGCCCCTGTGTGTGATGTTCCCCTTCCTGAGTCCAAGTGATCTCATTGTTCAGTTCCCACCTATGAGTGAGAACATGCGGTGTTTGGTTTTCTGTTCTTGTGATAGTTTGCTAAGAATGATGGTTTCCAGCTGCATCCATGTCCCTACAAAGGACACAAACTCATCCTTTTTTATGGCTGCATAGTATTCCATGGTGTATATGTGCCACATTTTCTTAATCCAATCTGTCACTGATGGACATTTGGGTTGATTCCAAGTCTTTGCTATTGTGAATAGTGCTGCAATAAACATACGTGTGCATGTGTCTTTATAGCAGCATAATTTATAATCCTTTGGGTATATACCCAGAAATGGGATGGCTGGGTCATATGGTACATCTAGTTCTAGATCCTTGAGGAATCGCCATACTGTTTTCCATAATGGTTGAACTAGTTTACATTCCCACCAACTGTGTAAAAGTGTTCCTATTTCTCCACATCTTCTCCAGCACCTGTTGTTTCCTGACTTTTTAATGATCGCCATTCTAACTGGTGTGAGATGGTATCTCATTGTGCTTTTGATTTGCATTTCTCTGATGGCCAGTGATGATGAGCATTTTTTCATGTGTCTGTTGGCTGTATGAATGTCTTCTTTTGAGAAATGTCTGTTCATATCCTTTGCCCACTTTTTGATGGGGTTGTTTGTTTTTTTCTTGTAAATTTGTTTGAGTTCTTTGTAGGTTCTGGATATTAGCCCTTTGTCAGATGAGTAGATTGCAAAAATTTTCTCCCATTCTGTAGGTTGCCTGTTCACTCTGATGGTAGTTTCTTTTGCTGTGCAGAAGCTCTTTAATTTAATGAGATCCCATTTGTCAATTTTGGCTTTTGCTGCCGTTGCTTTTGGTGTTTTAGACATGAAGTCTTTGCCCATGCCTATGTCCTGAATGGTACTACCTAGGTTTTCCTCTAGGATTTTTATGGTATTAGGTCTAACATTTAAGTCTCTAATCCATCTTGAATTAATTTTTGTATAAGGAGTAAGGAAAGGATCCAGTTTCAGCTTTCTACTTATGGCTAGCCAATTTTCCCAGCACCATTTATTAAATAGGGAATCCTTTACCCATTTCTTGTTTCTCTCAGGCTTGTCAAAGATTAGATGGCTGTAGATGTGTGGTATTATTTCTGAGGACTCTGTTCTGTTCCATTGGTCTATATCTCTGTTTTGGTACCAGTACCATGCTGTTTTGGTTACTGTAGCCTTGTAGTATAGTTTGAAGTCAGGTAGCGTGATGCCTCCAGCTTTGTTCTTTTGACTTAGGATTGTCTTGGAGATGCGGGCTCTTTTTTGGTTCCATATAAACTTTAAAGCAGTTTTTTTCCAATTCTGTGAAGAAACTCATTGGTAGCTTGATGGGGATGGCATTGAATCTATAAATTACCTTGGGCAGTATGGCCATTTTCACGATATTGATTCTTCCTATCCATGAGCATGGTATGTTCTTCCATTTGTTTGTGTCCTCTTTTATTTCACTGAGCAGTGGTTTGTAGTTCTCCTTGAAGAGGTCCTTTACATCCCTTGTAAGTTGGATTCCTAGGTATTTTATTCTCTTTGAAGCAATTGTGAATGGAAGTTCATTCCTGATTTGGCTCTCTGTTTGTTACTGGTGTATAAGAATGCTTGTGATTTTTGCACATTAATTTTGTATCCTGAGACTTTGCTGAAGTTGCTTATCAGCTTAAGGAGATTTTGGGCTGAGACAATGGGGTTTTCTAAATATACAATCATGTCATCTGCAAACAGGGACAATTTGACTTCTTCTTTTCCTAACTGAATACCCTTGATTTCTTTCTCTTGCCTAATTGCCCTAGCCAGAACTTCCAATACTATGTTGAATAGGAGTGGTGAGAGAGGGCATCCCTGTCTTGTGCCAGTTTTCAAAGGGAATTTTTCCAGGTTTTGCCCATTCAGTATGATATTGGCTGTGGGTTTGTCATAAATAGCTCTTATTATGAGGTACGTTCCATCAATACCGAATTTATTGAGCGTTTTTAGCATGAAGGGCTGTTGAATTTTGTCAAAAGCCTTTTCTGCATCTATTGAGATAATCATGTGGTTCTTGTCTTTGGTTCTGTTTATATGCTGGATTATGTTTATTGATTTGCGAATGTTGAACCAGCCTCGCATCCCAGGGATGAAGCCCACTTGATCATGGTGGATAAGCTTTTTGATGTGTTGCTGAATCCGGTTTGCCAGTATTTTATTGAGGATTTTTGCATTGATGTTCATCAGGGATATTGGTCTAAAATTCTCTTTTTTTGTTGTGTCTCTGCCAGGCTTTGGTATCAGGATGATGTTGGGCCTCATAAAATGAGTTAGGGAGGATTCCCTCTTTTTCTATTGATTGGAATAGTTTCAGAAGGAATGGTACCAACTCCTCCTTGTACCTCTGGTAGAATTCAGCTGTGAATCCATCTGGTCCTGGACTTTTTTTGGTTGGTAGGCTATTAATTATTGCCTCAATTTCAGAGCCTGCTATTGGTCTATTCAGGGATTCAACTTCTTCCTGGTTTAGTCTTGGAAGAGTGTAAGTGTCCAGGAAATTATCCATTTCTTCTAGATTTTCCAGTTTATTTGCGTAGAGGTGTTTATAGTATTCTCTGATGGTAGTTTGTATTTCTGTGGGGTCGGTGGTGATATCCCCTTTATCATTTTTAATTGCGTCGATTTGATTCTTCTCTCTTTTCTTCATTAGTCTTGCTAGTGGTCTGTCAATTTTGTTGATCTTTCCAAAAAACCAACTCCTGGATTCATTGATTTTTTTGGAGTTTTTTGTGTCTCTATCTCCTTCAGTTCTGCTCTGATCTTAGTTATTTCTAGCCTTCTGCTAGCTTTCGAATGTGTTTGCTCTTGCTTCTCTAGTTCTTTTAATTGTGATGTTAGAGTGTCAATTTTAGATCTTTCCTGCTTTCTCTTGTGGGCATTTAGTGCTATAAATTTCCCTCTACACACTGCTTTAAATGTGTCCCAGAGATTCTGGTATGTTGTATCTTTGTTCTCATTGGTTTCAAAGAACATCTTTATTTCTGCCTTCATTTCGTTATGTACCCAGTAGTCATTCAGGAGCAGGTTGTTCAGTTTCCATGTAGTTGAGCGGTTTTGATTGAGTTTCTTAGTCCTGAGTTCTAGTTTGATTGCACTGTGGTCTGAGAGACAGTTTGTTATAATTTCTGTTCTTGTACATTTGCTGAGGAGTGCTTCCAATTACGTGGTCGATTTTGGAGTAAGTACGATGTGGTGCTGAGAAGAATGTATATTCTGTTGATTTGGGGTGGAGAGTTCTATAGATGTCTATTAGGTCTGCTTGCTGCAGAGATGAGTTCAATTCCTGGATATCCTTGTTAACTTTCTGTCTCGTTGATCTGTCTAATGTTGACAGTGGAGTGTTGAAGTCTCCCATTATTATTGTATGGGAGTCTAAGTCTCTTTGTAAGTCTCTAAGGACTTGCTTGATGAATCTGGGTGCTCCTGTATTGGGTGCATATATATTTAGGATAGTTAGCTCTTCCTGTTGAATTGATCCCTTTACCATTATGTAATGGCCTTCTTTGTCTCTTTTGATCTTTGATGGTTTAAAGTCTGTTTTATCAGAGACTAGTATTGCAACCCCTGCTTTTTTTTGTTCTCCATTTGCTTGGTAAATCTTCCTCCATCCCTTTATTTTGAGCCTATGTATGTCTCTGCGTGTGAGATGGGTCTCCTGAATACAGCAGACTGATGGGTCTTGACTCTTTATCCAGTTTGCCAGTCTGTCTTTTAATTGGAGCATTTAGTCCATTTACATTTAAGGTTAAGATTGTTATGTGTGAACTTGATCCTGCCATTATGATATTAACTGGTTATTTTGCTCGTTAGTTGATGCAGTTTCTTCCTAGCCTCGATGGTCTTTACATTTTGGCATGTTTTTGCAATGGCTGGTACCGGTTGTTCCTTTCCATGTTTAGTGCTTCCTTCAGGGTCTCTTGTAAGGCAGGCCTAGTGGTGACAAAATCTCTAAGCATTTGCTTATCTGTAAAGGATTTTATTTCTCCTTCACTTATGAAACTTAGTTTGGCTGGATATGAAATTCTGGGTTGAAAATTCTTTTCTTTAAGAATGTTGAATATTGGCCCCCACTCTCTTCTGGCTTGGAGAGTTTCTGCCGAGAGATCTGCTGTTAGTCTGATGGGCTTCCCTTTGTGGGTAACCCGACCTTTCTCTCTGGCTGCCCTTAAGATTTTTTCCTTCATTTCAACTTTGGTGAATCTGGCAATTATGTGTCTTGGAGTTGCTCTTCTCGAGGAGTATCTTTGTGGCATTCTCTGTATTTCCTGGATTTGAATGTTGGCCTGCCCTACTAGGTTGGGGAAGTTCTCCTGGATGATATCCTGAAGAGTGTTTTCCAACTTGGTTCCATTTTCCCCCTCACTTTCAGGCACCCCAATCAGACGTAGATTTGGTCTTTTTACATAATCCCATACTTCTTGCAGGCTTTGTTCTTTTCTTTTTCTTCTTTTTTCTTTTGGTTTCTCTTCTCGCTTCATTTCATTCATTTGATCCTCAATCGCAGATACTCTTTCTTCCAGTTGATCGAGTCGGTTACTGAAGCTTGTGCATTTGTCACGTATTTCTCGTGTCATGGTTTTCATCTCTTTCATTTCGTTTATGACCTTCTCTGCATTAATTACTCTAGCCATCAATTCTTCCACTTTTTTTTCAAGATTTTTAGTTTCTTTGCGCTGGGTACGTAATTCCTCCTTTAGCTCTGAGAAATTTGATGGACTGAAGCCGCCTTCTCTCATCTCGTCAAAGTCATTCTCTGTCCAGCTTTGATCCGTTGCTGGCGATGAGCTGCGCTCCTTTGCCGGGGGAGATGCGCTCTTATTTTTGGAATTTCCAGCTTTTCTGCCCTGCTTTTTCCCCATCTTTGTGGTTTTATCTGCCTCTGGTCTTTGATGATGGTGATGTACTGATGGGGTTTTGGTGTAGGTGTCCTTCCTGTTTGATAGTTTTCCTTCTAACAGTCAGGACCCTCAGTTATAGGTCTGTTGGAGATTGCTTGAGGTCCACTCCAGACCCTGTTTGCCTGGGTATCAGCAGCAGAGGCAGCAGAAGATAGAATATTTCTGAACAGCGAGTGTACCTGTCTGATTCTTGCTTTGGAAGCTTCCTCTCAGGGGTGTACTCCACCCTGTGAGGTGTGGGGTGTCAGACTGCCCCTAGTGGGGGATGTCTCCCAGTTAGGCTACTCAGGGGTCAGGGACCCACTTGAGCAGGGAGTCTGTCCCTTCTCAGATCTCAACCTCCGTGTTGGGAGATCCACTGCTCTCTTCAAAGCTGTCAGACAGAGTCGTTTGCGTCTGCAGAGGTTTTGGCTGTGTTTGTTATTGCCCTGTCCCCAGAGGTGGAGTCTACAGAGACAGGGAGGTTTCCTTGAGCTGCTGTGAGCTCCACCCAGTTCGAGCTTCCCAGCAGCTTTGTTTACCTACTTAAGCCTCAGCAATGGCGGGCGCCCCTCCCCCAGCCTCGCTGCTGCCTTGCCGGTAGATCACAGACTGCTGTGCTAGCAATGAGGGAGGCTCCGTGGGTGTGGGACCCTCCCGGCCAGGTGTGGGATATGATCTCCTGGTGTGCCTGTTTGCTTAAAGCGCAGTATTGGAGTGGGAATTACCCGATTTTCCAGGTGTTGTGTGTCTCAGTTCCCCTGGCTAGGAAAAGGGATTCCCTTCCCCCTTGCGCTTCCCAGGTGAGGTGATGCCTCACCCTGCTTCAGCTCTCGCTGGTCGGGCTGCAGCAGCTGACCAGCACCGATCGTCCGGCACTCCCCAGTGAGATGAACCCAGTACCTCAGTTGAAAATGCAGAAATCACCGGTCTTCTGTGTGGCTCGCGCTGGGAGTTGGAGACTGGAGCTGTTCCTATTTGGCCATCTTGCTCCGCCCTCTAAGTTGTAATTTATTGAGAGAGCATTCTAAATTGGAATTATCGTAAGTGTGTGGGAAGCCTGTTGATTAGAAAGTGAGAAAATTGGGGTATATACCTAAGAAATTGTGCCAATCTCCGTATGTATAGTTTTCTCTGTGTGTACACACTAGATGATTGAGCTAGCAAGAGTAGAGTCTGAAATCTTGATATTGCCTCAATGTTTATTCCTTTTATTATTCTCCTAAAGTGTTAATGCCAATTTTAAAGAGTTCTAGCTGGCTCTGAATGGGCAAGAGGAACAGAGGAAAGGTATTATCATCAAAACTTACGGAAGCTCTTTAAAGAAGGGGGGGTGCAGACTTGACGAACCCTGAGCAATGGCTGTATCCATGGCCTTGGCAGTCAAATAAGGAACTTCCTCCAAGGGGAAGGAATTACCCTTTTCCAGCTAAATAATTACTCATAGATTTGTCGACTATATTTTTAAAGCACATATATCCTTTTGAAGTTAGGATTATTAAACATAATTTAAGAAAAGCATAGCATTGGTGATATAATTTCAGTTCCACTGTAAAGTATATGCGGGAATTATTTTTTCTCTTCTTTATTTTGACTGTGTGTGTTTTAAAGAAACCTGCTTTTGATGTAGCTTTGGCATTTTATTCTGTTTGTCCTATTCTAAAATAACCCTGTATTAAAATTTCTCTTTATATTCTAGACAAATTACTTTGACCTTATCAAATTAAAAATAAAATTATGAGAAACCAAAGAAGTACATTATACATTTGGATGGAAACCATATATCTCTCCAGGTCTTCAAAGTAAAAAGCATACAGTCCATGCTGCAAAAGACACGTAGTATTTCTATTTATAAGCTTAATTTATTCACTTTTATCATATTTCCTCTTTGTAGTACTTGACAAATTTTTATCAGAAGGTGGTTTTTCCTTTTCTTAAACTGTGAATGAAGAGCATCCATTTTAAGCAGCATGATTATGGAGCCTCTGTGCTTAGCACTACTCTCAGAAAACAAATCGGAGATGAAATTTGAGAGAGTGTGGGAGAGGAACTGGAATATAAACCTGAAGCTAAAGAGCTACAGAAATGATTTTGTGACTTTCGAAAAACTCAAATGGAAGCAATGTTTGGTACTTATATATGCTCATGAACAATTAGCAGAAAAAAACTATTTTCATTTTAGCAACAAATAAAAAATAGTGCTACAATGGGCCATGAGCTAGCAATGGTTGTTGACAGTATTATTAGTAATAATGAGATTATAATCATCATGTGCTATCATGTGCTCTTTTACCTAAAATATCTAGTTTATGACTCATAGATAATTCGAGAATTTTTCTTTTTTCTTTCTTTGAGATATGGCCTCACTCTGTCACCCAGGCTGGACTACAGTGGCCCAATCTTGGCTCACTGCAACCTCCGCCTTCCAGGCTCAAGTGATCCTTCCACCTCAGCCTCCCGAATAGCTGGAACTACAGGCACACGCCACATGGCCTGCTAATTTTTGTATTTTCTGTAGAGCGAGGGTTTCACCATGTTGCCCAAGCTGGTCTTGAACTTCTCAGCTCAAGCAATCCACCCTCCACTGCTTCCTAAAGTGCTGGGATTACAGGTGTGAGCCATTGTGCCTGGCCCAGAATCTCTTAATAGTGTCAAATTTCCTCAATATCCTTCAACGTTTCAAAAAACCTATCAAAACTTAGCAACACTAAAAAGTTTCTATTTTTACATTATTCGATCATCTGGTGGTGGTAATATTTTTAAAAATGACCTCACAATCAATGAATATTGACAGACTGAACAATATTACTTCAATTCTGTTATTTAGAGTTGCTAGTCATGAACATGCAGTATAAATCGTTATGAGACATTAGAAACTCTTGTTAAACTAGAGAACGGTATAGTAAGTAAACACCATTAGAAACAAACACCTCAGTTTTGTCAAACCCTGAGATTTTACTCACTGTACTTTCCTCCTTGTGATATTAGCCAAATGTCCTAAAACCTACTGATAACCTGATAAGCCAAATCTGTTAATATAGACTCTAAATCTATAACAAGTCTCAAACTGGAGGGATGCTAGCCATTCAAAAGCCTTCTGTAGAACAAGTTAATCTATTAGTTATTTATTGGGATAAAAGGCAAGGTTACAGATAAGAAGTTGGGAGACCTGGGTTGTACCTTAGCATTTTCTCCAGTTGTTACACCAGTGTGGAAAAGTTCCTTAATAACTTGAACTGTTCAGTTTATTTTAATATTTCATATTTATATATTTCTGAGATAGGATCTTACTCTGTTGTCCAGGCTGGAGTGCAGTGGTGTGATGTTGGCTCACTGCAACCTCCTCCTCCCAGGTTCAAGCAATTCTCGTGCTCCAGCCTTCCGAGAAACTGGGACTACAGGCACGAGCCACCACACCCAGTTAATTTTTGTATTTTTAGCAGATGAGGTTTTATCACGTTGCCCAGACTGGTCTCGAACTCCTGGTCTCAAGTGATGGGTCACCCTTGGGCTCCCAAAATGCAGGGATTACAGGTGTGTGCCACTGCACTCGGCCTCTTTGATTTAAAAAATATGATTGGTCTGAAACATTTCTGAGCTCCTTTCCAGTTTCAAAGTTCTACAATTACAAGAGTATTCTGAAGTGATGGAAGGCAATCTCACACCTACCATTCTGTTCCCGCTGCACTCCTGCTGCCAGAAGGTCGGGCTCCCCAAGGCTGATGTCATTGAGCCTGGTCCCCAGACACTCCATGCAGAGGTGCTTGCACCACTCCTCGGCCTCCAGCTCTGAAAGTAACCACAACATCACCAGTCAAGCAATGCTCCCTAGGAATGATGGAAGAAGAATGTGCCCTTAACCATTTTCCCAGGTAACTGGCAAGAGTTAAGAACCTGCCTTTAAAAAACAACAAAAAACTGTATTTAGGAAGTGAAAATAAATCTCAAAAATTATTTCCCACTCTTTGACATTATATTTTTAAGTGGTTTATCTTATTTGTAGGACTTTACCTTATTTACAAATAATAGTCTGAGAATATTTGTTTCCTATATAGCATAGTTCAGATTGATTTTATTTGGGGAGGAAAATTAAAATAATAAATTAGCCAGGTTTAGTTACCTGGCTAACTCATATATACTACAAACCATCATGCTTTACATTATTTATATATATACACACACACACACACACACACATGCACACACACACACATAATATATACACATATATATACTTCAAAACATGCTTTACATGTAAATACATTTAATTTTATGTCAATGTAAAAAATTAAGTAAATATAAAATAAAAAATATATAAGTGAATAGTTGAAACAATATCAGGATAGATTAAACAAATGAACGTTTTCCTGAAAGTGACTTAGATTTGAGTTTGAAGATCTGATCCCCAAGTCATTCTGAATTGTAATGGATCATAAATTAGCTCTAGAATGTGATTTTTCTCTGTAAATGATACAAATTAGGCTATTATTTTTTTTAAAACATTGGGGTAGAATCTTAAAAGTATGTCTTCTCTTTGGGAAATTCCAATTACCTAAGACGTTGATTAGATCATTGCTTTTTTGTTTTTGTTTTTAACTATGATTACTTCCCAATTTCTTTATAATCACATTTTCCTCTTGCTTAAAACATTATAATGTTATATCAACACAAAATCCTGTCATATCTAAAGTTTTCACAGGCTTTCATAAACGTAAATGAATTTGACTTTGGTGTAAGCCCTGTGTGAGTGAGGTAGCCAAGGGTTAGGGTCATACCTGTGCCTCAAATCATTGGTCAGCACCAAAACAGAATTGGAAATCAGCCAAGTCTCCCAGCTATTTTACTATGCAGAAATTTGAAAAGGGATCTCAGGTTTAATATTTTAGGCCAAGCTCCAATATCACTGTACAGAAATTGGATAAGAACTTTCCACTGACATCTGCCCAGAGAAGTTTCTGACTTTTCCATACAGCATAAATCTGTACTAGAACAGTTTAATATGGATTCTCTGTAAATCTCTTGTTGCTCTCTGTGGATGACACCTCACCCTTTGCCTTGGCATTTTAAACTCCCCATAAAAAGCTATCTGTGACAGATTTTCTTGACTTTAGGGATCTGAATACCAAAACTAGGCTCTCCTTGACGGTCAACACCATCAAATTGGGGTAATGTTTTCTATCTGAGCTTAGTCATGCTGCCTTTGCAGCAAAAATAAGTTGCATCAATGAGATGTGAAGACACATTTGTCATTTATTTTTAGTTTTTCCAAGACCATGACATACTTTTAAAAATAAAGAAAAAAGGACATGCAGTTCCCCATGGGATCCTATTCTAATAAAAACAATAGTTCCAACGTTCCCATCATGAAAAGCATGTTTTTAATCTATGAAAGCACAGTTTGCATGTAGGAAGGACCATCCCCTCACTGGTGTAAGGCACACTATCAAACCATGTCAAGGATCAGGAAATTTTCAAGAGGGCCTGGCTCCCTCACTTGGGTAGAGTCAGAGGCCTGGGATATAGCTGCTCAGGCATTTCCTTAGGAACCCAGAAAATAATCCTTTCCAACCACAAGGCTGCCAATATAATAAATGCACCATTTGCTGAGGCGATGGCTTACTAAAAATAACAAAAACAAAAACCAAAAAAACAAACCTTTTTTCTTCTAGGAAGCAAATGCCAGATTTCAAAGAAAAATTTTATAGGAGCAACAAAAGCATATATTGAATGTGATTTTATTAGATACATAAGTATTTATAAAATGTATAAAAGATTTAAAAGATTTTCTAGCAATCAACGAAAATATTTTAGGTTAAACCAATTTACATGCTATGTATCAAGAAATGTTTGAAATTTCTGTCAAGAGAGGCACTATGATTATTGTTTTTCTTTTAAAAATTTTTACTGTTTTAAATTTTTCACAAGACTCCACCATGTAAAAATAATGTAAAGTCACATGCAATTAAAATCTTTCCTACATTATTGTATGTAACAGTATTTCCACTTCTCTACAGATGAAGATGAAAATATCTAATGTGCTATTTGGGGGTAAAAATTAGGTGCCAAAGCACCTTGGTGCCAATGTTCTCCTTAAGCAGTCAGTCAGTGCATGCCCAGACGTTTAAGAAATATATAATTCACTCCTCCTTTGTGTTAAGCCTTTTGTCCTAGGGTTTAACGAGACAAAGAAAGCAATCATACAGTAAAAGGCTTCTATGAAATTGGAGTGGACTCTTTCAAGCAGAACTAAATGCAGAATTTCTGTAAGTGCTGGAACAAAGAAGTCTCCCAGCAGAGCAATGAGAGGTATTCATGGGCTCCTACCAGCAGATAAAGACGTGTTTCGCAGACGGGGCTTCAGCATTTTAGTAGTGTAGTAGCATATAAGACTAGGAATAGCAAGAATAACAAAAGTAGAGTACATACTGTCACACTAAAGACTGAACTGTGAACTATTTCAAAGAGAGGAGAGATTCTTCCAATTCTCAGGGCTCATTCCTTTATCAAATATATTGTGAACTCTCTTTATGCCAGGCACTGCGCTAGGAGGTTTTATGAAAAACACACCATTTCTGCTTTCAATAATCAGAGAGTCTAGTGGGATGGGCAGGTGGGTTTAGTATATGGTGCTCTGGAAGGCTGTTGGCCTAGCTAGGTAGAAACTGAGGAACTATGCCAAAGGCTCAGCAGAGTTGAAAGTATCAGGGCAAGCAGAGAGAAATGATGATGTGTGTGTTAGTGAGCAAGTGTGAGTGTATATCTGTGTGAGTATGTGGGTGTGAGTGTGTATAGCAGTGTGTAATGTGTAGGTGTGTGTGCACACAGCAGTTTTGATGCGTGAGTGTGCATATGTACTCATGTTTGTGAGTGTATGAGTGTGCGTTGGAGGAGTCTGGGAGGAGTGAGGAAGTTGCCTGAGGCAGAGAGGGAAAGACATTTGCAGGGTAGCAAGAGTGACATCCCGTAACAGCTGGGGACAGCTCTGAGTTCATGTAGAAAAATGTGAGAAATGGTATTAGTTCATTCTCTTCATGATTTTCTAGTATTTGGCTCAATTAGATCAGTCCTAAAACTTCACCTAATAAGTATTAACCTTTGTACTCTGTATACTTGGAACTAACAGTTTTGCTGCAGATAAGCTGAATTTCGTTGACTTTTAGACAAAGCTTTGGTTTTATAAATCTGTTTTTGATAGTCACCACCTTTCAAATATTACAACTGTGCTTTTTAATTCTTCTTTCTTAGGCAAGCTCTATGTATTGAAGTCTTTTAATCTTTTATTGTATGTTAATTTTTTATCACTATTTAATTGGTGTTTTTCTCTAAATTATCTTTCACCTTTCATTTTTATATTTTTTTACAGAACTGAGATTCAATACAAATGTAATAATCTGAACCCACCCACTGCATTTTAAAATGTTTATTTTCCCATAGACTGAGTGCCTTTTGTAATTTGCTTTATCTTTCAAACTTTTTAGTCTACGCATAATGTGTAACTAATTAAATTTCATTATGGGAGAATAAAGACATTAAAGTGTTCTATAAAGTTTTCTATTTTTCTCTTCATGATGAAGTGCTTTTTCATTAAGACGCCTTTTTCAGATAGCTTGCAGCTATGTTCAAATTTTTAATTGAGTAAATAACTTTTTCTCTGGACTAGAAACACATAATGTTTTCCTTATGTAGAGGATTAGTTAAATGAATAAATTTGGTAATTTCCAAAAGGAAAATTGAAAGGCATTTGGGAATTCTAAGACAAATGGAGACTAGAGATTAAATTAAACGGTGAATTATGTGACAAATGGGTTGATTGATGGGACAGAAAATGATGGGAGTCCAAAACCAATTCAGTCAGACTGGCTCCTCCCTGTGTTTCAGCGTCTTGCCATTTCTCCACAGAATTCTGGGGAAAGTATGGTGTCTTACAATACAGTGACATGTATTGTAAGTGACATGTATTGACATGATGCAGTGCTATTTTTAATTCTGATTCAAAGGAATCAGAAGAGGTATTTAAATAGAAGGCCTTTAATAAATGCCTATTGACTAAATAATTAGATTCAAGCTTTATTGCTTTCACTAAATTTAGTCCTTAACATAATGACATTAAAGTTAAATGATCCAAAATGAGCTGTATTTGACAACAGAGTGAAGTTTTCATCATATATATACAGAAAACATGCCATCAGCTCAAAATTACATAGCAGAATTAAAAATAGCACTGCATCACTTTCATGTTATTTTATTCGAAGATGCAAGTAAGACTTTTTTGTGTTAGAATAATAAATCATTGTATCTAGTTCCCACTGGAGTTAGCTTTTATTAATAATCTTTGGAAAATGTAGACAAAATAATCCTGTTTTGTCTTCAGCATAAGCACAAATTCTTAATTCTATCTAATTATGTTCTGTGCAGATTTGCTATGATTTGATGATAAAGGTTGTTTTCATATTTATTAACATCTTAAATACATGCTTTGCCATAAAGTGAAGAAAAATGTTTCCCTTAGAGCCTTTTGCTTGGAGAATATAACACTCTCCCTTATTGTCATTTAAAATTTTTGGAACTATTAAAACATAAGACATTTTGGCGATGCTTTCATTCTTAAACTGGCGTGACTTTCTACTTAGCTGGCCTTGCTGATGTTCTATGGACTTTTGCTTCCCCACGCCCCCCCTTTCTTTTTTTAATAGTAGGAAGACAAGAAACCAGTTAAAACCTAAACACCGCCGGGCACGGTGGCTCATGCCTATAATCCCAGCATTTTGGGAGGCCGAGGCGGGCGGATCACTTGAGATCAGGAGTTTGAGACCAGCCTGGCCAACATGGCGAAACCCGTCTCTACTAAAAATATAAAATTAGCCGCGTGTGGTGGTGCGCGCCTGTAATCCCAGCTACAGGCATGAGGCAGGAGAATCGCTTGAACCCAGGAGGTGGAGGTTGTGGTGAGCCGAGATCGCGCCATTGCACTCTCGCCTGGGCAACAAGAGCGAAACTCCATCAAAACAAAACAAACAAAACCACCTAAACACTTGCTTCAGCAAGGATCAAAAGCATGGATCTCTGGTTAGCCTACAGGAACAAGCTTTTTCTGTTGAAGTCAGATTTGTAGAGCTGACCAGTGTAGAGATGGGGGAACGATTAGTTTTCTAAGTAGGAAGTGCATTTATTTCCTTTCAGTGAAGTGCCCCTTATTTGCTCCCTTCCACAAAGTTTACTGATATCTAACAGTCCTTTAAAATGTGGTTCAAATATGGCCGCCTTAGTTTAGCTCTTCAGACCCATGTTTGGATGTGACACCTTTCCTCTACATTTCCTGACACTATACAGAATTTTATCATAGCCCCTGAGTATCAGATGAGATTAGGTGCATTCAGGGTGGTACCGCCGCAGACGCCCCTAAGTATCAGTGAGCTGTTGTTCTGCCTTTCCTAGTCAACTTTAAGAAATTGGAGTGCAGGAAACATACTTGATCTAGTCACCCTTTACCCTAGAACCGCACCTGGATATGGAAACCAATACATAAATATGGAACAATTAAGTATATATAATTTGCAATTTATTCCCAGAAATTCAAAACAAATTCTAAAGCCAAATGCAAATAATTTGGTGAGTAGTCTCTTGGAGGATATTTTGAGGTCTCTATTGCCTCCATTTAAGTGGAGTTTATAAGTCTTGCTTAGCTAGATAAAATATATCTTTAGATTAGAAAGAGAAACAGAGCACTACCTGACATGGTTCTCTATTGAACTTAGGTAATGATAAAATATTATTCAAAAATGGTTTATTTTATTGGCTATTTTTTCTTTCAACCTCATTAGAAATATTTATGCAACCTGAAGCTTTTGCATAAACTTTTAGTTTTATTTGTGATCAGCACTTGATTAAATTTGTATTTTTTATATAGATGTGACAGTGGAATCTTAGAAAAGGTCAATTTAGAGCCAAGGAAATGTGTTACCACCTAACTGCATCTTTGATGCCGATAATCATAACTTGTTTTCCTTGATTTAATATCAGTTTGATATATCAACTTTCTGAACTCAATAGAAAAAACCTTATTCTGCTACTTTTATGAATTGAAGGAGTGAGGTTAGGCTTTCAAACATGGCTAAAGAGAAAATCGCCCCTACCTATTTTCCAAAGTAACAAATGACAAATAGCAATTGATAGAACAATCAAATGTGCTGCTTTTTTGCCTGATGAGAATTCATTGTAAAATTCTTTAACATGGAGGTTAGTAAATGACACAAGAGCTTACAACAATTCAGAGAAAACAAAGAACAGAAATGGACACCAGTAAATGATCTGAAAAGAATGGGGTGTGTGTGTGTGTGGAGGTGGGGGGCAAAGATGGGAACTGGATTTTTTTTTAAATTATGAGTTAAAAAGGATCCTTTCCACCAACTTGGAAGCTCACCTTGAGGACGAATGCATTTTTGTGATGGAAAGCCAGCATTGGGGTACATTTTTAATAGATACCAATAGAAAATGTGATGCAGAGGCCGGGTGTGGTAGCTCATGCCTGTAATTCCAGCACTTTGGGAGGCCAAGGTGGGAGGATCATGAGGTCAAGAGATTGAGACCATCCTAGCCAACATGGTGAAATCCTGTCTCTACTAAAAATACAAAAATTAACTGGGCATGGTGCCATGCACCTATAATCCCAGCTACTTGGGAGGCTGAGGCAAGAGAATCCCTTGAACCTGGGAGGTGGAGGTTGCAGTGAGCCAAGATCACATCACTGCACGCCAGCCTGGTGACAGTGAGACTCCATCTCAAAAAAAAAAAAAAAAAAAATTTGATGCACAAGTTTTTTACGTTTCCCAAGAATGTAATAATCAAGCAGACAACTTTTTGAGGAAGAGGTGCTATCAAGACCCTTTATCTTAGTCATACTTTCCTAAGATCCCAAAGGCAATTGCTTTCTGTGCAACTCCCCTGAGGTGGTTGGCAGTTGAGAGAGAGACAGGAAGAGCTGTGTGCAGGAAATGGGTATCTAAACCGGAAGTCTGAAATCATACAGAGCTCTAAAACTGTTTCTCTATACACAGCCAAACTTGTTGCAAAAACATTTTGACATTAGTCCCTATTGAACATGGAACTGAATTTGGCCAAATGACACCAACAAATCTGAAAGTGTATTTATCCCAGAGCTTCCTGAAAGGAAGGAAAATCAAGTTGATAACAATAAATACATGAATAAATAAATAAGTTGAAAAAAATTAACTTGATTTTCTTCTGAGGAGGATGAGTGCTGGACTTCTGTCCTTCAGAACTATAAGATAATAAAATTTGTGATGGTGCTTTCTGCTGCTGTGTGTGGCAATTTGTTATGTCAGTAATAAAACACCAAAACAAATATAAAGGCCAAATATTTTATTCCATTCTAATAGGAAAGCTTCCAAGCATGCAGATTAATGGGATGTGATCTATGAAAACAATTAGAAATATATATAAGGAATATAGTGTGATTAAATATACTTGAAGGTTAAGAAATTAAATAGGAATTTCCTGGTGATTAACATGAAGGGGGAAAAAAAATCTCAAGGCAGATAATGCTGATCTGCTAAAAGCCAACTGAGAAGAAGTGCAGGAGGGTCAGAGGGAGGGTGCGGGAAGGGACTGAGGGAGAGTTGGAGCAACCACCAGAAAGATTAGATTCACCAGTAACCTGAAAGTACTGAAAATGTATGAAGGAAGAGATTTCGAAGGACATTGAGTATAAAGGACGGGTGTTATAAAAGGCCAAGCCTGTGATTTAAAAAAACACATTGGGTTTAGAGGAGCAAGTCTTCCAGTTGTATAGCTTACATCATGAAATACTATGCAGCCATAAAAAGAACAAAATAATGTCCTTTGTAGCAGCATGGATGCAGCTGGAGGCTAATATCCTATTAGAATTAATATTAATGCAGAAACAGATAACCAAATATTGCATGTTCTCACTTTTAAGTGGGAGCTGAACATGAAGTGTACACATGGACGCTAAGGAGGGAACAACAGATGCCAGGCCCTACTTGAGGGTGGAGAGTGGGAGGGAGGGAAAGGATCAAAAAATCACCTGTCAGGTACTTTGCTCATTATCTGGGTGACAAAATAATCTGCAATTTACCCATGTAACCTGCACATGTACTCCCCCGAACCTAAAATAAAAGTTAAAGAAAAAAAGCAAAGAGAGAGGAAGAAACACCCTTTAGCAATTGGGCGGTAGAGAGAGAAAAAAAAAGGTTTAGGGTCCTGTAAGTAAAATGGTGCCACAGTATCAGGGAACAGACAATCTCTATCACAAAAGGCAAGCAAACAAAACCCCACCACATTCCCTGGGCCTTATTAAAATGACAGAAAAGGGCAGTATGAAACTAGGACTTTTTTCATTGACTAAATACTTTTAATTACAAACTCTGTTAACTATGGAGTAGGCAGATGCTGTGTTTTAACCTTTTTTGTTCAAATATTTAATTTCATAGAGATTGAGATATACATTTTATGTGTTTATCACGTACAACATGATGCTTTGAGTCACATACATTGTGGAATGATCAAATCCAGGCAAACAACAAACTAGGACTCTTATACATCATCCAACATCACAAAAAACAGCAAAGAAAATAAAATCCATAGAGAACAACTGCAGAAATTCAAGACCAGAAAATTCACACAAATTCAAATAAGTTAAGGAAATAAACTCCTACCACACCTCAATCCCCAAAAGTAACATAAAGCAGAAGAAAACTATGAGTACACTCCAAAAATAGTTGAATGTGCTCAATCATTGAGGGTGTAAAATATAAACTTGAATCAAAAATTCATAAACTAAGAATGGAAATGAACAAAAACTGTAAGAAAAATGAAAAGAATGGCATGAATTAGAAAAAGTGGAAAAAGACAAACCTAGGAATGAAAAATAAAGTACAAGGTACATAAGGTAGAATAGTCAAATGAACACTAAGAGACATTGAGTAAAATACGAAAATAAAGTTGTCACTAAACAAGAAGTAAAAAGGGTTGAGGAGAAGCAGTGGGAAATGGGTACCAGGAGAAGAGGAATGGTAACTAGGATCAATATAGCAGTGGAGTGGGGAATGGTGGTGAGGAGAATCATTCACATTTAGGATATATTCAGGAAAGCCTATAAGATTTGCAAAGAAGGTATGAGGGAAAGAGAAATTAAAGATGAATACAAAATTTTTAGCCTTTACAACTGGAAAAATGGATTTATCACGTGGTGAGATGAAGATGATGAGAAAAGCAGATTTAGAGGAAAATAACAAGAGCTCAGTTTTAAGAATAATTCTTAGATTCTTATTAGTTATTGAAGTGGATGGATGAAGAGGCAGTTCAATATCTCCTGAGACACTGAGAAATTCAGATCGGACTTATAAATGTAGGAGTCAACAGCATATTGATTCCATTTAAAGTCATGGAACCAAATGAGATCACCAAGAAGTCTGAGTAGGTAGAAAAGAAGACATTTAAGGGCTAAGACCTGAGATACTCCCACAATTCGTTATTTGGGAAACAGAGAGGGAAGGCAACTAAGACGTAACAGACATTTAAGGAAGAAGAAACCAGAAAAACGTGCAATATGCTGAAAGCCAAGAACAAAAAATGTTTCAAGGAGGGGGAGTAGCCGACTTTTTCATGCTAGCAAAGCTCAAGTGAAATGAGGTCCAAAAGTTGATCATTAACCTGGAGAGCATTAGCTACCTTAATAAGGAAAGTTTTGTTAGAAAGTTTTTGTTACCTTTTTCTTAAGGTAGCATTAGCTCTCTTATTGTCTTTGTTGGAAGACAAAAGACAGCTTGAATAGGTGCAAGAGAAAACAGGAGAGAAGAGAAACAGAAGTTGGAGTCAGTGCAGACAGTTAAATGTAGACAACTCAATCTAGAAGTTATTTATTTTGTAATTTTTTTTTAGGTCAAGAAAAATATCTGGCACAATAGCTGCAGAGGGAAGGGACATCAATAATTCTGCTTGATGCTGAGTTCTAGTAGCATAAAAAGAATATCAGGATGTGCGCAGGGGTGGGAGAAGGAGTTGGAAAGATCGTTATAAAGCCCAATATGTTAGATTATAGAGATGAAAGACGCAGGAGAAAGAGCATGTAGCTGACATGGACAGAGATAAAGGGCACGTTGAGATTAATTCTGACAGCCCCATGCTGATGCCATGCTGACAAGACTGAGAACTAAGGGGAGGTTGGGATGAGGGGTCCTTCTGGGAGCACAGGGTCCCTGGTGGCTCCTACTGACAGAGGTGGAGCCTGCAGCTGGGCAGACTTATTTCCTTAAAAAGAAGCTATTTCCTCATTACTGCAGAGGAAAGCCTCCTTGAGTGGCCTCATGCTGAGTACACAGCCTGTGAATCCCTGCTGATGGCAGCCTGCAGGCAACTTTTGCCAAAGGTGACCCAGGGTTGTCAGTGGGCAGTTATTACTTATTCAATCCATGTAACAAACCTTGGGGTCTTTTTTGGTACATGTCATCTAACTTCTTCCATTCTTTCATCTCACATCATCCATTCCATTCAATGAACATGTTTTTGAGTCCCACTATGTGGAAAACACCATAAATGGGCCAATATAATAGCAAATAGCAACATGGTGCCTGCATCAGCCTGAATATCTGATGTCAATGATTGACAGAGCCATTCTGTAGACTCACTGGGTAACTGAGGGAAAAAAAGTTTTGTTGGGTTAAGACACTGAAATTTTGGGATTGTTTGTTATAGTTGCATGCCTAACATTTCCTGACTAATTTTTAAAAAGATAAAAAAAGACAAGTCAGAGAAGGGTGATGCCATGTGTCACTGTCTTGGTGCTCAGTCAGCAAGGGAAAGGAAATGAACTGGGCATTGGATAGAGGCTGATCCATGGCATGCAGTAGGGAAATATTTGGCTAAAACACCACTTGTAGTAACTTGGGGAATGGATTAGAAAATATCCACCCTAGGAAAAGGAGTTGGAAGATAGAATATTAGCAAATTTATCAGCATATGTTAGTTGCCATAGGCTGTATTTGGCAGGGTATTAAGAAAAAGAATTGGTCAGTTTGCACACAGGATCAAAAGGAAATAGAGTGTATTTAAAACTTGGTGCTTTTCAAGGTTGAAAAAGGCAACTGCTTCTCAACTCCAAGTCAATACCAATAAAATAAAAATGATAAGCCTTTGAGCGACATGCCCTTTCTTAAAGCCTGTGAATGGTTGAAAGCATCTCAGAGTAAAGGTCTACCCAAAGGTGAAGCCCAATAGGCTTGCTTAATAGAGAAATGGTTCAGGGAAAAGAGAGCAAAGGGGTGGTTCTCCCACCAAAACCTGAGGGCGCATAAGGTCTGAGAGAGAAACAGCAGGAGGCTTAGGATTGAAGAGAAGTATTTCTAGGAAAAAAAAAAAAAAAATCAAACAAAACTGTGGGTGTAACTACTGGCCCATGGAACCAAGTAAAATCGAATAGATCACAAAACTGCAAAGTTTTAAAGAGTTATACTGCCAAAGAAATCCAAAACTTCTCTAAAACAGTCAATCACTTTTGGAGCTTATATATCATTCTTGAGCTTCTGGGGCAGAAAGCATCTGAAGAAGTTTCTTAGCTCCTGAAGAAGATGTATACTCCTATGCTCGCTTTAGAGGTCGACTTAAGGCAGACAACGGAAAATTGGAAAACTTCCAGAAAATGACATCAATTCCGATAACAATGGACTGGTGACCCCCTCCCAGAGTGCAAAATTACTACCTAATCAAATAATTAGGTACTTATAATTAGGTACAAATAATCAAATACCTCATTCCACATAGCAAGGAGGTTCTGAAACTGTTTATCCCATCTCATTTCACAAGTGTGCATTGGGTTATAGGTTTCTAGCTCATAAAGAGTCACATCTGGACTGGCCGTAGGGACAACTTTGCATTGTCCAGAATCCTGGAGTCATGACTAGATGAGACATTGAGTTAGTGTCTTTTGGGGAGGAGTGCGTGCATTTTTTTTCTTTTCTTTTTTTGAGACTGAGTTCTTGTTCTGTCGCCCAGGCTGGAATGTAGTGGCACGATCTCGGCTCACTGCAACCTCCACCTCCCGGGTATAAGCGATTCTTCTGTCTCAGCCTCTGGAGTATCTGGGACTACAGGCATGTGCCACCATGCCCGGCTAATTTTTTTTGTATTTATAGTAGAGACAGGGGTTTCACAATATTGGTCAGGCTGGTCTCAAACTCCTGACCTCGTGATCCACCCACCTTGGCTGGGATTATAGGCATGAGCCATTGCGCCCGGCCACATCTTGTTTTTAGGAAGAAAACAATGATGTTCAGTGAGCCAAAGCATGCTTGGTGGGATCCTTTGCACAGTTTCTTGTTCAGCGGGATTTAGAGCTGCTGCTTTTGGGCACATGGCAAGATGGCATTTTCTCCTCTTTGGTTGCAGGTGCCTGGCACATTGTGGGTAGTCAGAGTATTTGTTGAGTGAATGAAAAGTAAGTGAAATTTTCCATATGTTTCCCTTTAAATGCACACAGTCTGAGAAGCCCTGAGTGCCTACAGGGTGATATTGCTTGCAGTTAGTACATGGGAGGAGTATGATGAGTATCTTTGTTTATTTCCAACAAGATCGCTGCTAGTGGTTTAGACCATTACACAACTAGGAATTCTTTTTTTCCTTCTAGTCACACATCCATAAAAGAAGAAAGCACAAGGACCGCTGATGTTGAAATACAAATAATTATTGAGGAGCATAAAAAGTATAATTATTCTGATAATTTGCATAAAGATCATTAAGATTTACATGTGCTAGTTATATGAAATATTGTACAGCTTATAAAGATGGCTTTTTAAAAGCCAGTATCAAATGAGAACCTATAATAAATACTATATTCAGATTAATTTTCCATTCATTGGAAAGAAAGATCATATATATTTGTGGAAAAGCACTAATAGGTCTGAAAAATGATTTCTGAGTAATGATGAAATTTGTACCAAAACAACATACAGAAGCATGAAAATAAACTGATTACTTTTTCAGTTTAAAACTACAAGAATTTCAAACATTAGATTCTGAAATTAACACAACCTTTTAATGCATTAGTACATTTAAAATTTCAAACTGCGTTTTATATTAGCTTTGTACCCCAATCCAAACATCACATAGCATTTTATTTAAAAATGTATTTGCTGACTAGTCACCCTTAAAAAAATTAATGGCTTATGAAATGAGATAAATTAGGAGTGTATTTTTATTTATTATGAATCAGAAAAATTTTACTAAACTTTATAATATTGTTGAATGGGATTTGTCCTCTTGTGTTTGGAGCCCTCTAAAACTACCACTTGAGAACAACAGGCACTAGGCACTAAATAGCCACACATTCACAAATATTCTTTTTTTTTGTTTTTTGAATGTGCATACAGTTTACTTGGCAATTTTCTAAAAAATGCAATTCTGATTTTTTTTTTCTTTTTTATTTCTTTTATTTAAACTTAAACTAAGTTCTAGGGTACATGTGCACAACGTGCAGGTTTGTTACATACGTATACATGTGCCATGTTGGTGTGCTGCACCCATTAACTTGTCATTTACATTAGGTATCTCTCGTAATGCTATCCCTCCCCGCTGCGCTCACCCCATGACAGGCCCTGGTGTGTGATGTTCCCCTTCCTGTGTCCAAGTGTTCTCATTGCTCATTTCCCACCTATGAGTGAGAACATGCAGTGTTTCGTTTTTTGTCCTTGCGTTAGTTTGCTGAGAATGATGGTTTCCAGCTTCATCCATGTTCCTACAAAGGACATGAACTCATCCTTTTTTACAGCTGCATAGTATTCCATGGTGTATATGTGCCACATTTTCTTATAGACCAATGGAACAGAACAGAGCCCTCAGAAATAATAACACACATCTGCAACATCTTTGACAAACCTGACAAAAATAAGAACTGGGGAAAGGATTCCCCATTTAATAAATGGTGCTGGGAAAACTGGCTAGCCATATGTAGAAAGCTGAAACTGGATCCCTTCCTTACACCTTCTACAAAAATTAATTCAAGATGGATTAAAGACTTAAATGTTAAATCTAAAACCATAAACCCTAGAAGAAACCCTAGGCAATACCATTCAGGACATAGGCATGGGCAAGGACTTTCATGTCTAAAACACCAAAAGCAATGGCAACAAAAGCCAAAACTGACAAATGGGATCTAATTAAACTAAAGAGCTTCTGCACAGCAAAAGAAACTACCATCAGAGTGAACAGGCAACCTACATAATGGGAGAAAATTTTTGCAGTCTACTCATCTAACAAAGGGCTAATATCCAGAATCTGCAAATAACTCAAACAAATTTACAAGAAAAAATCAACCCCATCAAAAAGTGGGCAAAAGATATGAACAGACACTTCTCAAAAGAAGACATTTATGCAGCCAACAGACACATGAAAAAATGCTCATCACTGACCATCAGAGAAATGCAAATCAAAACCACAATGAGATACCATCTCACACCAGTTAGAATGGCAATCATTAAAAAGTCAGGAAACAACAGGTGCTGGAGAGGATGTGGAGAAATAGGAACACTTTTACACTGTTGGTGGGACTGTAAACTAGTTCAACCATTGTGGAAGACAATGTGGTGATTCCTCAAGGATCTAGAACTAGAAATACCATTTGACCCAGTCATCCCATCACTGTACAAAGGATTATAAATTATGCTGCTATAAAGACACAGGCACACGTATGTTTATTGCAGCACTATTCACAATAGCAAAGACTTGGAACCAACCCAAATGTCCATCAGTGACAGACTGGATTAACATTCCACAAACATTCTAAAGAGAACCACCAGAGTCACACAGTATCTAAAATTAGATTTGTGGATAGGCTTGTTGCCTTCATTGATTGCCTTCAGTTGGTTCCAAAATACTGTTCAATATTCAATTTTATTAAAAGCTCCACTATAGTTAATGCCAAACACAGTGCTGTGCCTAGGGTGGTGGGAAAGGATAACAAAATTCCCCGATTCTTCTTAGAACCATACATCTCCACAATTCTTAGTTAACTTTTTTCCAATTAACAGTGTTCTCCAATGTGTCTGTATGATCATAATCATACAGAGTTTAGGCTGAAGGGAGTTTCTGTGGTCAACTGACTTGTGATTTCTCTTTTTTTTTTTCTACTTTTAAGTTCATGGGTACATGTGCAGGTTTATTACATAGCTGTCACGGGGGTTTGTTGTACAGATTATTTCACCATCCAGGTATTAAGCCTAGTATTCTCTCCTTCTCTCACCCTTCACCCTCCAATTTCTAATCCCTTTTTAGAAGATCTTAAAATAAACCTTACAAGTCAGGACCCTGAAGCAATGCAGAACTTGGAAAGAGGGGTGCCTGGAAAATTGCTTCAAAGTACAGTGTGGTTTAGGAATTTCCCTGGGACAAAGGAATTGGCCAGATCCATTTCAGTTCTTAACTATGTCCCTAAGGTTGACACATTGTTCAGCAGATTCTGCCGGCAGACTGTCTTTTAACTCCTTGACTTTGTTAATAACTGCACTATGTTTTAAGGGACTTGAGATTCAAAACATTTTCCATGAGATAAAACAAATAATTCTGGAATGACTTAGGATAGTTCAAAAAAAGGATCCTTTGGTTTACTTAATTGGCTTTGGAGCTAAGGTGAACACATGTCACCTTGAAGGCTGGATCCATCCTATTGCTTAAAGTCATTTGTCCCTAGTAACTATTTCTATGAAGGAAACAAATTTAACTTGGCTTGAAGATCAGTTTTACAGGAGGAAGTTTAGTAAAGCTAAACATCATTGTGGAGTTGGCAATGGGACAGTGCTGCATTGGCATGGCACAAGAAATCAATCTTCAAATCATTTCCATTTTGCTCCTTTATAGATGAGTTGATTTTTTTTCTAAAGTGCAGATTTTAAAACTGACTTTAAAAGTCTCATTGGAAATATATTACTGCACACATGCAAAATTTGCTTTGGCTCATTAAAATAGATCAATGTAAAACTGTTCAAATATTTTTATTTGTTTAAAGACAATATTCATCTACTAACAGAGGTCTTTAGACAAAAGTCCAAAGTGAACAAAAGGGAAAGAACCCAGGATTTGCAGCAAGTAGTATTAAGCTCCTGAGAACATAGTCAGAGAAAAAACATTTTCAAAGAGCTTTCTTTATTAAAAATTGAGGCAAAGGGAGTAATAAATGACATCAGCAGCAAGCCTTCCAAAAGTAGCTATGATAAGTACACATCCTGATTAAAATGTGAAAGTCTCAAAACAGAACCACAGGAGGAACAACACACAAGAGATAGACTATAAAGAGTAGCTTCTGGAGGCCGGGTGTGATGACTCATGCCTGTAATCCCAGCGCTGTGGGAGGCCAGGGCAGGCAGATCACCTGAGGTCAGGAGTTTGAGACCAGCCTGGCTAACACGGCAAAACCCGATTTCTGCTGAAAATGCAGAAATTAGCTGGGTGTGGTGGCAGGTGCCTGTAATCCCAGCTACTCAGGAGGCTAAGGCGGGAGAATCACTTGAACCCGGCAGGGGGAGGTTGCGGTGAGCCGAGATCTGCATCAACATATTGATGGTGAGATTAAATTCTGAGTTTACTCAGAAGAACCAAGGTGAGAAATAGGTTAGTCACCCCTTCTGACTACTGTTCGTTTCTGTGCTAGCCCGGAAGTACAGCTTTTCAGAGTGCACACACCTGGGTGCGGTTCGGTGCTCCAACTCAGACAAGAAAACATCTGCAGCATGTCTTTACAGTTAAGGGGGCTGGTGACAGTCCGCATTACAGACATTACATAAGCTTTCTACTTTCCCTTCACACTGCAACTGTGTTTTTATTCAATGTAAAGAATTCAGTCAATTAAAACTATATTTTAATGAAGAATTATTGTAGGTAGAAAGAACAAAATTGACCAGATTGAATCATGTTACATTTTTATCTTATCTGATAAGAAGGATCTAACGTTCAGAGCTGCTATCCCAACAATTACACAAAAAGGAATGTTAAATCGTTCCTACAGAGTATAATAGGAAGGAGGCTCCACCATGTCTCACACCTGACTGAGTTGCTTATGCTTTCTGAATTTCAATTTCCTGTCTAGGAGATGCCCATAGTCTCTTCTTTTTGCTCCTTAATTAAGTGCTTATGCACATGCTATAACCTGAATGTCTGTGTCCTCCTAGAATTCATTTGTGGAAACCTAACTCCCAAGGCGATGCTATTAAGATGTGGGTCTGTTGGGATGTCATTAGGTCATGAGGGCTCTGCCAGCAGGAATGGGATTAGTGTCTTTATAAAAGACCTGGAGATCCCTCCCTTGCCCTTTGCAGCATGTGAGGACACAGAAAAAAGACAGTCACTTATGAACCAAGAAGTAGGTTGTCAACGGACGCTGCAGGTGCTGATGCCTTGATCTTGGACATCCTAGCCTCCAGGACTGGGAGACATATATTTCTGTTGTTTATAAGCACGAAGAGTATGGTATTTTTGTTACAGCAGCCTGAATGAACTAAAACAGGATATAATTTGCTGAGTTTTGAGGTGTCACTCCTACTTCTTCAGACTTTCAGCATCTGCTGTCTCCTCAGTTGAATTTGTAATCGAAGCATAAGAAATGCCAGGTATAGGCCAGGCGTGGTGGCTCAAGCCTGTAATCCTAGCACTTTGGGAGGCCGAGGTGGGCAGATCATGAGGTCAGGAGTTAGAGAACAGACTGACCAACCTAGTGAAACCCCATCTCTACTAAAAATACAAAAATTAGCCGGGTGTGATTGCAGGCACCTGTAGTCCCAGCTACTTACGAGGCTGAGGCAGGAGAATTGCTTGAACCTGGGAGAGGTGGAGGTTGCAGTGAGTTGAGATCATGCCACTGCACTCCAGGCTGGTGACAGAGCGAGACTCCATCCCAAGAAAAAAAAGTCAGGTATAGATGTCATATGTCTTCAAAAGAAATAGGAAAAGGAATGTATTGCTCCTTGAAGTCAGTGTGAAAACTCCAAAATCTATCCAGTTTTGGTTATGGAAGTATCCCTTATAAAATGTTAATCTGCTAACTCTGTCATTTCAGGTAGAAAAATGAAATTATTTTAGTGACTGTGTGAAGACCAATCTGAAAAAAAAGTCAGTATCCTGCACTGGCGCATGGCATGATAAAAGAAACAATGAGAGAAAGTGGTTAGCCTCATTGAGACTTGTATTTTAGAGTTGAAATTCATAAGTTATTGGAAATTTTTCATTCATTAGCTTTTATTTGAATATACAAAGAAACACTTGCATCCTACTTTTCTTCAAAAGGTAACACATTTAGCAACTGATTAAAGTCGATGTTCTGAGTTATGAACAATCTATGCACATTGCAACGCAGAGGGCTTGTTTCAGACGTACAGCAACTAGTTTGAAAAGTGGCCTTCAGGAAGAAAGTCGGGGCCCTGTTGATGTCATGCATGGAAGCCGCTTCCAAAGAGACCAGATGTTGAAACTGAGACAGAGGGTACAGCAGAAGTCCCTCCTCTTATCGTAAAGCCAGGAAGACGCCGCCAAATATTTGCATCAATAGAGTGACCAGGTTTGTGATTTTCTTCTCATCGTGAAACACCATGATTTCAGACGGCCATCTAATAATATATAAAATCTGGCATTTATTCAATGTTCAGAGTGACACTGTCCTAGCAAATAATTACAGGCACACTCAGATTAAAGTGCTTTTTAGCCACTTTCTAAGACATTCCAAAACAAATTAGGGCTGTAAAACACTGGTCCATGTGGCTTCTCTCCGTCCTGGTCCTCCACTCCAGTTATCGCATTTAACGACCTGTTTGCTCGTGCCCCTAGTGCCCTTGACTTTATCTCAGCCTGTGTAATTAACCGGATTCAGCTGGCAAATGTGAGCAATGTTCAGTTTCTCAGGGGATTAATTCCTAAATACAAACAGAATGAAATAGATGGTGCAGAAACACATAACATATTATATTTGGATATCTTTTCAGTTTTGCAAAACCACAGCATGTAGCCTTGTTACTGCTTTCTTCGTCACTTTATCTTTTTCTAATGGACACTATTGTTTCAATAGTTTGAACCGTTTGGAGGTATACGTAGACGGGCACAGCAGTGACTTTTGAAATCATTTTATGTAATAGGAAAGGCCAGAATGCTGCTCGTTTCTTCTGAACAGGCCAGAGAGCCAGGACAGCGTCCTTTGACCATGAAGGTTAAATGCGGGAGCAGCAGAGAACACGCAGAGCTCAGGGTGCCCAGAAGCCCGTGTCACCTGAAAGATTCAGTGGCAGCAAAGTCAGATGTAATGATCAAATGTTTACACTGCTCTACTATGTGATTGCAGGGTGTTAAGGAAGTTTTCGATTTGCCTGTATTTGATTTTAATGTGTTTTCGAATATTCGAAGTAGAAAAAATAACCTTCTTAAGGGAACTAGATCAAAAAAATTGTGTTGTAACTCTTAAGGGCTAGTCTTGACCATCTATAGGCTGAGAAGGGACTGTGTTTAATTATTTTGTGCAGGCTTACCTTTACAGCTGGGCTAAGCTGCAGCCAGGAATATTGAGAGGAATGAATTATTGGAAAACCAGCTACCAATTAATCTTTTTCCTCGTTGGAAAAAGAGAGTTATATATGCAAAAATATATTTTGCATTTTGAGTCTCTATATTAGCTCATGCTGTATTCTGGAATATTGAGAAAAAGACAGCAGAAAAAGATGCATTTCCATTTACGAAATAGAGCAATACAGCGAGCTGCTACTGGCAGGTATAAGTAGCGGAACTAAGGAAGCAGAGAGAACCCCTTATTTCTGATCATGACAATGAGTGAATAAAAGCCAGCTCTTGGCTTTCATGTCTTTCCCATGCTGCTTTCAAATGGAATAAGTTTGTATAATAATAGCAATAGTAATAGTAGAGTAATTATTGTCAACGTACTAAATATTACAACCATACTTATTTTAAAAATATTTACTGTGTGCCAGGTACTAGTCTAAGAAATTTACATTACATATATGAACTTACATAAGACTCCCAACAACCCTATGAAATCGACACTATTAATTTCAGTTTTGCAGATGATATCACCAAGACCAAAGAATTTAAAGTGCATGCGAAGATTCAGGAGCCAAACCCAGCAATCCAGCCCCACCTTATGCTCTTAACCTTAGTAAAAGATTCCAGGCCAGGCGTGGTGGCTCACGCTTGTAATCCCAGCACTCTGAGAGTCAGAGGTGGGAGGATCTCATGAGGCCAGGAGTGTAAAACCAGCCTGGCCAATAGAGCAAAACCCCGTCTCAACAAATGAAGAATTAAAAAATCAGTTGGGCATGGGTGGTGCCTCTAGTCCCAGCTCCTCGGGAGGCTAGGGTAGGAGGATCGCTTGAGCCCAGAAGATAGTGGCTACAGTGAGCCATGATCGTGCCACTGCATTCCAACCTGGGCAATAGAGGGAGACCCCTCTCAAAAATGAACAAAAACAACAACAAAAACCCACCCCAAACCAATCAACCAACCAACCAAACAAAACTACCCACTCACCTACACACCAACCAACCAACCGAAAGGGTCCAGTTAATTCGTATCTTAGGTCTGGTAGAATGCAGACCTAATTCCAGAATTTATGAAACAGGTGAAAATCTATCAAGTTCATGGATTTACTATTTCCTTCATGTGTTGGGCCAGTTTTCCCCTTGTAAAAGTTATCGGCACTTAATTTTCATTTTGAGACTATTTTGTTAGGTGTGTAAGAGTGAAGAATTATTAGCCTCTGTTTCCAATACATGATTTAACATCAAAAATCTCATTACATCAATTTTCTTTGGTTAGCTGTTGCCTGTTACATTTTTCTGCATCAATCAACTTTTACTTAGATTATGCTGTGGTAAGAAATCACCCTGCAATCTCAGAGGATTCCCATAACAAAATGCTTATTTCTTACTCCTGACCTTGTTGGATGTCAGTCAGCTTCAACTCTGCCCAGGTTCTCTCATTCTGGGACCAGGCTGAAGCGGTAGCTTCTATCCCAGTGTTAGGGCAAAGGGGATAAAAGCAAAGGCAGAGCCATGTCATGCAGTTAAAATTCTGATGTGGCACTTGTCACTGTTCCAGGTTCCACTGACAGATGCAAGTTAATGGAAAGGGAGGTTTAATATTCTAACAGAGAAAGGCAGGCAAGCATGAGAAACAATAACCCAACCCAACACATCGCACTCATCCTTTCCAACCTTTTACTTTCTATCACTGTGGATCGTCTATTTTATGTGCATTTATCTTGTAGAAAGTATATAACTAGGTTTTCAATTCAATTGTAGATATCTAAGAAAAACGTATGTATTCGCATTTACTTGGATTGTTATCGATCATTTCAGTTTGTGTTTTCTGCTTGCCATGAATTTTCTTTTTTTTCCTTTTCTTTTTCTTTTTTTTTTCTTTGAGATGGAGTCTCGCTCTGTTGTCCAGGCTGGGGTGCAGTGGCGTGATCTCGGCTCACTGCAAGCTCCGCCTCCCGGGTTCCCGCCATTCTCCTGCCTCAGCCTCCCAAGTAGCTGGGACTACAGGCGCCCACCACCACGCCAGGCTAATTTTTTGTATTTTTAGTAGAGACGGAGTTTCACCGTGTTAGCCAGGATGGTCTCGATCTCCTGACCTCGTGATCTGCCCGCCTCGGCCTCCCAAAGTGCTGGGATTACAGGCATGAGCCACTGCGCCTGGTCGAATTTTCTTTTTATCTGTCCTCCTTTCCTATCTTCTCTAATAGAGCACCTCAGGCTTTATTATGCATTAGAAATACCTGGAGGGTTGTTAAAGTGGATTCTTGGACTCCAACCCTGAATTTCTGATTCAGAAGATCTGGGGTGCAACCTGAGAAGTTGCACTCTAACAAGCTCCCAGGTATACTGTTGCTGGTGGTCTGGAGCCCACACTCACTCTTCTGCAATTATCAATTGCATTGTCTTTATTTTCTCCCTTTTTCATGTATAAGAAAAAATACAATGATCTTAGAATGCTTTAATCAAATTTCCTCTTTTTACCATATCACTGTTACATCAGTATTTTAAATTGAGCAAATTGTTGACTTATTTTTAATCAACATTTATTGAACTTATACTCTGTGCCGGTGACAAACCTATGATGTAAGTGCTACTATTATTTATATTTCCACAGAACATATATAGAAATGGAGGCACAGAGAGGTGTGGAGTAATTTTCTCTTCGTCACACAGCACAGCTGACTAGAACACCTACACTCTAAACCACTTTGTGATATTGTCTCATCATTGTGATTTGCATCTTCCTCCTTTCTGTTTTTACTTTCCTCTTCCTAAAGAATATATTTTTAGTGTTCCTTTCTGTAATGATCTAGGTTAATCAATTTCCTCTGCTTTTATATTTCTGAAAATATCTTCCTTGCTACCCTTACTATTCAATGTTAATTTATCTTGACTGTTGCTTTTCTCCAGCATTATAAAATTTTTTTAGGGTATTTTCTTATTGTTGCTAACAATGAGTCATCTATTCATTCTGTCATTCCATTTGAACAGCGGTCTGATTTTTCTCTGGGGGTGCTTTTAAGATTTTTTGTTTTGTATTTAATTTTACATATTCACCATTATGTGTCTACTTGTTGACTTGATGTAACTCTCAACACAAGTCTTTATTCAATTCTGGAATTTTTTTTCAGCGATTACCATTTTGAATTTTGCCTCTTTCCTATTCACCATTGTTTCTTTCATTGCAAATCCTGTCAGACATATGTTGGGCATATGGTGGACATTCTCATTGTTTCGTATCTTATTTTTATCATACGTCATATTTCATTTTTCATATTTTAGATTAAGGTTTTTATAACTTCATATTTTGTGCTTTGTTCTTTTTCTTTCTTTCTTTTTTTGAGGGGTTGGAGGAAGGAGTCTCGCTCTGTCACCCAGGCTGGAGTGCAGTGGTGTGATCTCTGCTCACTGCCACCTCCACCTCCCGGGTTCAGGCAATTCTGCTTCAGCATCCTGAGTAGCTGGGATTACAGGCACCCGCCTCCACACCGGCTAATTTTTGTATTTCTAGTAGAGACAGGGTTTCACCATGTTGCCCAGGGTGGTCTCAAACTCCTGAGCTTGGGCGATCCACCCACCTCAACCTCCCAACGTGCTGGGATTACAGGCGTGAGTCACCGTGCCCGGCCTTTGTGCTGCATTCTTGATGATTTATTCAGATTCATCTTCAAAGTAACTAGAATCCTCTCGGATAGACTAATTTTATTTAATCCTTTCCATTTCAATGGCATTTCAAAATATCTCAAAGTTCTACTGGTTTCTTTTACATATATTCTGTCTTTTATATTATGCCCTTCCAATATAATGTCTATTTTTTCTTGTATTTATTTTAAATAAAATTGTTTTCTATTCTTGTAAAACTTCTCCCATTATTTGCAGTTCTTAGGATGCATATTTGCTTTTGTTTTGCACCTGGTGAATTACCCTCTGTGAGGTATTGATGTGGTTGGTGCTATTTTATTAAAGTCAGCTCATCTTCAGAAGGTTTTTCTCTTCTGTAGAAATCTTGTAAACCTGGAATTCTTTTTGTTTTGTTTCGTTTTGGGACAGGGTCTCACTCTGTTGTCCAGGCTGGCGTGCAGTGGTGCAGTCATGGCTCACTGTAGCCTCAACCCTCCCAGTCTCGGGCTATCCTCCTGCCTCAGCCTCCAGAGTAGCTGAGACTACAGGTGCACACCACCACACCCAGCTAATTTTCTGTATCTTTTGTAGAGATGGGGCTTTGCCATGTTGCTCAGACTGGTCTTGAACTCCTGGACTCAAGTGATCCACCCGTCTCCACCTCCCAAAGTACCGGGATTACAGGCGTGTACCACTGTGTCTAGTGAGCCTAGAATTATTTAAAGGCTCTCAACAAAACAGTTTAATCTTTTCCTCCATCAAAGCGCTACAGCAGTCAGCAATTCTAAACAAGTTTGAGTTTAATATTAGCTTGGAATTCTTTTATTATGCAAGTAGTTTATATTGGGATACGATATTCATAAGAGGGGCAAGCCTTCATTTAGAGGACAATTCACCATTTTAATTCTGAGAGAGATGTGTCAGCCTTTCTCATTACTTTCTGAGGGTGAGTCAAATTTTGCTATTTCTTTTTTAAAGAAGAGCCAGATTTTATGCAAAAAATTCAAGTCCAGAGCCCTAACTTCATGCCGACTCAATGTCAATGTCAAATTTCCTGCCACAGAGAAGTTTACAGTGTGTGTGTGTGTGTGTGTGTGTGTGTGTGTGTGTGTGTGTATCCCTGTTCAAGTACACAGCAACCCGGATTTGTCTCTTGATATGTCTTTTGTCATATTGGAAAAATTCTCTGCCAATTTCCATTCAAATATTTCCTTTACACAATCTTTTTCTCTTCAACTTCTGGAACTCCAATTATAAATATGTTAGACTTTTTCACTGCATCTTATCCATCATTTATTTATATATATATATTTGCTCTTCTGTGTTTAGTCTATATATTTCTAGTGACCCATTTCTGTTTACTAACACACTCCTCAGCTGTTTTTAATCAATATCAAATCTTCGTTACATTTTACTTTCATTTGTAGGATTGCAGATTTTTTGTTTGATTCATTTTTTAGAGGTTTCAATTCTCTGTTGAAGTTTTCCATCTTGTCATTCACATTTTGAGCATGTTAATCACAGCTATTTTGACTCATATTGGATAATCTGTGGCCCTGTTTCTATTAATCAGTTTTTTTTCTCTTGGAATGATTGGTGATATTTAATTGAACGCTGGGATGTATGTTTGAAACATTATAGGGATAATGTGAGGATCTCAATGATGTTTATCTCTGTCCAGATGACAAAGATCTGAATGATGATGTTATCTTTATCAATTGGCTTTACTGCACGTGGTTAGAGACATCAATTTGATCCAGTCTGGGACTCAGCTGATTCAAATCTGAGTTTCAGTTTTTGTAAGAACTAGTTTTTGCTCAGTTTGTCTTCATTTCTGGGGTGTAGCCCTTCAGAATCCCACTAGAAATGTGGGATGTTTACAGACGTCCCTCTTCCTTGGTGGATCCTGAAATCCCAAGTTGACTACCAATATCATGAGTCTATTGGAAGTTCTCTTAGCCACCACCTTCAGCCTGGCTTCTCAGCCCCTTCATGATTACCTACCAGATGGCAAGTACGTTAGAAAGCAGCACAGAGTCAAATGTCAGGCTCACTTCTCTGTGCTTCCTTCTCTCCAGGACCTCAGCTCTTCAAGTCCTGGCTGCCTCAGAAGTTAGCTAAAATCTGTTTTTTTGTTTGTTTGTTTGTTTGTTTGTCCCAGTCTCAGTCTCATAAGACTGCCTAAAACTCTTCTCAGCTATCTGCCATAGCCTCTTCTTTCTGCGTGGGCTTGCAGCCTATGTTACTTACAAATTGGCAAACGCTTCAAGGTGTAGATGGTCTTAAAGACTAGACTCACCTAAACATGTTGGCCTTCTATGTTGAATATTGACTTCTCTAAATCCAGTTGCTTTGATGTTTCTTAGATACCTTCAAATAGATGATTTTGAAAAATATCAATTATTTATACGTTTTTAACAGCAGTGTTGGTGTGATAAAAGTGAGTCCCCATAGCCAGAAGTAGAATTCCATTGTGAATCTTTAAAAATACAGACATCAGCCAGGCACGGTGGCTCATGCCTGTAATCCCAGCACTTTAGGAGGCCAAAATGGGCAGATCACAAGGTCAGGAGATCGAGACCATCCTGGCTAACACAGTGAAACCCCCTCTCTACTAAAAAATACAAAAAATTAGTTGGGCGTTGTGGCAGGTGCCTGTAGTCCCAGCTACTCAGGAGGCTGAGGCAGGAGAAAGGCGTGAACACAGGAGGCGGAGCTTGCAGTGAGCCGAGATTGCGCCACTGCACTCCAGCCTGGGTGACACAGTGAACTCCGTCTAAAAAAAATTAAAAAAAAAAAAAAAAAATATATATATATATATACACACACACACACAGACCTCACCCCCTTAGGGAATATATGTAGGTCCGAAAATAACATAGACTGTCAGATAGTTGTTTATCCTTACTATTCTAAATTTATTTTTAATTTCTTGCAGCTAGAATAATCTCTATGCTTTCTTCAACCTTGACTAGGTAGTAAAAATAATACTTTTCTTTGTAGGGTGATGTTTCTCCCACCCGGTTACTTAAGGGTGTGTGTCCGCTGCTTGAACCCTAAAAGCTGGGAAATGAGCCAAGGCCATGGTGCTCAGCGGAGGAGCAGGTGTCCCTGAGAACCCAAACATCCTAGAGTGTATCTGGGAACACACAAAGGAAAACAGTCTCATCACATGCAGCAGGCGAAGAGACACAACATCAGCTTAAAGCAGCTTAGAGGCATGTGGCGGGTGGATCTGTAGAAGTGTCCTGATGCTGCCCAACAATGTCCTGTTTGTGAATCCTAATAAACTCATCTACTCCGCAAGCTGCAATTGCCCAAGCCATTCTTCAGTCTCTCAGTTCCTTCCCAGTTTTTGAGGGATGTTATTCTGTACAGTCCTGGGATTTTCCCATCACACTCTTTGTAAAAAGAAGGGAGCCTGTGCGAGGCAACATCTCACATTCGTATGGAATATTCATCTTTTAAAACCAAGAGTTAAAATGAATGTGAGCAAAATTAAAAACGGTTGATTCTAGATTTCAATAAATAGGTACTTCTTATATTATTTTTAGTGTCTTGTATAAAAAACAACTCCTCTGAAAGTTATTTAATAATTCCCTTGTCATCCTAATCCTCTCTGTTTCATGGATTCACTTGAAAGCAAAATTACTCACACAACTGCTCCTTGGTAATGAAAGAACAACACCCTTAGTCTTCCACAAGCTGTGTGTAAATGCCTATGGGAGCCACTGCTGTCAGAAGAGAAGCCAGCACACAGCAAGGTTAAAGCAGAGAGAACCACAAGGACACTAGCTGACCAAAGGCCATTCTCCCATTGCTCTTTTGGTTATCAAATCAATTCACTTTTAAGGCTAACTTAAATTAGTTTCCTTTTTAAAGTTTGTATCAAAAGGATTCTGAATAATGACTTAAAATATTAGTATCGCTTAACCAGTGAAGGTCAGAGAGATGTTTATTAGCCTGCTTTGCAATGAGATAGTGCAGAAAAGAGATTAAAGGAGGTGATGGGGCCGGGCGCAGTGGCTCACGCCTGTAATCACAGCACATTGGGAGGCCGAGGTGGGCGGATCACTTGAGGTCAGGAGTTTGAGATCAGCTTGGCCAACATGGTGAAACCCCATCTCCACTCAAAATACAAAAGTTAGCTGGGTGTGGTGCTGCATGCCTGTAATCCAGCTATTCCAGAGGCTGAGGCAGGAGATTCACTTGAACCCAGGAGGCAGAGGTTGTAGCAAGCCAATATCGCGCCACTGCACTCCAGCCTGGGCGATAAGGCAAGACTCTGTCTTAAAAAAATAAATAAAATAAAAAGGAGTGGGGGGCTGATGATGCAATGCAGGGCAGGGATTGGGTTCCCTAAGGAGGAGCCAAAAAGTCCAGCTGTGAAGGTGAGAAGATATAAAGGATATTTTAACGGAAAGCAGGGACAAGTTTTGGAAAAAAGTGCAGAAATTGGACTATATCTAAAATATGGGAAGGACCTAGTCTTGAGGGAGCCATTGGATTATGGATGGAATAAAAGGCAGAGAAGATTATTTGTGCTTCAAGGAGGTGGTATGATCAAAACTATAGGTGGAGCTATTGACGTTATTATGGTTCTCTTGTTATTACAGGAGGCTCAAGTGGAGAGGACGGGCACAGATGTCTGTATACTTCATACTGGGAAGTATGCGATGATGGTGACTTCTATTTCCTCTGGAAAGTGGGAGAGAGGATCCTTTTGCTTACCAACAATACACTTTCTACATCTCTCCACACAGAGTCTAAGACTGCTTTTTAAAATGTTTATGTATGAATGTATGGCTGCAGCATATTCCATATCAAGGTTGTTCTTAAATTTTAACCACTGCCTTGATGAAGGGCATTTAGACGCTGCAATGAATAAAATATGGCTATGACACCAAAAAAGAACAGTCGAAGAAAAAGTATGGGTGTTTGGAAATTAGAAGCAGTAATAGCAGCATGAAAAAAAATGAAGGAGTTGGAAGACAAATGTTTTCTTGTCTTGGATATATATTTTTAACTGTGGTAAGAACACTGGAAATGAGATCAGAGTTTGAAGTGTATGACACAGTATTGTTCAAGGTAAGCACAAAATTGTACAGAAGATCTCTAGAATTTATTCTTCTGGCATAACCAAAACTTTACACCCGTTGAGCAGCAAGGGCCACCTCCCTTCATTGGATATGATAGTTTTTGATCCATTTGAACCAAAATAGCTCTGAAAAGTTAGAAAACCAACTAAATTAAACTTGTAGAAAAAGTTTCAGTTTTATTTCTTATGAAAGTATGCCAAGCAATATCTAGGCATTTCCTGCATATTCTTTCCTTTTTAAGACCCCATGCCTGGCATGGCTCATATGTGATAGGGAAGATGGCTAGAGCTTTGATCACTCTCTGTAGCAGATCCTCTAGGACAGAACCTTATGCCTGACTCAGGGCAGGAGGCATCTAGAACCCCCGGATGACTTCTCCTAGCTCTGAGACTGAAACTCTCACTTAAGATTACTTTATAAAATCTTCAACCCACAAAGCAGCAGTATTCCCTTGTATCCTCTTTACAAATACATAAAATCAACCAACCTTTTTTTTTTTTTTTTAAATGATAATTTTATAGAAAATTGTAACATTTTCACAAATTCTTGTTAGACATGCCACCTATCATACTGGCCTAAGAACAATAGATAGTAGGCAGAAAGTGTTAATCCCACTGGGTGACAAGGCTCCTTTCCTTGGAAAGGAAAGTGACTCTGGTGATTTTTGGCTGTCTAAGCTCTATGTAAAGGACTCTGTAGAGGGAGGGGGTCCCGTAAGAGTTGTATTTTAGGATCAGTGGGTCAAGTTTTATTTTTAAAAAATCATAATTATTGCAATTGCATAAGATTATTGCATAAGAGATTGCATAATTATTGAGATTGTAAGATATGACATCTTTTATATTTCATAAAGGTTTATATATTTGGTTTTCAGGTCTTGCACATTTCTCAAATATTTTACTATTAACATCTTAGAATTTTGTCATTAAAAATGTTTCTATTGCCTTTTCTAAATATGCAATGTTTCTTTGTCCTTAATTTCCATGCATTGATCTTATGTCAGGCCCTTTACTAATTTCATTAATTCAAATCCATTTTTAGTTGATTTTATTTTGTGTTTTCCAATTATAAAGTTTGTTAGGATGCCACTATCTTTAAAAAGGAGTATGCAGAAAAAGTTCTTCATAGTAATATGAATTCTAGGAACATCTGTGGAAGCTGATAACTTAACGTTCATTCATCCTAAAAGAAGCAGGCAAAACCCTGGCAGTGAAAGGGAGGCAACCCTAGGATCTGTCCCAAACTAAAATATCCCTGTTTTCATCATTAGCATGGATTCGTGGAAGTCTAGTCCGTGCAATGAAGGTTGTCATTTTTTAGATCTCTGACAAGGAGACTTGGTTTACATGGACATAAATTATTTCTTTGAGAAAGGAAGCTTTCATTGTAGAATAAATGGCTTTGAGAAAACCTTTATTGTAACCATTTAAAAAAAAATGAATAGATTATAGCCTTCTTTTTCTGTAATTAGATGAGCCTTTTAAATTTGATTCGTGATAGGTGTTGGAAAAAATACTAGCATCCCTTTCCTGCCTCAGGTTTGTGTGTGTGCTTGGGAATGGACATACCCACAGATTCCTCCAATGGGAAGCTGTGTGGATGGTAAGAGAAGTCAAGAACACTTCTTTGCTACAAAATGATCAGGACGCAAGAATATGCCGTCTGGATGCTATGCTCTAATAATATATCTAGTGGGATTACGTGCTTCATAGTAGAAAACATGTCTCTTTTTTTAGTGTAAGATACAGCTCATGTTCTTGCTCTTAATTTATAGATGTTGAACGTAATGTACATCTGAAAATGGCCAGGGATTTGACCTTCTGCATAGGAGCTAGGAAATAAAAAAGAATTTACTACTGTTCCCAATTGCATGAACAGCTATTTCATTGCTGATGGGAACAGAGGGCCGTTCTGATTATTTTCTACAAATTCCACCTAGGCATAAGCAGAACATGCATTGGCACTTAGCCAAAGCAAACTGGAGTGCTCAGAACTGCTGAGTCTAGGGCAGTGATGTTCTACCTATCAATTGACAGAGGATATTTAGTACACTTCCTTTCACATCGCCATGTCCTCTAATTCCTAGTCCTTATGCTAGAGATACTAATAAGCCATTTGATTATGATTTTAAAATTCTCAGTAAAGGTCATTTACATAAACTCTCAGTAATAGGATGGTGAATACATCATTTTCAATGGAAAAGAGAAAATGGGCTTTAAAAAATATTTTAACTTTTATTTTTAGGTTCGGGGATACCTAAAGCTAAAATACAATGTGACATTTGTTATACAGGTAAACTCGTGACTCAGGAGTTTGGTATACAGATTAGAAAATGGGCTTTTGTTTTGTTTTGCTTTTGTTCAGACAAATACACTGTAACCTTGGTTTGTACCCAACTTACCAATAATATTCTGAAATTCAGGACAATAACATTTTGAATTGATTTCTTTTTAATAGTCACTTCAACAATTATAGTAAATAACTATAGGGAGCTAAAATATTAATGAAGACATGAATGTGGCTGCAGTTTCACTCTGTAGGTGCGTAACATAAAAAACAAAAGGTAAAATTTGAAAGTATTTTTCAATGAGAAAAGGAGAAGCAAGGACATGCCAGGCTTCATGATGATTATATGATAGCTAAACAAGTATTTGATAGGCTTCTAGTCACTGTAATCCTGTCCTAAAATAAAGCAGTATGTAAACAAATGGATAAAGATGCATTCATTCTGGCTCTCCCTGGGCAGCTAAAACTGCAGCCTTCACTAGCAGGGTCCTATTTAACATTTCCATGCCTGCGGGCAGAGAAAGGCATTTCTCTGCTTCTCATCCAGTTTGCTACATCACCACTTCTGTCCTCTGCCCCAGCCTGATGGAATGGAGTTGATCTACGGGATTTTCATTTTCAGAAAAGCCTTTAAGTAGGAGATATAAATTTCCAGATCACCAGAAGACTCACTAGTGCTTTTCATTTCTCCTACTCCTACATTCTGCTCAAAAGTTCATGGGGAGTCCAGGGAGTGGGGAGTGCTTGGGCAGAGTGGGGAGTGGAGTGTTCAAGAAACCAGGGCACAGTACATCACACACGCTTACAACACAAGCCCTGATCCCTCTTTAAGGACTGAGTACCTTGTTTAGCCTGATGAAATCCATTTACTTTCAGATCTCTTGGCTGTTTGTTTGCACCTTCATGGACTTGAGGAGTCAACTACTAGAAGTGACGTGCTTTGAACTAGCAGTTTAGAATCTGTGAGCTATAGGACTCCCAGAGTCCTGTAGGATAGTGATGGCTGCCTTATTTCTCCACACACCCTCCAACATCATACCCTTCAACCAAAAGAGCGAGTAAAACCACCGTAATTTGTATTTTTAGCATAACCAAGAAATAACAAACATATAAACTTCATTTCACAAGTACTTAAGAAAAAAATGAAACTAGAAGACCAGCTTTGGAGTATATAATGAAGAGAGGAGATAGATACATAGGATAGGTAGGATAGATGATAGATGGATAGGATAGATGGACAGGATAGATCGATAGAGAGAAAGAGAGAGATAGAATGGATGGATATTTAGATAGGTAGATGATAGATAGGATTGATAGACGAGATAGACAGCTAGATGATAGGATGTATAGATTAGATAGCTAGCTAGCTAGCTAGAGAGATAGATACATACATACAAAGATACATAGACTATATTAAGAAAGGAGAGAGAGAAGGAGCATGCTTAGCAATGTGGTTCATTGATCAATTTACTCCCAGATAGAAGGGGCCCACTCTGAGAAAAAATATAGATAATACTGTTGAGACTTGATATGGACAGAGCCTTCTTGACTGGGGAATCAAAAGGGAGAGTCTTGGAAGTGCACAGACCAAGGGGGCCAGTGTCATGAACACCCTGTCTCTAGAGCAGAGGGGCGCATCCTTTAGAGGTTTGGTGGTGAAGGAAAAGAAGGAAGCAAGTGGTGAAAAGTAATGTTTCTAAATAAGTAAAGATAATTAAAATTAGCAGAAGTTAACCTACCAGCGCTTCTCTACCAAATGGGCGCCATGAAAGAAATCCTCAAGAATTAAACCCAGGGAGCCACTCAAACTTTATATCCCTGAACTGACCTTTCAGATTTTGAAAAACACAGTATTTAAAAATGAATAAAAATCAAAGTACTAACAGAAGAAAGTTTTAAAAGAGAATACATAATAACTGGTCAATTTTTTCCCTAAAATAACCAGAAATCAGAGGCAAACTGTGACATCATACTCATATCTGCATCAAATACTCTCCAACAAGCAACTGCAGACATAATGAAAGCAAACACCTGTCAAAATGTCAAAAACTTAGAAAAGATGAAAAAAATATAGATACAGATATACAAATAGAAAATGTAACTAAAATATGCATAATTGGAACACCGGAAGAAGAAAAAACAAAACTGTAAAACAAGACTAATATTTAAAACAATAACCCAAGAAAACTTGCTCAAAATTAAGGAACTCGAATCTACATTTGGAAGGGGTCTATTATATACTGGGGGAATTTAAAAAATATTAATTCCTAGATATACTCTAGTAAAACTGCAGAGAATAAATACATATAATAAATACTATAATAAATACATATTCCTTTCAGATCCCAGGTAAAAAGACTAAGTCACTTACAATGGAAGAAAAGGTTGAAATCAGACTCCTCAATCACAAAATACAAAATAAGACAGTAGTGGAACATTCCAGAAGAATCGACAAAAGAATTAAGGGTCTTTAAACTCTAAACATCATAGAAATACATTTAAAAAGGAAAAACTCAGGAAATACTGTCTTTGTTTATCTCCTTGAAGTTCGTTTAACTACACACCTTCTGAGGAACAACTTGTTTTAGTTTTAGGATATTACAAGTAAAGCTACTATGAATAATTATTTACAGGTTTGGTTTTTTTTGTAGACCTTTTTTTTTTCTGGGATAAAGGCTCAGGTGTGTCATTTTTGGGTTATATAGTAACTATGCATTTTTTTTAATATTAAGAAACTGCCTAGCTGTTTTTCAGACTATGTCTACAATTTTACATTCCCACTAGCATGTATTTTGCCTGGCAAGCCAAAGTGTAAATCTTTTTAACAGATGAGCTTACTCCCTTAAAATCATGGCTATGTCTGATACAATTGGTCCCAACTTCATTTTATTTGTTTTATTCACTGTGTGTATTGTATTGAACATAGATGAATATTCAGAAAATTATGCTGAGTAAAAACACATGATTCTATGTATATAATATTCCTAATGATGAAATTAGAGAGATGGAAAACAGGTTAGTCGTTGTCAGCAGTTGGGAAGATTGGGGGGGAGTGTGGTGCGTGCACCTCTCACAGGGTAGCATGAGCCAGTCTCTGTGGGGATGGGGCAGTTCTGTATCTAGACTGCAGCAGTGGTTGCACAGATCCACACACATGATAAATGGCATGGGATTATACACACACATTGTATCATATTAAATTCCTGGTTTTGGTGGTGGTCTACACTTACGTAAGAGGCAACCACTGGGGGTTGATATACAACACAGATTGCATATCTTTGAGCATCAAAGGCATACAAGAGCTCTCTCTACCATGTTTGAAATTTCCCTATGAATGTGTAATTCTTTCTAAATAAAAAGTTAAAACATCTATTTTAATATTGGTCCTTTCAAAGCATTCATTTAATATCTTCTAAGAAAAGGAAATATACAGCAAAAATTGTGAAGGATCTGAGATTTGCTTTACTTAGAAGCTAACAAGTCCACCTGTTACTCTTTCATAAATCCTGGCAGGTGACAAGACTCCTGGATCAGAGAAAAACTTTATTACTCAAGACACAGCAATTAGCATGAGTATCAGCAGGTCTTGAATAGCTAAAACAATCTTGACAAAGAGTACTAAAGTGGGAGGAATCACTCTACCTAATAAAAAGGCTCACAATTTAGTTGCAGTGATCAAAATGGTGTGGTCTCGATAGCGGACAGATACACAGATTAATGATTAGAATAGAGAACCCAGAATAGACTCACACAATTATGTCCTAATGATTTTTGACAAATGTGTCACAGTAGTTCAATGGAGGAATGGTAACCTTTTCATTAAATGGCACTAGTACAATTGGACATCCATAGGCAGGATAATCTTGACATAAACCTCACAACTTACACAGCAATAAACTCAAAATGGATCATAAACTTAACAGTAAAATGAAAAACTGTAAAATGTATTTAAAAGTGGAAGAAAAACCTTTAGGAATTAAGAGTAGGCAACGAGTTCTTAGATTTGGCATTAAAAGAATGACTCATAAAAAGAAAAACTAATGAACTGGACCTCATACAAATTAAAAACTTTTGCTCTGTAAAAACCTATGTGAAAAGGATGAAAATAGAAAATACAGGCTATAAACTAGGGGAAAATATTTGCAAATCACATATCTGACAACAAATATCTAGAATTTATAAATAACTCTCCAACATCAATAGTAAAAGTGAAACCAATATCCACCTAGAAAATGGGCAAAATACATGAACAGACATTTGAATGAAGAGGATATATGGATGGCAAATAAGCACTTGAAAATATGCTCAACCACTTATCATCAAGGAAAGATAAATTAAGTCAAAAATTAAATGTCACTACATACCTATCCAGATTCCAAAAATAATACAATGGTGACAACACTAAATGCTGGCAAGATTGTGAAAACTGGACTCTACTAATAGATATCTGGTGGGAATGTCAAATGATACATTTTGGAAAACATTTCAGCACTTTCTTAAAACTATATGAGCTTTTACCTTAAGAATCAGCAATTAACCCCTTGAGCATTTATCTTGGATAAATGAAAACGTGTCTGCATAAAACCTGCACATGAATATCTATAGCAGCGTTATTTCTAAAGGCCCCCAAATGGCCCCAGATGTCCTTCAATAGGTAAATGATTAAATACATTGTGATGTAACCACAGCATGGAATGTTTAGCTATAAAATGGAATAAATTATTGATACCTGCGTGGATCTGTCAGAAGGGAATCACACTGAGAAAAAAACCAATTCCCAAAAGTTACATACTACCTGAGTCAATTTACGTAACACTTAAAATCACAAATGTTAGAAATGGAAGACATATGCCAAAGGTTAGGGGTGGGGTGGGATGGCATGAAGGTGAATGTGGTTCTAAAGGGCAACACAAGGACTTCCTGTGGAGTTGGACTGTTCAGTATCTTGGCTGTGTTGTTTATACACAAACGGACCAGGTGATAAAAATATATAGAACATACACACAAACGAATAAAAGCAAAACTAGGAAAATCTGAATCAGATCCAGTGGATTGCATCAATGTCAATACCCTGTTTAGGAGGATATTATACTATAGTTTTGCAAAATGTTACTGTTGGGCTCTCTCATTTCCTACAACTTCATATGAATGTACAACTACTTCAATAAAAACAGCAATAACAAAAGAAGAATAGTAATGGTTTACTACAGTGAATATAAAAAGAATCCATAGGGCCATACTGATACAAAGATCAGGAAAAAAAGTATGTAAAGAGGAGCTTTTCCTCAACATGTATGTACTTTTTTTCTAAGACCACCTAAAAATAGGAAAGTAATGATAGTCTCGATCTTGCAATAATCAATGTGCTATTTGATCTGTGCAAGGTTCATTAATAGGTACTAGATCTATTGGGTTTAGGTTTCTGACGAACAAAATATTACAAAAAGAAAGTTATGTTTACATTAAGGAAATGTGGCAAAATCTACCATATCCAAGTAACTAAAACTATCATTGTCCACAAGGTGACAAATCCACATTGTGTACCTTCTCATGTCAGGCTGTGAGAAATAGATACATGTAGACATTCTTGGAAAGATGTTTAACTTGAGGAAAAAAAATACAACAAATTCAAGTTGGAGGATATTATACAAGACAAGTTTCTAAACTCTTCCAGAATGTCAATATTTTGAAATAAAAAAAGAATAAAAATGAAAAAAGGTAGTTAGATAAATTAAATCAAAGGAGACTAAAGAGATATGATAACCAAATGCAATAAGTGTTTAAGTGATTGTTTTAAGAGATGAAGTCTCATTATACCACGTTGCCTAAGTTGGCCCTGAACTTCTGGCCTCAGCGTCCAACGTAGCTGGGACTACAGGCATGTACCACCACCATGCCTAGCAAACAAGTGGTTCTTGACTGAAACCTGGAGCAAAAAAATAAAACAAAGTAAAATAAAAATCACTCTAGGTCAGTTGTGGAAGAAGGAAACATTGAATGTGCCTGTGTTCTTTTATCAGTATTAAATATGTTGGTTGTGATCATGGTATTGCATTTACGTAAGTAAAGGTTTTTTAATGAGAAGAGATGCTGAAATATATAGGGTAGGTATCATCATGTCTGCAACTCACTTTAAAGATCCAGTAAAGAAAAAAGTACAGTTAGGTGGACAGAGACATGGAGAGGAAAGAGAAATAAGTAAATATTATAAATTTTAACTGCTGAGTTCGGGTGTAAATGGGTTTTTACTACTACTATTTCTTCGAGTTTTCTGTATTTGTAATTCTTTAAAATTAAAACAAATCCAGTGGTTATAAATGCTCTTAACAAAATAAAAATGCACTGGCATCTTTGCTTAAAACAGTCTAAATGAAGGTGGCTGGAAGAGAGAGGAGGAAAGAACATGCAGTTTCACATCTCAGATAATTATTCTGTAGAATCTTTTTTGTGTTTTCTATGCTGCTGCTTGTGCACAGCAAGACGGCTGTGGTAGCAGTTGGATGTTTGGGAAGTGTAGATCCTCTATCACTAGACAGTGTTATCACTAAGGAGCTAGTTGAAAATTCAAGTCAGGAGACCACATTCTAAAATCATAGTAATTTTGAGGCAGCATTCTCATTGCAGAGATTCTCAAGCAATGTAATTAGTATGGGCAGCTGATATCTCACTCATAAGTCAAATAATGATGATATTAGGTGCAGGAAGAAACCACAGTGAAAACAAGCTAAAATTATTGTCATAGTTTAAGCATCTGCTTCTTTAAAAATGTAAATTCCTGGGCCCGGTTCCAGATTTAATGAATTAAAAAGTCCGTGGGTGGCTCCAGAGTCTAAATTTTTATCCAATTTTTCCAATAACATTAATTAGCTAAGGTTTTGTAAGCAACTGGCATAAGGTGTTATTGCTATTGTTCAAATATAAAAAATAAATCAGATTAAATTTTCCCACTAAATGTTTTTGTAATCAGTTTAGTCAATGATTAAGTGGAATTTTTTTGTGGAGCAGCATTAGCACTACTTCATATTTATTTTATCATTAGGTTGAGTTTTTTTTTTTGTTTTTTTTTCCAGATGGAGTCTTGCTCTGTCACCAGGCTGGAGTGCAGTAGCATGATCTCACTGCAACCTCTGCCTCCCAGGTTCAAACGATACCCCTGCCTCAGCCTCCCGAGTAGCTGGGAATACAGGCACGTGTCACCATGCCCAGCTAATTTTTTGTATTTTAGTAGAGACGAGGTTTTACCACGTTGGCCAGGATGGTCTCGATCTCCTGATCTCGTGAATCCCGCCCGCCTCAGCCTCCCAAAGTGCTGGGATTACAGGTGTGAGTCACTGTGCCTGGCCTGTTTTTTATGACAGTAATCAGAAAGCACATTTTGAAGCAAGGGGAAGAGCACACTGTTACACTAATTTGTTACTGGGGTATGCTGGCATTGAAGAGTCCACTATTAAGCAATAAACACTCATATCATTTAATGAAAAGCTTTCTGAAAAAGATCAGATTGCTCAATAGTTTTATTTCCTTATATGGTCTTGGAAAAAGGAAACAGTTTTTAGTGTCTTGCTGGTCATACTAACAAGTAAAGAAGGGATCATGATCGTACAAAAACAGAAGCCCCTCTGGATCCAACTGCCCTGTCCCTTACTCTCCTTGGTCCTGTCTCTCTGTGACCCCGAGGTTAGATGCTGTTGCTTCCGTCATTCAGCACAGGAGTTTAAGCTTCTGCTACAAGCAGGGTAGTTTTTCACTTGTTGCCAGCATGTAAAAAGGGACTAAGACGTTTTCTGAAGATTTGGAAACACAGACTCCAAATGGCTAAGCAAATTACCTAAGGGCATAGAACCGAATGTTGCAAAGGGTATATCTTTCAGGCTTGCAAGCACTTTTTTTTAATACAATTGTACCTCTCATGAAATAAGAATGAGAGGAATACCACATATCAGGGAAACAGGAAATTTTCAGAGATTTTGAGGACTGTGAGATTCTCTTTGAGATGTATTTTCAGAATGTATTTTGAAAGACAGAGTTAACAAAGAGGGAAGAATACCAGATTGAGGCAATATTTGCACATGATTGTGAACTGCAAAGGGCTAGTAGGTCAGCTAAAGTATGCAGGCCATCCTGGGCCATGTGGAGACATCGCAAGCCTTTGTCTGTTTACTACAACTGTGCTGCAGGTTAATCTCTGACATTTGTGGATGCAACAAATTGAGTAGAAAGGCTGGAGTCAGGGGAACTGGTTAAAATGGTATCTAAGAAAGGGGCCTTAGCTCAAGTGCTCATGGTTACCTGGGGAAACAGGCAAGTGACCTCATCATCAATTAATACATCAATGATCCAGCTGTAACAATCAGAGGAGGACAAGGGACTTTGGGGAGATAATTCTACTTTTGCTTAGTTTTGGAACAGGAAATAAATATGAAAATAATAGGGTAGAGATACTAATTTTTATATTCCTCAGCTAATTAGTAATGCTATGTCTCATGCTCTGTTGACTTTCAAGTTTTATTTTTCTCTCCTTTTTCTTTCTGTCTTTCCTTCCCCTTATTTCCTCCCCACTCTTTCTTTCCTTCTTGTATTTATCAGTCACCTCTACACAATTCGATGCCGGGCTTTTGTTAGGCCCTAACTAGTATGGAATACAACAATACAGAAGGCATTCATTAGGATCCTGTAACACCTTACAAGAAGGCAGTGTACGAAAAGTATTAAAAGAACCATGAAAAGTCTGCACAAGGACTCAAAGAAGAGTTGACCAGGTTTTCAGAAAGCTATGAAAAGGAAAACTGGGAAAGACTTTATAGAGAAGGCAGGTGAGGACCCAGCTCTGCCAAATCCTCAGGAGCCCTCCCTTCCTCATCGGCCAAGTCCTCCTCCCTACAGAATCCCTCCATGGCCTTATCAAGTGTGGACTCTTGATTTGGATGTTTTCAGCTGCAGAAGGGTCCTTCAGGGCTGTAAAGGGTTTTCTCTAAGAGAGCAGAGGATCGGAGGACACTTAGAGATATTTTTTCAAGCTTTGTTTGAAGACAGAGGAGAAGTAACTCTAAGAGTCTAGGATTCTGTTTGGATTGGGGATCATTGGAGAGATGGACACTCATCAAAAGCTTTTCCTTGGTTCATCTATTTTTCCTAACTTCTGCTATGACGCCTCTTTGACTTGGATCTTCTAGACAGCAGGAAAAAGAACACAGAATTTGAGATTTAAAGTCTTCAGTTTCTGTCCCAATTCCATCAGCTTTGTGATTTGAACCTGAATTTCTTCAGCTGTAAAACAAAAAAAAAGACCTACCTCCCCGATTATAAATATCAAATGAGAAAAGTGTACTTTTTCAACTGAACAACATCATGTTATATTGATTACTTTTAATTGCTTTATAAATCCCCACTTCTAACTAGCCATAATTTCTCTTGTTAGGTTATACTGTATGTATATATAAAACCAAGTATATTACATACAGTGTACATGAACATACATTTTCTTAAACAGGCATCAAATCCTTTAGAGAATGATTCTGGATCCTTCTTCAAGCTATTCCCATTGAAGAACCGCAAATGAACCAGGACTAAATCATTTAAGAGTTCATACAAGAACCAGTACCATAAACTAAACCACAAGCCAATGATTTGATTCAAATTAATCTGTTAAACCAAACTGAAGCCAAATATTCAGTTACTTTGACTCAAACTTGATCTGGTACAAATTGGAAAATACTAAATACTTAAATCTGGAAATAAATACATGTGGTTTTCTAGTATTACAAAGAAAAGAATAAGTATACCCAAATCAATGTTTGACAAACCTTTTCCTTCAAAAATCACCTGATGCATTTGAAAAGGACACAGATGTATGGGTCTTATCCTCAATCAGAATCAGAAAAGAGACAGTGGAATCGATATTTTACCTCATAGGCCAGATAATTCTTAGAAGCAGGCAAATGTATAGTAAAGTGCTCTACAGGAAAAGCTGGCAAACTGTGGCTCACAGCCTGCGGCCTGTTTCTGTAAATAAAGTTTTATTAGAACGCAGTCATACCCATTTGTTACATATTGTCTACCACTGCTTCTGCACTACAATAACAAAGTCGAATAGTTTCAACAGGGACTTTATGACACACATAGACTAAAATGTTTACTATCTGACTCTTTGCAGAAAAAGTTTGCCAACTTCTGCTCTAAAGAAACATCAAAGGTAGTAGGAAAAATATTGATCAGAGAATTAGGAACTCTGAGTTCTATCAAACAGCAGTGGGCCTAGAGAGTAAGATGCTGAACTTTTTGAAACCAAGGTATATTTATCAATAAATAGTTGAGGATGGGCATAATATAGATCTCCTATCCTTATCAGATCATAGAAATAAGTCATTAAAAAAAAAACTTAAAAGTTTGCCAACCGAAATGTCAAGGTCCTTTGATTTTTTTTGCTGAAAAGTATTATTAAACTGCCAAAATAAATAGATAACTCAACATTAATCAAAGCCTTTGAAAGGCAGCTATCTACCCCTTTGCAGGGTTTAAATAAAGAGAGAGAACATGATAATTTTCTAAGTGGTAGAACTTGTCTTTTAAAACTTGTACATATGTGGAGAGATTTAAGTAAAATGGTTTTTTGGTGATAAAATGTTTGTGACCACTAGATTAAATATTATCTAAGGTCCTTTTCAACTCCAAAATTCTTTGAACACCAGTGCACCACATGAATACTTCAAAGTTATGATGACTTTTCTTTCTCCCTGAATGATGAAACAGGGATGAAACATTTGCAGGGGGAAAGGAGTGGAGATGGTATTAAAAACAAAGATAAAATGGAATTATGTAGACTCATACGTTTGGTAATCACTGAATTAAATAAGGATAAAAGTAGCTTTTGATTGCCTTTTACTGTCTTTCTAAGGCCTTTAATATGTAAATGTGCCTGATGAATTTTCAAAAAAGGGGGACATGTTACATTGCATTTCCTAAACTCATATGACCGTGAATATTTTTTTTCCTGAACATCTCTTATGACCTCTTTGTCAATGAAAACACTGCTTTAAATAATAATGATCAGTGCGTTGTCGTTTAGGTAGGTTTATGACAAGTGAAAGACAATAATAACCCGGCTAAGACAGATCACAGGGGGCACAGAGCAGAGGCCCAGCCTGGGGAGCTCCCTGCTGATGGTTCTGGGTAATGGCTCAGGGTCCCAGAGTGCAGAGAAGGGGTATGGTGGTGGGGAGAGGGTGCTGCCATTCAGGACTAAAAATAAAGTTCCTTTAAGGCATTTATGTACAGAATCATCCTATAAACACCATCTATTCCACCAAAGTCAACTTACCTAACTTACTTGGACCCTCACTTCCTAGGCTGCATTTTGCCCTTTCATCCTTTCTTTGGTCTTTCAGCTGACTTTGAACTTCATTGAACCAGACTTCCTTTGCATAAATGCATATACTCTACAGTACTGGAACCCAAAATGTGACTTATAATCATTCTATCTCTGGCAGCCCTGATCATAAGTTTAAGGCAAGTACTGATAGTTGCAATGCAAGACGTAGCAGCTAGTAGAAGGGAGAGGGAACATAAGCAGGTCTTTGAAGACAGCAAACCAATGTTGCCCCAGAAAGCAGAGCCCAAGGCAAACAACTCTGGTCACTAAGACTACTATTCTTTGCTGTTGTCCTTCTCGGACATTCATGAGTGGAGTTACGGCAGAAATCAACTTTTGGCTAGTGTAGACTACCTTGTTAACTATCTGTGAGCCATGCCTGGATGGCTTCCTTTTTCTTTAGTAGTTCACAGGGAATCCTCCATGAGGCCATATGCATGGATAGAAGAAAAGTGCCAGGACATTAATTAATGACATGTGACAAGGAAGTCTGTGCCACTTGTCCTCATAATATCTTGTGTCATCGGTACTGGTGAGGGCTCGATCCCGAATATTCCATTGTAAGGTGGACTGCTGCTATGTCCACCTCATTTTAAGATTTGGTCAGTTTATCCAACTTACAAAGGGTGGCTTCTGTCACATAGGCTCTTGGTACCCGATGGTCCAATAATCAGTCCCCACTAGCACCAGAATCATGCTACAGGCAATTTGACAATGGAGGACAGTTCTCCATAAAAGGCATGAATGCCTTCCAAATCTCTAGGTGTCTGCATTACAGAATTCCTACTGGGGCTTGCTGGAGACCTCTACTCACCATTCAGACAGCAGCAGCACTGTCATCTCTACTGTGTCACAGACTTCCAGGGACAGGAAGCTTGCAGTACAGCCAGCACATGCTGAAGAGCCCTTTCTTACTCTGGACTCCACTGAAAACGGGCAACCTTCTAAGTAAAGCAATAAATGCACTGAAAAACTATTGTGAAATATTATCATACATGTTGCTTCCAAAATTCAAAGAAACCCCCAACATTGCACCTCTTTCTTGAGGCTGGAGATGCTGAGTGTAACACTGAATCCTCTGTCTGGGTAGGGAAATCTAGGTGGCTACTGAGGATCCCAACACATCTCTTCTTCCACCTGCACCACATCTCAGTTAACCACAAGAGGAAGTGTTGGTAATTGTGATGCTACCACATGCCTAGAGTTATCACCATGTGTTTACAACCAGAAATCAGATCCTCATTGCCGTCAAATAGGGGAGCAATCCAACTCCTAAAATCTGTCCTGAGGGTGTGTTGTCTAAAGCCATTCCTGGTTCCATGGAAGCATGAATAGTTAGAAAATGCAAAGCCCGAAGCAAAGGCATAAGTGGTACTACTTTATTACATAGGACAATCACAACAGGAAGGTGCGGTAAGGGACAAGAAACGGAAAGCCAATATAATGATGTATTATTAAGCTTATACACCTCTCTGAGCAAAACATTCTCAGTCTTGCACAGTTGTCTTGTAAAATGCCACAAAACTGGGTCTCAAGCCAATCCATATGAGGAGAAAAGAGCAATATTGAATCTCTGGTTTCCACCTCGCATTAGAGAAAGGTTTATACTATGGCTCGTTAACATCCCTGCACTTTCTAGTTGTCCATGCATAAGTACCCATCTGGGTCACATGGAATTCCAAGCCCCGGTGTCAACAGGAAAGCCATGGAGCAGAAGTAAGAGCCACAGAGTGTGTGCACTGCACGTTTGCACCTGGATTGTGTCAACCGGAGCCCACCTGGGACTGGCAGATGTGGCAGTAAATAGCGTAAGAGACAGGTGTGCCTGGCTGTCTGCGGCAGGAAGAAGCCAGTGGACACGGAGAAAACTAAGAAGGGGATTACTTGGGGAGGAAATTAAGCACATAGGTTGAAAGAGTTTAGTGAGAAGGAAAGACATTTTAAGAAAGGGAAAAAATTACAAAATACCAAGGATGTTTAATTTTACCAGTAATACGGTAAAGGAATCTGCTAACCAAAAAACTCTTGCCCTGCCTTGGTTTTGCTCATTGTACTTACTATTTTCTGAAATTATCTATTTGTTTACTTGCTTGTTGCCTGTCTCCCCCTCCAGAAAGTTCTCTCAGGGTCTGGGCTTTATTTCTCTTGTTCATTTCTCTAAGTTCAAGCAAAGAGTCAGCAGTCAATAAATAGTTACTGAATAAATAAATACTATCAAATACATTATTTCTGGTGAGTGAAAATTTCCTCCTCTCCTTACCCAGTATTCAATTAACAGAAAAGGAATGAGTATTAAAGATCATCTTATCTAATTCACTTGTTCGGCTTGTGAACTGGAAAACTTAAGTGACATGCTGAAGTCACAACTTAGATTCTGAAGTTACTGGGACTAAAACTCAAGTATCTTGACAACTCTTGTTTTCTTAACATGGCAAAAAGCGTGATCAGTTTTTAAATGTCTTTGCTGGGGAGTAAGGTTACTTTAAAATGGTGTACAAAAGTGCACTAAAGTTTTAAAGTGTTCTAGAATTGTGTAAAGAGAAAATTTCATATGACCTTCATGATATGTAAGTGAAGAGGCATTATTATTTCCATCCCTAGAGACAATCCTAGGTACCTTGCTGGCTTACTGAAGACCATACTACCATTTGTACTGGACATGGTGCTGAATTCAAGTCAATTTCACTTTCAGAGATTTTATGTCTGGACTAATTTTGTAGAGGAGAGGATATGAAACCATTTTGTACTTTCTTTTTGGTCTGAAAGATAACTTTCTTGTATTCCTCTAGTTATGATTAGATCAAAGTCACTGCTAAATTAAGTCTTTTCATTTATGTTTTCTTATAAGACTTTCGATATTACTTTTCCATATTTATACTCTTCTTGTTCCTCTAAATCCTAAAACCATTGGTGAGCCAAGGAAAGGCCACTTTAAATTCTGTTTCCCTTACTCAGTACTTAGTACAAGACTTTTTTGTTTTGAGTCGAAATATTTGTTAAATGGTCTCACAATCATGTCTTCAACATATACTACTTATTGTGTCCACTAAGCATAGATTTTGCCAGAATTTGAGAGTAAAAGTGGCACCCTGGCCATCACTGAGTAATTAGATGTTTTCCTCTTATTCAATAAGTAAACTTCTGTTTTATAAGTTAAAATGTTTTTAGATAGGTCCTACTTTGTGTAAAATAGGCTTGAAAGGAAAACAAAATTGGAAATTTTTGACTAGATTTACTAAATTTAAAATTCCCATTCAGTAAAATGTGGTATATAATTTTAAACTATGGCCAAAATAACTCATAAGCTAGACCTTGGTTGCAAGATGTGTACACTAAGAAGATACATGGAAACTCATAGGCAGAATATGTTCTGTAGGATAAAACCAGCTACATTTTCAGAAAACTTAGCTTTCTGGTTAACAGTATAGACTTTGCATAGGCGTTTTGACGTTTGAATTCTTGCTCTGTCACTAATGAGATGTATGAGCTTCAACAATTTCTTAGACTATCTCACCATGATTTTGTCATTTGTAAAATGGGTGTGAATATTTGCTGCATCTGATTATTGTGAAGAAAAATAATTCAAGTCTTACAGGCATACTGACAAGTAGAATATGCTTAATAATTATTAGCTACTGTTATTCTTGTGAGGACATTACATGCACTCTGAGAAGAAAACCATTAATTAAAACAATAGTTCTTGACAAATCAATGAAAGTCATAGATACATAAATGAGAAAAGAAGTCAGAGAAGACATGGGCTCCATAAACTCCATGCATGGATCAGACATGGAGAAACTCTGATTTACAGCTATGAGCTTAGTAACTGCTGTTGAATGGAGGAGAGACTTGCATGCCATCAGTGTAAACTATGTTTCCAGGACATACAAACTGAGGACTCGGGGAGGCCACAGAGGATGGAGTCTGATCACAGTGGTTTCCATTAGTACTTATGTCTTACAAGTGATGTCAACACAAAGTGCCATCAGAAAGAAAAAATTAGATTACTGTTGCTTCCTGAACTGGCTGGATTCTAATACTTATTTTGTCTTGCTCCAAATAATGCTGCTTTTTATATTTATTGCATAGGCATTTGTAGGATGTTTGCAGTTATAAATATATCAACACATGTTTATGAACAAAATATCGAAAAGTGGCTTACTGAAATTGTATATTTCTAAACATAGAAATATACCTAGGGAGACTTTCAATCATCTTGCTACCAATCAAGAGGACAGTACCTTCTGCTACAATCATCTTAGTTGTCAAAGGCCACCAGGTGACTTTAATATTTAAAATTTATACCTGTGTGAGGAGGTGGACCCAGGTTCCTTCCTATATACAGTATTCTGATACACTGATGTTATCTTCAAGATAACAGAATCCCTTAATCCTAGAATTCAGAAGTCTGTTTTAATATTTTAGAGGGAAAAAATACTGGAACTCAAGACTTTTGGAAAATTGTAAATAATAAATTTCAAATGAAAAACTCAGAACAAAATGGGAGAGGTGTATATATATTAAAAACTAGAAAATGCATGAAATTATTCTTAAGACCCACACAGCAGGAAAACCTAAGTGTTGATTACACTGTGTGTTACACTCAATTTCCCATTGCAAAGGCTCTACCATCTATTTGCTGAGCCAGTATGTCTCCTAAGACAAATGAAGCAAATCTGGTTTGTTAGTGAAGTATGTACCAAGTTTTTATACTGTTTTTGTATGGTCAAGGGAAGTACAAATGCATTTTATTAAATGACCAAATAGTGGTAAGTATTTCTTAAATTTTAAGAATATTTAGGATTTTTGACAATGGCATTTATTCAATAGTCATGTAGTCAAGAAAATATATGAATATTTGAAGGCTTAAGGCATACAATGAATCAAAATTTAGTCACACAACCAACATAAAGATTTTCAAATAGTCAATGTGACTTGTGATAAAAAGAATTAGAGATGAAAGTAAGCAGGCTTACATAAACAAATGTATTTTCAGGAAAGAGGGTTCGTGAAATCTAGAGGATAGTGCTTGGATTTTCGGACACTTTATCTAATGGATGCACACATGTCCATTTGTTAGCAGTAGTTTTCAAGTCAGATGGTTTTATACGTGAGCAATTTCTTTTCTTTTTTTTTTTTTTTCTTGAGACGGAGTCTCGCTCTGTCTCCCAGGCTGGAGTGCAGTGGCGCGATCTCGGCTCACTGCAAGCTCCGCCTCCTGGGTTCACGCCATTCTCCTGCCTCAGCCTCCCGAGTAGCTGGGACTACAGGCGCCGCCACCACGCCCGGCTAGTTTTTTCGTATTTTTAGTAGAGACGGGGTTTCACCGTGTTAGCCAGGATGGTCTCGATCTCCTGACCTCGTGATCCGCCTGCCTCGGCCTCCCAAAGTGCTGGGATTACAGGCGTGAGCCACCGCGCCCGGCCGAGCAGTTTCTTTTTCCTGTGCATGTATTCACGGTATCAAACATCTAATATTGTGGAGAACATCGGAACAGTCTGCGACATGTTCTAGCTACAGTAACGTGCTCATAATGATCATTCCATTGGCAGGGTGAGTTTTTTCACTCAGTAATGATGAAAGAGCCCTAAAAGAGGGAAGATTGGATTGGTCTGTTTGCAGGATGATGTACTGTACATGACTCAGCTGGCCAAACTGAGGTTGAAGAGTGACAGATGGGTAAAGTTGGAGTTTCCTCTTAGGTGCCATGAATTACCATGCTATTCACTGAAGGTCTCCTGGGCCCAGCTGGTCACACATTATCTGATGGTATTTCAAATTCCACTTTCAAATTACTGTCTGGATTTTGTTGGTTGGTAATACTCTAAGGAATCCAGCAGCTTCAAAAGACACTGGGTTTATAAATTATCAGTTACATCATCTCCAAATCCCTAATGCAGTTGGGAGAACTTTCCCATATGAAGAGATAATTAGCAAACATGTCCTCTCATATTGTCTACATTTTGTGTATATCTCCTTGATGCCTGATCCAGGAGGAATACTGTAAAACATGCTGAAATACAAAAATGAGAACTGCTATTTTTTTTGAAGAAGAAGACAGAGCTAAAAATACCTTATCTCTAGCTATGTATAGGAATAATACCCTGGCAAGTAAGCATCTCCTAATTCAACAAGAAATATAACAACTTGAATGCAAATTATTTAATAATTTGAGTGAACTCCTTCAGATTGCCAAGCTACTTCTCAGTTACTTGCATTTCTAAACTTGGCAAGTTACTTGGGGCACCTACTTTTTATAGCCTGAAGTAGCTATCTTAAGAAAATGCCTATAAATTTATACTTTTCTGAGTCAGATGAAAAATGTTCAGCAATACCAAAAGTATTTTACAGAAGCATTTCATGGGAATTCAGTAACAATTTGTATTATGCAGTGCAATACATGCAGTCACAGTATAATTTGACCATTCAAAGAAGGAATAAATCCAAACTCCAATGCCTGGAGCTTTGAAAATAGAAATGAATATAATGACGAATGCTTTGTGAAACTTGGGGCACATTTTCTCAAGAAGAATTATGTATCTACACCCCCATTATTGTTTTGACTTTTTATAGCACTTTATATGGTAACAGCAACCTTCTTACTCTACACTCAGCCCCTTGGCTGTATTCTGACAGTCTATTTGTGTTCTGATTTCATGAATAATGAATGAATGAAAGCGAAGAAATATATAGCTTTCCTCACTCATGCAAAAAATTTTAAAGTGAAACACATTTTAACATAAATGCTACTAAATGTTAAAAAATCCAAGGGAATTCAAATGTGACAAGGTGGGACATTCTTTTTTCAATTCCAAGGAAGCATAGTATAATAAAAGGAACAATGGAATCAGAAAACCCATAATCAATTTTCCAGTTGGCTTTTGAAACATCACATGTAAAATGGTCAAGTTAGGTCTTTCTGGCCTTTCTTGATTACTTGTTATTGGCATGTAGAGATATATGCTAGGTGACTATGTGTACAGGGTAGGCTTATATAACCTAATAGGTTTCCACTATGAATTAATACATCGTTAAAAAAGAAAACTACCATCAAATGCAGAGTCAACTGTACATTAGTTTCTGCTGGAAGTGTGCTGAAGTGCTGAGGGCATGGTAAAGACCATAGACACATTGGGAGGCTGAGGCAGGTGGATCACCTGAGGCCAGGAGTTCGACACCAGCCTGGCCAACATGGCGAAACTCCATCTCTACTAAAAATACAAAAAATTAGCACCTGTAATCCCAGATACGTAGGAGGCTGAGGCCGGAGAATTGCTTGAACCCGGGAGGCAGAAGTTGCAGTGAGCTGAGATCGCATCACTGCACTCCAGCCTGGACAGACTCCATCTCACAAAAAAAAAAAAAAAAAAAAAAAAAGCGGGGGAGCTGAAGGAGGGCTTGTGTTGGGAAGCAGAATCCTGATGACTTGCCCATCACTCTGAAATGGAGGAGGAGTCAGTCCTTCAAGGTGGAAATGATCAGTCTATTAAGATGGAAACAGTCCTTTGAGTTGTGATTAGAGATATAACGTTAATTTCATTTTATTAACTAGTTTCTCAGTGTCAAGTCGCAATAATGTTATTATTCCACTTCTAAAGAAATTAACATTAGAAAACATTTATATTGCAAATTTCTCTTTCAATAAAAGTGCCAGATGCAGGAAGAGAGGAAGATGTCGGGGAAAAAGAGCCTGTCAGAATGCTGCTCTTTTAATTAGACACCATATGTGGGATGTGCAACATGTCAGTCATAAGTATAATTCATGGCTATTGAGTATGATTGAAAAAAATAAGCAACTATAATATTTGATATCTTATTCGAAACTTCGGCAAACCTCCGTCTGAACTCATATACTGAGTAAATTCCTGAAACATTGCCACTTGCTGTGTCACTAAAGGTCACAACAGTCTTCTGGATTGCTCCAGGGGTGCCAGGCTATCAACACCAAACAAATGAACCTCTGCATAGATGTGAAGCTGCCCGAACTCTCTCAGAACAGCTGCCAGGTTAATTTGGCAGCAACCGTGATCCTCAAACTGGCAGACCCCCAACATTCCCTCTGATGGGCTAGGAGACCTTAGAACCTTTCAGCCTTTGTGACTAAACTGACACTTTTTGCTACTATATGATCATCTCTTCAGCCAGGGGCTAGGTGCTCTCTGTAACTTGGATGAGCTGGGCTCTTTTGATGAGCACTTAAACCTTGATATTTGTGGTTTGCATATTGTTCCATCACCAGCTCCAGCTTACACGGCCTTCAGTTAACTCTTAGATGTACATGCATCCTACTCCAATCCATCCAAGCAGCCTTTCCTACAAGAAGGTGTGAATTACTCTCCTACTTAGATCTAGTTTTAAGGCATTCCCAAGCTAACAAATGTAATAATTGTTTCTATATGCCTCTGAGACAGATATATATATATATATATATATATAGACATCTATATATACATGAGACATATATATGAGACAGAGTCTCACTCTGTCACCCAGGCTGAAGTGCAGTGGTGTGATCTCGGCTCACTGCAACTTCTGCCTCCCAGTTTCAAGAGATTCTTGTGCTTCAGCCCCCCGAGTAGCTGGGATTACAGGCGTGGACCACCAAATCTGGCTTTTATATTTTAGTAAATATGGGGTTTCGCCAAGTTTGCCAGGCTGGTCTCAAACTCTTGGCCCCAAGTGATCCGCCTGCCTCGGCCTCCCAAAGTGCTGCGATTACAGGTGTGAGCCACCACACCCAGCCTCTCCAAACATTTGATGGCACAGCAACCCTTTCTTCAATCCAGCTATTTACCTTGCAAAAAATGAATAGTTTACAGAAGACAATTTGGGGAAACACTGTATGATAAAACTAATTTATTCAAATTTTATTTATAAAGAAGTAAAAGGCAAGAATGGACTCTGCAAGAATCATTTTAAGAAACTTTTTTGTACATTATATATAAAATTTAAAGGATAAAATGAGGATTTTATTTTTTCTATTTCATGCAGTTTTATGAAGTGATATCTCTATATTTTACATACAAAGGTAAGCTGTGGATAATGATATCGAAAAGAGTGCTGTTCCAAAAGATTCATTTCATTAAGTTATTAAGATTCCTACTTTTTCAGTCTCTTCATCCTCATGCTTGCTTGATTTGACATCCAGGACATTAGTGTTTGAAGACCATAGAAAAGTTCAGGAAGGTGAAGCCGGGTGCCTGACTCCTCTCTCCCGAGTCTTGGCAGATCCAGGCAGTCTAACCACAGAGGCCCCATCCCTTCCTTGGAGCATTTACTTTAGAAAACTGGTAACTATAACTGCCTCTTTGAGACAGAAACCTTTTTAAAAGCTCTTGTCAGTTTTGCATGCCAGGAAGGTCTTTCTCAAGGACCTGGGAACCATCCCTTTGAAATACAGTAATCCAAGAAGACAGTACGACTGTTCCTCAGTTTCTGTGAGAGGGTAAGGGTCTAACTTTGAGCATCTTGATCCAAAGTGTAAAACTACCTCCTGTCATGAAGATATGAGAACATTTATTTTTCCTTTGGTTAAGACCAGTTTTTCCTGCCTCATTTTTCTTGGCAGCATTCATCAGGAAGTTATTAAACATTTTACTCATTTGTTGTGCATATTTTAGCTTCTTCCTACTGGGTTATAGGCATTTAGCTTATAGCTTTTTGCCAGCATGGATTTTTCTTTGCTTGTTTGCAGCTGTATTCCTAATGTCTTGAATGAAACCTTTACAAGGTTGACTTTTAGTATGTATTTTTTGACTTGATGAATAAAGAAAGGAAGAAGGGTGAATATATTCTTTTCTCTGGTAATCATCATCAACAGAAGCAAATGTGAATGGACCGAGAGGGGGTTTGAACTGGTCAGGGGAGTGTGGCAAGGGCACAGGCAGTGGTAAGTTTCTCTGCTCGAGAATGGGCAGTGCTACCAGCCATTTGCTAAAGTCAGGGTGTCAGATGCATGTTGGGTATGAATTTTAATACAGAGTTCATCTTCACTTTGTCCAGGAATATAGGGATAGGGCCATATTTTTCTATGTGTCCATATGTCACATATGTCAGAATTCCCCTGGTTCTACCCGTGAAAACACAGACTTATCAACTGCCCTTTTAGTAACTTTATTTTCACTGAGATAATATTTATGCATTAAACCACTGAAACAAAAAAAAACAAACAGGTTTCAGAATGATCAAGCCTGAGTTTATGAACATCTTCTCATAGTCTTCCAATATTTTATATGAATATTGAGTCCTGGGCCTGGCCCAAAAGAGTGGTGCATACAATAAATAGTAAAAACGTTGCTGCTGCTGACATGGGAAATACTTAACTGACTTGTGTATTTTCTGAAGCAATTAAGATACCTGCCTTTACAAACAGATTTCATACAACTTGAACACTTCTTGATTTGAACTTACACATGTGAACCTTACCATGTGAGCATGTGACTTTATATACCTTCAGAGAAAAGACAAATATTATCAATAATAGACATGATGAATCTGACTGCAATGCTAGCTAGGTATAGGTGGTGCCTTATTATGTGTGTGGGCTACAGTAAAATACATCTTTAAAAGCAGAAGTCTCAGCCAAGGTAATTTCAGGGAAGTTACCCTCCCAAGGTGCATCACCAGAGAACCTAAGCAAATCAGACTTACTTCCCTGACAAATTATATAACAAACTTACTCTCTGGCCATAAACATGCTCCTCTTAGGGTGTTAACTCATGAAAATGCAATAAAACAACTCCAACTTATCACCTTAAATGAATTTTAATTTTGTCTTGACATTAATAAAGAGTTTACAGCATTCTTAGGTCACCTACTGCATTGCTTTAGAGCCTTTTAAATGGCATTTTGAACATTTACCTATGTAGTAAGGACATGGAAGATGCCAGAAAAAATTAAGAGAACTAGTTTTCAGATATTCACTAGAGTTGCCAAGTCAAGTTGTTCTAGAATGTGTTTCAACTTTCAATATATTTTCATAAATACTTTCATAGTGAAGTATTTATGAATACTTTATTTTGTTTTAACAAAAATAAAAATTTTTAGGTGATATTTAGTAGAGTGGGATGTACAGGAACTTTAATGTTAATCTTCAAAATGTTTGGGAAAACATGTAAAGAAAAAAAGACCATATTTAATAGGTTTAGGTGTAACTCCTGCAGCATAAAGTAAAAGAATATACAAAACACGATCCTATACTTACAAATTAGGAAGGAACTGGCTTCTTATATGTGTGATAAAATGATTCCAAAGCCAGTATTCATTACAAATTGAATACTAAATAAAAATGGTATTGTTAACTTAGAAAATAACCCCACACACGTAAGAACTCATTAATTAATTCAAAAACCTGGCTCCTAAAAAGAACCAGGAAGTAATACTCTCATGAAATACATCTCTGGCTAAGCTTTTGTTCAGTTAATTGTATGTTGTTTAGAGATCAAATGGGATGGTCAAATGATTAAAGTGACAGATTTTATATTTGTGAAAAATGACAATTTTTAGCAGTGAGACTATAATTACTTTTACCTCATTACAGAAAAATACAATGTATTACTAGCTGGTTTTAATTTACAGAGGAACACAATTTGAAACATAAACATAAACCTGCTAGCAGGTTTTATAGAAGTAGCTGCAAAATTTTGCTATATCTTAAAAATACTTTAGATATTTGCCATTTTTAACTGATAGGACAATGATTTACTAAATCTATTTGGCACAATCAGATAAGGTTGATTGATAATGAGGATGATGATGGTGATGATATGTTTTAAAACTAACCTTTTTATGGATGGGTTTTGGAAAGAAGAAAATTATAGGGTCCAATAAATAAATCATTTCTGAATTGTTTTTAGATTTATTAAACACCAGAACTCTCCCAAGTAATGAAATATTGTTCATTGTTCCTTACTCTATGTCAAAAATCAATAGAAGAGGAAGTTGTGTGGAGCCATAATACTGGTAGTTACCATTCACTACGGTTTTACTCAGTGCCAAAGGCTTTATGTCTATCACGTCTAATTGTTACCAGCACTATAAATTACTCCTTTCTGCATAGGAAAACATGACAACTGAAATGTATGCAGTATGCCAGCCAGGAGTAGAGATTCTGGGTAATACTCCCTCAATTCACATCCTGGCTCTAGCACTTACTAATAATGTGATTATAACCTTTCTGTGTCTTTGTTTCATCTCCCCTAAAATGAAAATAATGACATTATAAGAGTGTTGTGAGAATGATTATGAGATTCAGATGAGTTCAAAGTGTAGGACACAGTAAGAGACACACAGTAGCATTCAATAAATATTAGTAAAAATCAGAAGAATTTACAAGTTTGCCCAGCATCATGTAGCTAACAGTTGGCTTGGTTAGATCCCTCTGTTTCCAGTGCCCTACAATGCTTTACTTTCTTAGACAAATAATTTTTCTTGAAAATGTGATTATGCACATTATAGCCAGTTTCATCCAGACAATATAGACGTTCAATAGTTATTTAGACTGAATTTGAATTTTACCTTCTTTGTGAATTTTTAGGTAGACTTTATCATCTTTTTTTCATACACTGGAAAATTCTCTTGAATGTAATGGATGAAGTGTCCACAAATAACTAACATAGTGTAAAAACAAAGTGTGGTGTATTAGTCTATTCTTGCAATGCTGTAAAGAACTACCTGAGACTGGGTAATCTATAAAGAAAAGAGCTTTAATCAGCTCATGGTTCTGTGAACTGTATAGGCTTCTGCTTCTGGGGAGGCCTCATGAAACTTACAATAATGACAGAAGGTGAAGGGGAAGCCGGCATGCAGTCACATGGCCAGCAGGAGAGAGAGAGAGAGACAGAGTGAAGGGGTAAGGGCTACACACTTAAACAACCAGATCTCCTGAGAACTCTACCATGAGAACAGTAAGGGAGAAGTCCACCCCCATAATTCAATCATGTCCCACTAGGCCCCTCCTCCAACACTGAGGATGACAAGTCAACATGAGATTTGGGTGGGGACACAGAGCCAAACCATATCATGTGGAAACAGTGAAATGGCAATTCCAACTCAAATGGGTTTATTTCACTTCCAGATGATTCAGGAGTGATACTGGTAAACACAAGCAACTTACTTTTTTTCTTCCCAGTCAGTACAGTACAGAAAGATAAATCCTTATCTTTCTGAAAATTTCAAGAGGATCAAAAATTGTTTTAAAGTTTCACATTCATATGCCTTAGACAATAATAATATTATTGCACCTGCCAGTGGTTCAGATCTCTGAATCTCAATTTTCTTGGTGTCACTCTGCAATTTCCATTCAATACCTTCAAGTTCATCCAAGGAGGCCATGTGACCTGTATTAAATCTAATTTTCTGCTGACATCTGCCTCACTATTTATAAACAAAGTAAGTACAATTTAGCAAACCACAGCTATGTTCTTAGAAGTAGTACATTTAAAGACAGAAAAATATAGCTTGAAGCAAATGGCAACAATATACTGACACAAAAAATCCCATTGCTTATTTCACAGCATTTCCAGTGTCACACTAAAGAAAAATGCTTTTGGCTGCAGACGTTAAGAGGCAGCTTTGTGACATATTCTGCCCAAGAAATAATAGTTATCAAAACAATAAATACTGCAGATGTCAATGCGATGTGCTTCCACAATACAAAGCTTGAATTCACAGGAGACAAAGGTTATCAAACTGTGAACTTACATATAATTCTCTAGTTTCTATTTTCTCTCTTTACGGGGCTGGAGAAAGTAATAAAGATAAGGCAATGAGCTTATAAGCTAATAAGATGTGTGCCTAGAAAACACAATAAACAGAAAGGATTTCTTTGGAAAATTAAACAGGATTTCCTATGTGGTCTTTCTCAGCACAGCATCGGATACTTGGGGTATTACATATTTCTGGCATCTGAATCTGTAGAAACTGAAAATTCAAAAGGGAAATTAACACAAAATCTGTTACTATATGTACAATATTTGTAAGTCACAAAATTAGATTACTATATTTCTTTCTAAAAATTAAATCAAAACACCGCGATCAGCAACAATAAATGTTTTTTGTATGTCTTTTATTTGTAAGGCGCCATCTTTTATTATGAAGGAATTAAGTATGTTCCAAAAGAAAGATATCCAAATAATCAAAGTTCACATCTCTCATTAAAGCTGTTTTCATAAAGTCCTGTTGAAATGCCCCTTGTCATTCCAGTTTACTCCACTGAGTGTCTCAGTTTCAGCACTCTTTTAACTCCATCAAGATCACCAACCATTGTGAATCCCATCATCTTTTCAATTCGGTCACCCCCATGGCCTCACTCCCCTCCTTATCCAGCTTAAACTCCTTGGTCAGCCATTAGAATCACTTCCTTTCAAAGTCAATTTCCTCAGTCCTCCCTCTTATTTCCTCATACACGTTTGGCAAAACAAAACAGCAAAATATATACATTCCTACAGATCCTGTATAATTTTAAAAGAGGAGGAGAAGGAAATATAAGAACATGATATCAGTAATGAGAAGAGAAAGGGTATATGCATAAAAAGAAATTAAAATAATAAGGTATATAGTAATAATAGCTGACACTGACAGCACTTACTAAGTCTCAGTCAGTAACAATTTTAGTACATTCTATAATTACCCTTTAAAAAATGTCAAGGCAAAGCCTTATGGAGATAGTCACTTTCTCCCAACCATATCACTAGGACGTGGGGAGCCAGGATTTAAACCTAAAGTTGGTGCTATGTGTATGATCTTGTCCAGTAAACTATACAAAGGAACCCTAAATTCAGGATGAAAGTGTTCCAGAAAAATCAGAATGCATTCAAGTAGATGTAGAATGCCTGAGGGACCATGAACTTTGTAAAAAGCACCCCTCAAAAATGCACTAGGCTAAGATGGCTTCAAAGCAATACGAAAATAATATTTTGTTATTTGAACTGCTGTAGTGCTTAAAAACAAACACTTTTGAAGTTCCTTGTACATGAAACACAACGTCCTGATGCCGAAACCTGACTAGGAAAGTACACAGCATTTACAGGCGTGCCTCAATTATGAATATGATTGAAAAACCTATGTTTCAGAAAGTTGAATTTACAAGTACATTAAGAATAATGCTTAAGATTATCCATTATTGACATATAATCATATTTATTGTTAACTATTGTTTATCAAATGCCAGACATTGTACTTTTGACACTAAATCTTCATTTCAAACCCATGAGGTGTGATTGTTATGGTCCCATTCACAGAAGGGGAATCAGAGGTGCAGAGAGGGATAACTAGAACTTAGTCTGGCTGCAGGATATGCTTTTAGCCATGACCTTTCCTCTCAAATGGTTCAATATCGGGAAATGTGTTCATATTAATATACTTCATTCTATTAAATGCTTAAAGGAAAACAACCATGTCATTATACTGATGGACACAAGCTTTGAGTGAAGTGACATTTTAGCTATCAAAAAGATAGCCTTGGTATAACTGTGAAATGATATAAAATAAATGAAGTAGGTGATATTTATCAAGGTGGAAGATGTTCAGAAATACAACCTGGAGGGAAAAAATGGCAACTTGCCAAAGAATGGAGTATAATACTTGTTTATATAAATTTCCAAAAATGCAAAGCAATTTCAAAATACATATTACTATGCAAGTATAATCACAAGTGTCTACTAAAGAAACCATGCAAAGCATTATAATATAATTTTAGGGATTGATATAGTTGTATTAAAAGCATACATCACATATTTATATTGTATTATATATTTAAGGTGGTTGGTAGGTTCACAGGTGTTTGTAATATTATTTATGTATGTTTTAATACATAAAATCAACACATACTAAACAACTTTTAGAATATAAAAATATAAAGGAAACATCACTTATTATTACTTGATATTTTCTTACCAAGACACAATCATTGATATAAATTTTCAGTACTTCGTGTTTTATGACAAGCATATATACTTGTGTGTATTTGTGTACATATGTGTGCGTGTGTATGTTTACACACATGTTCACAACTCCAGGATAACTTTATGATGCATACTACCAATTGCATTTTTCACTTAATTTACAATGCACATCTTTTCAAGCCAAGAAATACAATTTACATCAGTTTTAATTGATGCAAATTATTTTGTATTTTACACCAATAACAAACTGGTGGACAATTAGTCCATTCATTTTCCTATTTTATATAAAGCCCTGCAACGAATTTGTCTGTTTTCTAACTTTTACCCAAGGTGCTTGTTTACTCACAATTTTGGTCATCATTCTGGCAAATCCACGTTAGAAGTTGCACATGGGAATTCTGAGAGGCATGTAGTGCCGAAGTTGAATTAACAATCCTGGGTCATTTTAGAGAAATTCCATAGCATGGGTCTGGACACCCACGATCATGAAGGTGGTGTGACGACACAAAAATGTCAGCCGGGGCAGGTGTGGGATTAACCTAGTCACGGAGCCTATCTTGGAAATGGCAGTCTAGTTATTTTGCGCTACTGGCATTTTGATTTGTTTTCTTCAATCAGTTCTTACTGAAAGCTTTCAATTCTGTGTGCTCAAGCTATAGAAGCCCCAGGCACTCTCTCCTGGTCCACAGTCACAGCCGTGAAAATGCATGCGTATTGTGTTCCATGTTCTTCTGGGGTGAGCCCAGGCTCCCAGGTCCAACTTACTCCTCTTTAGCTTTACTTGCTTTCTCTCCAATCTACTCTTGAAAATGTTCTGTCCATTTAGTTTTTTGTGGCATCTCTTTTCTTTCTTGTAAGTGGAACTATGCATTTAAATGTTTGTTATATTTTACTTAGGAATTGTTTTTAGGCATTTTGTGTTGTGTGATTTTTTTTTTTTTTTTTTTTTTTTTAGTACATAATGTTGACCTTATTTTTGGAGAAAGAAGTTCTGTATCACTTTGACAATCAGAAAAAAAAATGTTATTTTTATTTAAAAAAATAATTTTCATTTGGACCACTTGTGTTCAAAACAAAGTCCAAACTTGATATCGTTTAGCTGTGTCCCCACCCACATCTCATCTTGAATTGTAGCTCCCATAATTTCCATGTGTTGTGGGAGGGAGCTGGTGGGAGATAATTGAATCACGAGGGCAGTTCTCCCATACTGTTGTACTATTCTTATGGTAGTGACTAAGTCTCACGAGACCTGATGGTTTTATAAGGAGAAACCCCTTTCGCTTGGCCCTCATTCTCTCTTGTCTGCTGCCATGTAAAATGTGCCTTTCACTGCCATGATTGTGAGGCCTCCCCAGCCACGTGGAACCATGAGTCCATTAAACCTCTTTTTCTTTATAATTTACCCAGTCTCAGGTATGTCTTTATCAGCAGCGTGAAAACAGACTAATAAAAACTCTTAAACCCTTCTTAGCTGTTTCCACTCTTCTGCCCCTGCCTCTAAAACTGCTTCTTTAAAAACACAGAGGAATTTCATCATTTCTTGTTTGCCTTTATACACAGCTTGCCTTTTTTCCATGCTCCTACCTGTTGGAAGCCATTTAGTCCTCCACAAGTGACAATTTTTAAACTTGATTTGGAAGAGCTCTATAATAGTTTCCTAGCACTGCCATAAAAATGATCACAAACTGCGTGGTTTAGAGCAACAGAAATGTATTCTGTCACAGTTCTCTAGGATGGGATTTCTAAGTGCAGGAGTCAGCAGCGTTGGCTTCTTCTGGAGGGTTGAGGGAGAATCTTTCCCATGCCTCTCTCCTAGCTCATGCTGGTTGTTGGCAAGGCTTCACATTCCTTGGTTGTAGCTGCCTCTTTGCATCTCCATGTGGCTTTCTTCTTTCCATGTCTCCTATGTGTTATGTGTTTCTGTATCCAAATCTTTCCCTCTTTTGTCTCAAATATATCAGTCCTTGTATTTAGGGCTGACACTAAACTGATAAGAACTCATCTTGACTTGATTACATCTAAAACACCTTACTTCTGCATAAGGTCACATTCACAGGTACTGGAAGTTAGGACCTGAACATATATTTTGTGGGGACATAAATCAACCCACTACAAATTCTTTTTATCCTATCGCTCTGTCCTTTTCCTTACTTCCTTCTGCTTCCCTCCCTCCCTCCCTCCTTCCCTCCCTCCCTCCTTCCCTTCCCTCCCTCCCTCCTTTCTTTCCTTTCTATCTTCCTTCTCTCTTTCTCTCTTTCTGTTTCTTTCTTTTTCTTTCTTTCTTCTTTATTTCTTTCCTATCGCTCAGTCTTTTTTCTTTCTTCTTTTTCTCCTATCGCTCAGTCCTTCCTTCCTTCCTTCCTTCCTTCCTTCCTTCCTTTTCTTCCTTCCTTTTCTTTCTTTTCTTTGTCTCTGTCAGGCTGGAGTGCGGTGTACACTCACAGCTCACAGCAGCCTCAACCTCTTGGGCTCACTCTGTCCTCCCACCTTGGCCTCCTAAAGTGTTGAAATTAAAGGCGTGAGCCACCACTCCCAGCCTAAGGCTCTGTTTTGTGATACCAGAGCACACTGCATTTTAAAAACCTCTTCCTAATCTGTTTGTAGTGAAATTTTTTTTTTTTTAAACAAATATATGGATACACAAGGGACAAGTTGGCAAAAAGTAAACTCTATCCTGAGGTCTATTGTACTACTGGATATTAATTGTTTAAAACATTTTCTAGAAAGTTTAAATTTAAAAGTCTTGGATATTCTTGTTAGCTTATTAAGACAGATTGCTATTGTAAGAAATATAATATTTTTAAGTCCTCATTCAACCCTTCAAATGAAAGGTTTTGTTTGTATATGCATAAAAATATTCAAACCATTTTTTTGCTACAAAGATTTCAAAATGTCTGGCACCCAATTATAGAAGTCTTAATTTCTTAAAAAAGCACAATTCTGTGTAACAGGATATCATATGGTAAGACTTTGAAGTGAGAAGCAAGGTAATATGCTTTATGTAAATTCTGCAAATAAAGCAGAAGTGTATTTTCTTAATGTACAAAAATAAGGAATGACAATGACAACTCCTCAACAACCATTTAGCAGCTGATGCTGTATGTTAATTGCTCATAAAACATTTTTAAAAAAAGTAGTTTCTAAATTCTTGCACATCTAGTAGTTATAGTTCTAAAGTTACTTTCTGGAGCTTGGTTGACTTTTGGAAAAATCTACTTGGTTGACTTAGAGAAGGGGCCAGCTAGGGCTTTGTTGTGTAAAGTGATGGGAAGGCCAGGCCTGGGCAGCCCAGCAATGAGCATGGCCTGGTGGAGGGGAGGGGTGCTGGGATGCCACACAGACACCGATGCAGAGCAGACAGTCATGGGTGGTAGCTCTTCCTACTCTTCATGAAGTTCAAAGACAGGCAAACAAAGCAGCACCAGTGTGATAGTAACACTCCACTGAAGCTGGGAACAGGAAGAGAAGCCTCTCAGGATATGTACTAGATTTATTAATTTCTAGAGTTCATCAGTGTTTAGTGAGCGACGATACCGGGATACATTAGTATTTTGTATATCCCACTTAACTATTGTTTATCCTTAGTGTTTAGCAGCCAATATTTTTTTTTTATCCCACTAGGAACTCATTCCTTTCTTATTTCCAATGTCTCAAATCCAAGAACCTCTTTTAGAAAAAATGCATTAACCACACTCATCCTAAATGAAATGGGTTCGTTCACCTTCGTTATGATTTTGGTGTCAAAGAGAAACTACTTTCAACTGAACACACCCATTTCACTGATATCCCATACACAGTAGAGGCTGGACACTGCAGGGCAGTTTAGTCACATCAAACTTTGCTCAAATCAGTTTTGTCTCTGGTTTGTCATGCTAATCTGACAACGCCATACCCAAATTTCACCAAAATAATGTAAACTTTTGGTGGAGGTATGTGCAGCTTAAGGTTTGGTATTTTTCTTCAACGTGAAATTGTGAAGGGCATTAAAAATTGAAAGTCTCATTCCACTGACATTGCTATACAGCATTCCACTTTCTCTAAAGAATTAACTTCGAAATCTCAATACATTTCAGATAACATAAGATCACTATATTCTGTTTTTAATGATTTCCTCCACATCTCTTAGCAGGATGGCTGAGAAGCAGATGGTTATTAACCAGCAATTCTATTCCACAGTGACTGAGTCAGCTAGAAATATAAGTTGTTCCAGCTTTATTCAAGTTGTCTTTTGTATTGAACAATCAGTAAACAGAAATGTTTCCCATTATCCCCAGAGTAATGGAATGTCCATAAAAGTGCTGGACTGACATCACTTGAAACTGAAGTATTGTTTGCCCACAGACCATATAAGTCTAAGCAGCACTAGTGAATAATGTTTCTAATGTCATACCCTAAGTTGGCTTCTTAAATGCAATAAAATTGATTTTCTTCTTTGTCATGGATACATACCAGTTGTTATTTGGGGTTATATATACTATATTTGCAACAACTTAGTCATATTTGTCTATACCACTGACCTAACATCGATAAAATCTATTAGTAGTTTTACTATCTTACTTTTATTAACTCAGCTTTGTGGCTGTAAAGATGAAAAGTTCTATAATCTGGGATGAGTACCTGAACTATACAACCTTTATATGAGGGACACTTCCTCTATTTTTAAGCAGAAAGTGAGCCCTTCTAATCCTAAATAATCTACATGCTTCAAAAGGATTTCCAAATAAGGAAATAGAAATGCTTTTTTAAAAAAATCAAGTAAAAATATTTTTTGGTGAAGTAACATACACGTGTGTGTGTGTGTGTATTCTTTATTATAATGTTAATGAATAGTAATTGGACTTTACAGTAGGCTCCATTCACCTATGTCTAAGTACAGATTATTTGTTCAGTGTCTACAGCTGTAACATAGATGCAAAACAAATTAATTTCTATTTACAGGTTCTATGCCACATACTGAAACCAACACAGGTTTTGTGATTGCATCTATTTGCTAACAGGGTAGATCTTAAGTGTTCTTACACACACACACAAAGAAAAAAGAAAGTGATAATTACGTGAAGTGACAGATATTTTAATTAGCTTTATTGTGGTGACCATTTTATGAAGTATACGTATATTGAAACATCAAGTTGTATACCTTAAATAAACAGAATTTTTACTTGCTAATTACACCTCAGTAAACCTGAAAAAATGGTAATGGGAAGAAATGTTTAACTGTATGCCTACTCTCTGCCATTTGAATTCAAGGTTGATTTTTTTGAATTCAAGGACAATTTTTAACAGTATCTTTTTCTTTTTTTTTTTTTAATTATACTTTAAGTTCTAGGGTACATGTGCACAATGTGCAGGTTTGTTACATATGTATACATGTACCATGTTGGTGTGCTGCACCCATTAACTCATCATTTACATTAGGTATATCTCCTAATGCTATTCCTCCCCTCTCCCCCCGCCACAATAGGACCCAGTGTGTGATATTCCCCTTCCTGTGTCCAAGTGATCTCATTGTTCAATTCCCACCTATGAGTGAGAACATGAGGTGTTTGGTTTTTTGTTCTTGTGATAGTTTGCTGAGAATGATGGTTTCCAGCTGCATCCATGTCCTTACAAAGGACTTGAACTCATCCTTTTTTATGGCTGCATAGTATTCCATGGTGTGTATGTGCCACATTTTCTTAATCCAGTCTGTCACTGATGGACATTTTGGTTGGTTCCAAGTCTTTGCTATTGTGAATAATGCCACAATAAACATACGTGTGCATGTGTCTTTATAGCAGCATGATTTATAATTCTTTGGGCATATACCCTGTAATGGGATCACTGGGTCAAATGGTATTTCTAGTTCTAGATCCTTGAGGAACTGCCACGCTGTTTTCCACAATGGTTGAACTAGTTTACAGTCCCACCAACAGTGTAAAAGGGTTCCTGTTTCTCCACATCCTCTCCAGCACCTGTTGTTTCCTGATTTTTTAATGATTGCCTTTCTAACTGGTGTGAGATGGTATCTCATTGTGGTTTTGATTTGCATTTCTCTGATGGCCAGTGATGATGAGCATTTTTTCATGTGTCTGTTGGTTGTATGAAGGTCTTCTTTTCAGAAGTGTCTGTTCATATCCTTTGCCCACTTTTTGATGGGGTTGTTTGTTTTTTTCTTGTAAATTTGATTGAGTTCTTTGTAGGTTCTGGATATTAGCCCTTTGTCAGATGAGTAGATTGCAAAAATTTTCCCCCATTCTGTAGGCTTCCTGTTCACTCTGATGGTAGTTTCTTTTGCTGTGCAGAAGCTCTTTAGTTTAACTAGATCCCATTTGTCAATTTTGGCTTTTGTTGCCGTTGCTTTTGGTGTTTTAGACATGAAGTCCTTGCCCATGCCTATTTCCTGAACGGTATTACCTAGGTTTTCTTCTAGGGTTTGTATGGTTTTAGGTCTAACATTTAAGTCTCTAATCCATCTTGAATTACTTTTTGTATAAGGAGTAAGGAAGGTATCCAGTTTCAGCTTTCTACTTATGGCTAGCCAATTTTCCCAGCATCATTTATTAAATAGGGAAAAACAGCATCTTTTCTAGATGACTTGTGGTAGGAAAGATTATGCCAAGTCTGAGAAGAAGAAAATGACAGGCTCATCTGGAAAAAAATTCTTAGAAAAATTAGTGATAATATTGTAAGATACAAATATATTCCCTAACACGAATCACTATACTTTAGTAAATAATGTTCTCTTTGAAATAAAGATACAGAATTTGAGAAATAAAATTTGAATAAACTGAAATGTGATAAACTGATAACCAGGTATTTCAGGTACGAGGTAATACTCAGAAAACCTCAAAATATTAATTATAAATATATAAATATATTGAGATTTGGGATTTACACAAATTCATTTTTACAGTTTTTCATGTGGAATAATTTATTCAATTGACACATATTCCATTACATATTTTGGAGGGAAAAACCTATAAAAATGTCCTCATTATATTATGGAATACATTCAATGTTTCATATAACTATTTAGGAAATTAAACAGGTAATTCAGACTTAAAAATTTACTTGTCCTAAATTATTTGAAGGTAAGTTTTTAGGTTTCGTATGCTGACACAGTTACACTCTTTTTTTCCTCTTTTGTTTTTTTAATGAAGGTAAGCAGAATCTATTAACCAAACTTTGGGTTTCTCTATGTCATCTCCTTTTTCATTTACTAGCCATTGCCTTGAGACTGGGACATACACAATAAAAGAAAGAAGGGCTCTCTTTTTAATGAATAGGCAAAATGTTGAATTTCTCATTGTTTACAGAAATGTTTTACTTGAAGAGTTACTGCCACAGGCCTTGTGTGCCATAACCAGTGTTACACATGCACACACACACACACATACGCAGCACGCTGGTCGTTCACTCTCACATCACAAGCACAAAGCACATAGTCTTTAAAATTTGTTTTGAAAAAAGCAATAGGCAAGGCACTGCAGCTCCCGCCTGTAATGCCAGCACTTAGGCGGAGACGGGTGGATGGCTTGAGCCCAGGAGTTCGAGACCAGCCTGAGCAACATAACAAAACCCCATCTCTACAAGAAATACAAAAAATTAGCCGGGCATGGTGGCACACAGCTGGAGTCCCAGCTACAGGTGGGAGGATTTACTGAGCCAGGGAGGTGGAGGCTGCAGTGAGCCGTGATCATGCCACTGCACTTCAGCCTGGGCAACAGAGCAAGACCCTGTCTCAAAAGAAAAGAAAAGCAAAAAAGAAAAAAATAATTATCCAAGAAATATAAATATATCATTAAGATAAAACAAATATAAATTTTACTAATTCAGGTATTAATAATTCCACACACTTATTAGCATGTGGTAGTAGGAATACATGAGTAAGCAAGCCAATATGTGCATATCCTCACTGAGTTAAAATCTGGCAGAGTACAGAGACCTTGAACAGAGAGTGTGAAGCCCAGCTTTAGGGTGCTATGGGAGTGGGAAGCAAAGGCACTAAGCAGCGTGAGGGGGCACAAAGCAGGAGACCCTTATGCTGAAAATGGAAGGAAATGTAGGGGTTGGCTGGGTGAGGTGTTGGTGCCGGGCTGGGGTACGCAGAGCAGCCATTCATGCAAGGCCTCTATGTTAGAAAAGAGCAAGATATACATCTGCACCCTCGCACACATGCAGCCTCGCACACAAATCTCTTCGTGCTCATAAACACGCATAAGCCACACAGGCACAGGTTGAGTATTATTTTTGGTTTTGTAGTTGGTTTCTTTTTACCATATTATATGAAATAGCAATAGCCAGTTTTCTTGAAAACCTAAGGAAAACAAATTTTTCTGCAATTGTCTTCACATCCTGTTTTTTTTTTTTTTAACTTAAATGTACATTATAGACAACCTTAAGATCATAGACATATACCTAATTTACTTTTTGTTGGAAATTTTACTGAGATGATTATGGACTTACATGTAGTTGTGAGAAATGATAGAGACATCCTGTGCACGTTTTGTCCAGTTTCCCCCAATGGTAACATTTTGCAAAAGAGCAGTATAATATGACAACCAGGGTGTTGACATTGATAGTCTACTGATCTTATTCTGTTTCCCAGTTTTGCTTCTGTGTGTGTGTGTATGTGTGTGTGTGTGTAAGTTTTATATAATTTATCACTTGTGGAGACTTGTGTACGCACCACCACAATCAACGCTGCACAGTTCCAATACAAGCTCTGTTGTTTTTAGTGACCATATAGCCCTCCTGTCCCCACACTTCCAGCCCCATTCCTAACTTTTGGCAACTACTAATCTGTCCTCCATTTCTAAAATTTGTCATTGAAAAGAGACGTAAACAGAATCGTGTGTGTGTGTGTGTGTGTGTGTGTGTGTGTGTGTGTATACTTGTTTCTTTTTCCTTTTTCCTGGGATAAATGCCCAAGAGTGTAATTTCCAGGGTGTACGTTAATTTCATGTTTAATTTTATGAGAAGCTGCCGAACAATTTTCCAAACTGACGGTACCATTTTACATTTCCCAACAGCAACATATGAGAGATCTAGTTTTTCTGCATCCTCACAAGCACTTGGTGGTGTCGCTAATTTTTTAAAAATGTCAGTCATGCTGATAGGTACATCACTACGCGCCTCATTGCAGTTTTAATTTGCATTTCCTGATGATTAACTTACTTAAAAATACTGAACACATTCATGCACAAATTCACATACGCATAATTTCATGTGAATGCAATAAATTGTATACTTGATGTTTTCTTTTGTTCATTTTATCTTCTCTTTCCTTTTTGTATTTTTCATTTTTATGGGTACATAATAGTTGTACTACCTTTCCTTTTTTGGTTGCCTTTTTTGTCCCTCTTCCTTTTCCATTCACCTCACTATTATCCTCCCTTACCTCAGGCAGCAGTTGTTAAAACTCTGTCTTTTTCTCTTTGTTTCCCTTAAATATGTGATTACAGTTGCTCCTAAATATTCATAGGGGATTGGTTTAAGGACCCTCTTCCCTGACCCTCAAATACCAAAATCAATGAATGCTCAAATCTCTCACGTAAAATGCTACAATGTTTGCATATAACCTCCCCAATACTTTAAAGTACATCCTGATTACTTATAATACGTAATACAATTTAAATGCTGTGTTAATCATTGTTATACTGTATTTCCTAATTTGTATTTTTTTAATTGATGTATCGTTATTTTTCTTTCGAAATATTTTCAATTCACCGTTGGTTGACTCCACAGAGGCAGTATCCACAGATGGGGGGGCGGACTGTGTTTGTTGTGTACTTCTTGGTTGGTTGCTTGGCATGAAGAACTAAGTTTGACTGAAATCTTTTCAAAGGATTTAATTAGAATTCTTTCTAGTGATTGCAAAATATTTCATGGAATAAGGACACACCATAAATGCTCAACTGTTTTGATACGCATACATTTCCAATTTTTTTGCCATTATACATAATGTACTTAATGTTCTTGAACCTATATCCTCATGTATTAGTGTGTATGCTTATGAGATATATTCCCAAAGAGGTTCATAGAATCAAGGGTATGCATGTTTATTTAATAGCAATTGCCAATTTTTTTGAAAACCTAGGGACAACAATTCATAGTCCTATTAGCCATTATGAGAATATACTTTTACCTACATTTTCATGGGAAAAAATGTGAGAACTCATTTTTCCCCTTTCTTAAAATTTTATTTTATTGTGATAAGAACACTTAACATGAGCTCTATCCTCTTAACAAATTTTTTAAAAGACAATACGTCATTAATGAGTAGAGGTGCAATATTGTAGAGCAGATCTCTAGAGCTTATTTACCTCGCTTAACTGAAACTTTATGCCCATTGGTTAGCCCCTGCCTTCTGGTAACTATTATTTCATTCTTCGGGTTTATAAATTTGACTATTTTTGATACTTGACATAAGTGAAATCAGGCAGTATTTGGTTTTTTTGTGACTGGCTTATTTCACTTAGCGTAATGCTCTCAAGATTCATCCATGTTGTTGCATATTGCAGAATTTCCTTCTTAAAGATTGAATACCACTCTATTGTATGTATAGTCCACATTTTCTTAATCTACTCATCAACTGATCAACATTCAGATTGTTTCCATGTCTTGGCTATTGTGAAAGTGCTGCAATAAACACAGGAGTGTTAACATCTCTTCAAGATCCAGGTTTTAATTCTTTTGATAAATACTCAGAAATGAGATTGCCAGATCATATGGTAATTCTCCTTTTTAATGTTTTCAGGAACTTCCATACTGTTTTCTATAAGAGCTGCATCAATTTGCATTTCCATTGCTAATACACTAGGGTTCCAATTTCTCCACATTTTTGCCGACACTTGTTGTCTTTTTATCTTTTATTTATTTTTTGTAATAGCCATCCTGGCAGGTTTGATTTATATTTTCATAATACTCATTATGATTTTGCTCTACATTTTTTTAATGATTTGTTATGTTCAGAGCACCTTTCATACACCTGTTGACCATCTGTATGTCGTCTTTGGAAAGATGTTTATTCTGTTTTTGAATTGGATAATTTATTTGCTATTGAGATGTACACATGCCTAATATATTCTGGAAACTAACTGCTAATCAGGTAGTTTGCAAGTATTTTTCCCATTCTGTAGATCGCCTTTTCATTCTGTTGATATCTTTCTTCACTGTTTAGAAGGTTTTTAGTTTGACACAATTTCCAGTCACCTATTTTTGCTTTTGTTATCTGAGCTTTCTGTGTTATAGCCATGAAATCATTTTGCTAGACCAAGGAGATAAAATTTTCCCCTATGTTTTCTTCTAGGAGTTTTACAATAGCACCATAAAGAATAAAATACTTAAGAAATAAACTTAAAGTTAAGCAAAAGTTTTTTTTTTTTCTTTCTTTTTTTTTTTTTTTTTTGAGATAGTCTTGCCCTGTTGCCCAGAAGAGAGTGCAGTGGTGCCATCTCAGCTCACTGCAATCTCCACCTCCCAGGTTCAAGCAATTCACCTGCCTCAGCCTCCTGAGTAGCTGGAATTATAAGTGCCTGCCACTGTGCCCAGCTAATTTTTGTATTTTTAGTAGAGACAAGGTTTCACCATGTTGGCCAGACTGGTCTCGAATTCCTGACCTCGGGATCCACCTGCCTCAGCCTCCCAAATTTGTATGCTTTAAAATACAAACATTTATGAAAGAAATTAAAAAAGATACAAACAAATGGAAAAACATCTATGCTCATGGATTTGAATAATTAATATTGGTAAAATGTCATCCTACCCAAAACAATCCACAGATTCAATGCAAACCATATCAAAATTTCAATGACTTTTTTTTTTTACAAAAATAAAACATTCTATAAATCATATGGAACCACAAAAGACTGAATATCCAAATCAATCTTGAGAAACAGGAATAAAGCTGGAGGGATCACATTTCCTGATTTCAAATATATTACAAGGTTACCATAATCAAAACAGTGTAATACTGGTATGAAGGCAGACATATAGACCGATGGCCCAGAATAGAGAGCCCGGAAATGAATCCACACATATATAGTCAACAGGGGTGCCAAGAACACATAGTGGGCAAAGGATGAGCTATTCAACAAATAGTGTTGGAAAATTGGAAATCCACGTAGAAAAAATGAAATTGGACCCTTATCTTATACTATATCCAAACATCAAATCAAAATAGATTAAAGGCTTAGTTATAAGATTTTAAATAAATTTATAACTTGAACTGAGGGTTCCTTTTAATCTTGGGTTTATTCTCATTATTATTTTGATTTTTTATATCTCTAACTATTTTACAATTTAAGTCTTCTCAAAAACAATTTTGCCATCTGTGTTTATAAAAATGTGAATTGCTTAGTCATAATCTTTGCATAACTGTAATTGTTAACATTTCCTCCTTGCCACTTTATAAGTTTTTTTTTCACATTGTAGTTTTTAACATTTTATCTGTTACTTGCATTTCCAAAATTATTCTAAAACTCTAATTTGTGTAGTGACTCTGCTTGTGAATCCTTTGCTGTAGGAGAGCTGTTTGATTTTTTAGGCTCAGATACATCAGTCGTCGTGTTTTATAGTTTTGGAGCTTCTGTCTTTATAAAGAAGGTCTCTACAATCCCTAGATTAAGCATACAGTTTTCCAAATTTTCTTTGAAATGTTTTTAGACTTTAACATATTGTCTTTGGTTATTCATAGACATTATTCCATATAAATTTTAAATAATTTTCCCTACTCTAAAAGTAAAATTTTGTTGACATCCAAGTAAGAACTATATTAAAATGCACTATTAACCTGGGAGAACTTTATATTTTAATATTGTGTTTTGGGAGAAGTTTGTATTTTAATATTATGTTTTTATATCCAAGGAAATGATCTATTTTATGTTTATAAATAAGGCTTGTTATTTTCCTTTATATAGTAATTAAATCCCTCCTGAATATTTACCTTTTTCCTGTTATTGTATATTGCTGTTGCTTTTTGTTAATTTTTAAATTTAAAGTTAAATATATTAAAACAGAATAATATCAGATGTTACTATGCTGGCCTCATAAAATAAATTAGATCATCTTCCTTTTTTATGAGTTTTAATGTTTCAAAGGCAACAAAGTAGATCAAGTGTGGCTACCAGGTAACTGCTCACTCTCCCTGGAGGTAAGGCGGTTGGCTTCTTTGCTGCTTGTTGCAATACCTGCTGGTTGTTTAAAAAGTGCCTAGTTTCTGGTTCTAGGTTCTGCAACTCTGACCCCCACTGCATGTGCAGGCATCCATCTGGGCTAATCACATTGCTTCTTTGGGACTTGGGGAAAAAATAATTCTTTTCGCCGACCGGAATCTTTTGTTATGTGCTGTGATTCATGAAAGAGCAACATATAAAACCATCCGTGGTTAAATTTACTCTTAAGTATTTTATTTTTTAAACACAATTTAGATAGATAGGCTTATTTTTTAGAATTTCCTTTTTGAAGGAGGCTGAGGCAGAGAATTGCTTGAACCTGGGAGGTGGAGGTTGCAGTGGGCCAATATTGTGCGACTGCACTCCAGCAGCCTGGGCAACAGAGAGAGACTCCGTTTCAAAAAAGAAAAAGAAAAGAAAAAAACCTTTTTGAATCGTTTGTTGTTAGTGTACATAAGTGCTACTGACTTTTGTATGTTGATCTTGTATCCTGCATCTTCACTGAATTCGTTTATTTGCCCTAACAGTTTTTAAATGGAGCCTTTAGGGTTTCTACATATAGGATTGTGTCATCTGCAAACAGGGGTAATTCTAATTTGGACGTCTTTTGTTTCTTTTTCTTGTCTAATTTCTCTGCGTAGGACTTACAGTGCTATGTTCAATAGAAGTGGCAAGGGTGAGCATCCTTTCCTTGTACCAGATCTTTGAGAAAAAGCTTTCAGTTTTTCTTCATGGATTATGATGTTAGTTGTGGGCTTTTCACAAGTGGCCATTATTCTGTTGAAGTTTGTTCCTTTTATATGTATTTTATTGAGAGTTGTCTTTCTTTCCATATAATTTTAGAACTCCTTGGGAATTTTATTTATTTATTTATTTATTTATTTATTTATTTATTGAGATGGAGTTTTGCTCTTCTTGCCCAGGCTGGAGTACAGTGGCGTGATCAGCTCACTGCAACCTCTGCCTCCTGGGTTCAAGCAATTATCCTGCCTCAGCCTCCCAAGTAGCTGGGACTACAGGTGTGTGCCACCATGCCTGGCTAATTTTTTTTTGTATTTTAGTAGAGACAGGGTTTCACTGTGTTGCCCGGGATGGTCTTGAACTCCTGACCTCAGGTAATTTGCCGGCCTCGGCCTCCCAAAATGCTGGGATTACAGGTGGTGAGCCACTGCACCCGGTCGGGATTTTTAAAATATAGACAATTATGTCACCTTCAAAAAAGGGGCAGTTATATTCATTGCTTTGCAATCTGTATGTCTTTTATTTTTCTTTCTTGCCTTACTGTGATAGCAGAGCTTCCAGAACTGTCTTGCACAGCACGGAGGAGAGCAGGAAAGCTTTCTGTCTTCCCAGTCTATGGAGAAAGCATCGGTTTTTATCTTAAGTGTGACGTAGCCGTAGATTTCTGCAGATGTTCTTTATCAAGTTGAGGAAGTTCCCATCTATTCTTTATCTTCTCATAGTTTTTATCATGCATATCTTTGAGTATTGTCAAATACTTTCTGTGACAAATAATATGATATACTTTTTATTCTTTAGATTATTAGTGGGATTATTTTCAGAATACTGAAAATTATACTACCTTTTATTGTTGTTACATTTCGTTTTGCAAGTCATCCACCAGAGAAAAAAGTGATGTTTTAACTTTTATCCCAGACTTAGTAATAATTTGTGCTTAAGGACAGACCTCAAGGAAAAGACAGCATATGACTGTCACCCATGTTAAGTGAATATACGTTTGGTAATTAGCATCAGGACTCAGGTGAAAACTTGTGCAAGTGACCTAGTTGTTAAGAGCATGTGCTGAGGTTCAGAGTACCTCTGTTTCTTCTTTGGTTAAAGGGACAGGACAGTTTGCATGAGGCTGCAGGGAGGACTTTTTGCATTAATACATTTCCTACTCTTATTGCAGAACTATAGAAAGGTTTCAGTAAAACTACTGTTACTTTTTATCATTTTGTATGTTTAAGCTTTTAAAAATGACATACTTCCTGAACGCTGCAAAATGATTTGATCTCAGCTGATTCTGAAACACACACACACACACACACACACACACACACAAAGAGATCTATCCCAACAGGGGGTCTCATAAAACTACAAGGAGTTTTTGAAATTTTCTATCCTGAGGCCATGGTGCAGACATTCTCTCTGACAAGGAGAAGTGACACTCTTACTAAACTAGAAAGTGGGTTTCTTCAGACCTCACCACTGCACAATGTACCCACATAACAAAACTGCACTTGTAGCCTCAAATTTATACAAATAAAATGAAAGTGGATTTCTTGTTATCACTTGGCAATTCCTTTGAGTATTTAATAATCTATACAATTATCTATTTGATACAGCATTTTCTTGGAGAATAAAATTTTATTAACAGATATAAACTACTGCAGCTTAACATTTATCTAAAAATAATTTTCATTACAAAGTAATAAACTTTCTTGTTTATGATTTTCATGTTCTTTTTTATCCCGATCAGCATGTGTCATGAAGTTGAGACAATTAAAACAAATCTTGCCATTATTTCTCAAACACTTCAACTACTACTTTCAAGCAGACTTAGATCTATACATAAAATGTAGTTTTAAAAAAGAAATAATACTTTCAAGTTGGTGATATTTAAAGTAGTTGAAAACCATTTGTTAGAAATTCAAATAAAAGCATTCTTCTATATTAACATTTGTATCTAACTTCAGCCACGTTGTCAGGAAATTCTTCTCTGGGAAGTTAAGACCATTTTATCCTAATGAAGAGCCCTACATTTCCCAAAAATCTTACACGAACCATAAAACCAACATTAAGAACCCTTCACATTTCAGACTTTCGCGTGTGAAATTCAGACATGAGAAGAAAGTCTTTGTTAGCAAGAGGATTCTGCCTGTTCAAACATTTTCATAAAACATAATAGAACCTTGTCTTTTGTGGTTATACTAATACTAGTTCCTTAATTAGTATGCCAGATAAGCCATTTCTCCCCACTGGTAATTGATAATGGGAAAGTTCAAAGTTAGAAATACAGAAAGTATCTGTTTATATTAAAAATAATTGCAGTGTTCAGTTTAAATTATGGAATCAAATTCTCACTGTGATGTTTTGAGACCACTACTTGTCATTTTCCATTAAGAATGCTATTAATGACCCCAATTTGATGCTTATATTTTGAAATTATCCTAGTTAAAATAAAATTATGATCCTATTTCTTTATAAATGTTTTTCACTGAGAATAAATTGTATAATAACTTAATATTCAAAATAGTTTCCCTAAAGTTATGCTTCACAAATACTCGCATTTTAATTTCAACTTTTTGACTCAACAAGAACGGAGTACAGCTTTCTACAGATGTCTACATTTTAGGGTATCTAGATATCTATGGAAGAGACTAATATGGTAGCAGTAGCTGTGATGAGCAGATTCTGGTATAGGTTTTACATGATGTATAGACTGGTAACACATGTCCACAGGGCACTCTAAGGCAGGATGGCAGAATAAGGGTTAGGGCCTCAGGGATAGGTTTTTGCCATCTTGTAACCTTTCCATTTGTCCTACAGATGTGTGGTAAGCTCACACAGTAGCATTTCAGAGAAAACCAAGTAGGGCCTTGATAATTATTTCAAATTTAGCAATAAAACAGTATTCTAAAATGACTCTGAAGGGGGAGTGCTCAGTTCACTAAAAGAACATGTGGTAGGCTCAGCCTTCAGCTGAATCACCTATATTGAAAGATGGGACCCTCACAATACAACTTTAAGTCTGGTTCTTCATTATTGTTCATGACACTAGGTCAACATCTAACATTTCCTCTCAAGCCACTGAACAGTGGCAATGATTTTAGTATTGTCATTTCCGTTAAGAAATAATGAATATCACTTCATCATTCTGAAAGCATTCTATAATAGGATGGTGTAAGAATTTAGTTCTTCAAACAGCAGTTATTGTAAGATATAATTTTTCTTTACTAATTTTTAATATATCCTTGATAATGCACTAGATTTCTATTACACTTGAATCTACTCTAGTTCATTGATATATTTTTATTCACTTCCACATTATTTTTAAACAAAAAACATCTCATTTTGGTACAGTTTTAGATTTAAAGAATATTGCAAAAGTAATACTGAGTTCCTATATAGCCTATATCTTCTCCTATTAGTAACATCTTATATTAGTATGGTACATTTGTTAAAATTCATGAATTAGTATTGATAAATTTTTACTAACTAATCACCACAATTTATTAAATTTTCCTTAGTTTTTACTTAGTGTCCTCTTTTGGTTTCAAGATCTCATCAAGATACCATATTACATGTATTCATCATGCCTTCTTAGCTCCCTCTTGGTTGGGACAGTTTTCCAGGCTTTCCTTGTTTGTAATGACCTTGAAAGTTTTGATCCATCCTGGGCAGGTATTTGTGGAATACAAATACAAATACCCATTCCTTCATCGGGATGTGTCTGATGTTATTCTCATGGGTTTATAGGTTGTTAGGATGAAGACCACAGAGGTAAAGTGTTATTTTTGATCACATCATATCAAGGGTAGATTCTATCAACATGATTTATCATTGTTGATCTTCACTTTGGTCACCTGGCTGAGGCAGTGTCTGTCAGTTTTCTCCACCATAAAGTTTTCTCCCGTCCCTTTCTATCCTATTCTCCTAGAGACGAAGTCACTATGAACAGCCCCCGCTTAAGGCACAGGGAGTCATGCTCCACCCTCCTGTGGATACAGCATCTACATAAATTATTTGTAATTTTCTGCTTGGGATATTTTTCTGTACTCTCCTATGTATTTATTCATCAGTCATTGCTAAAGCATGGACTCATAAATGTTCATTTATAATTTGGGTTATAATCCTTTGCTACTTTATCACTCAAATTGTTCCATCTTTGGCCATTGGGATCTCCTGTGTCCCTCAGACATACAGCAGCATTTTTGCGGTGCTTCCTTCCTTTCTGGCACTACAAGATGCTACAAGATGCTCTGGGTTCATCTTGTGTATTTCATGCCCCAGTTCTAGAACCTACCATTTCTCCAAGAAACACTGGTTCCTGTTACTAAAAACCAAGAAAGATCTGGATGCTAGATGTACTTGGGAGTTTTATTTTAAAATTCTAAATCTTTATGGCCTTTAAATAAAAGTTTAAATGCTTTTGTTACGGCACCCCAGTGGGGAGAATGTTTTGTTTGCACAGAGGCTTGTGTAATGATGAGGGGCTCTGACTGTAGCACCTGGTCAGGAGTAGGGCACTGCTCTGTTACCACACTTACTGTCTGGAACACCCTGGTCCTCTGTTGTGCATAGACCAACAAAGCTCAACAAATCATACTTCAAAATTTCCAGATAGTATATAAACACAAGTACTGCTGAATTTCAATTATGTTTATATGAGTTTCTGAATGAATAATATCAATATGTTATATAGACTGACATTTATAAACTAAGAACTTGAGATGATGGGACACAGAACTCAAATGTACTGTTCAAATAATACACCTTTTCTATTAAAATAATATACCTTTTCTATTAAAATGCTCTTAAGTATCAGGATGTAAAGCAAAGCTTTGCTTTCAATTGGGCCATTGGTATATATTCTGTGATCTATGAGGGCAAGGACATTCAGGTGACACCAGGATAAATGAGGTAGAAAAGTGTCATGGAGAAGCAAAGCTATTTAGACAAAATTTTAGGAATATATATTTACTCTAACTTCCAAGAATATAGAAATTTGAAAAGGTATAATCTTGTACGCTTTATAATATTCTCAAGCCTAGTTTATTTTAAAACCAATAGAAAGTTAAATGAAGAGTAGATTATAATGATGTAAATCAGAAAAGCCATCTGTATAAATACATAAAATTGCATTAAATGATTTTCTGCTGTAATATGGGATTCAAGATTATAATCAGATGGAAAGGAACAATATATTGAATGATTAAGTTATTAACTGAACATGAATTTTAGGTCAATATCTTTCCAAACACAACATAAATAAGATTTTCACATAAAGAAATATAATCAAATATCATTCTTTAACAAATTAATAGGCTCCAGTATTTCCTATACATTCACAATATTGCTCACTACATTTTGAAAATGTAAAGTAATTGGGAAAATTAGAAACTTAAATATTAAATGTTACCTTTTAGTTATTTTAAATACCAGTTTTAATATGAGAGATTAAGAGCCCAGAGGAAAATAAAGTGGTTTACCAGTTTTAAGATAGTGGACAGGAAGGCAGAAAAATCATTGGATGCTATTATATTATACCAGCAAGGCTGGGACAGGGTGTATTACAAAATGGGAATTTATATCAATTAACAGGCTTCTGTGCAACTCCAAAATGTCGATTTTAAATGATGAAATGAGGTCAGATTGCAAGTGAAGAGAAATATGTCAGGACAGATGGATAAAGGCATGCAAGAAAAGAGGAACACTGAGATAAATTCCAGTGCAGTTTAGCCATACTAAGATAAGGTCGGTGAGAGGTGTGAGCAATTTCAGTTAGGCAAAGGGACATTATCGGTTTTAGAATAATATAACCTGGTATTAACGACATCCATAAACAAAGTATACAAAACTAGAAGGACCATTTTACTTTTTAAAAATACTGAATAAAATTTCTCCTGAAGACCTAATCATTAGTTTAAGTTCACATCTTGCAAACCCTTGGTACTTTCTGCTAACATCCATTATAAAACAAATGCACCAGTGCATTGAGCAAAATCTTTAAAAAGTGATAAGCCAACGAATATATTACACACCACAGGGATTCCGATATGAAAAATACTGCAAGTTCAAACTATAAACTGCCTTGTGTCTCAATAATGTCAGAGTGCTTTATGAACTGAGATGCTAAAATTCAATCTGAAATGTATTTACTCGCAGTACTGACAATCCATGAAAGCAACAAATAGCTCAAAGTTCTGTTTTGTGCTGTCTCAGGACTGGGGCTTTGCTCTGCCATGCTTTTGCACAGCACCCTGATTCCTGCCCTACCAAATGCCTAGAGACACACTGGGCAAGAACCAGAATATTGGTCACACACCCGAATAATACCTGCCAGGTATTGTTTACTTAATTCTCAAAACTTGAAACCCCAACAGGCAGACCACCTGGGAGCCAAATCCAGACACAGACATGTAACAAGCACCAAAACATCAGTGGAAATCAACACGTTGAGCTTCTGAATGAAGTCTTCTACAGCACATTCTCATTACAGGAGGCCATCCTGTTCAATAGTGTTTCTTAATCCGCCTGGACCATTGTCTCATAAGCAGCTCAATTTCCTCAAGGGGTAGATGGCCAATAATAGCTTACCTGACTCACAGGCAAATGTCTTCGACGTTTCATCGTGAAAGATAATTGCCACCGCATGCTTCTTTGTCTCTCGGGGCAGTCTGGTTATATTTTTGATATTGTGCAGTTCAGTTACCTTGAAAGAAAAAATATTTTTAACTTAGTATATAGTATGTATGCTCTATGTTGGAGTGCTGGAACAAAATAAGTTATCACAGTCTTACATGGATTTCCATTGAATATTTGTAATCATTTTAAATTGACTTTAGCCAAAAACAGTAAAGAACAAAACAAAATGTCTTCTATTATGCCCTTAACTTTGGTCACAGACTATATTATTTGCTGCATTTTGAAATGATCTACATATTATGTAGAAGGGTTCTATGGACTTTGCGCTTTTATTAAAAGTATATACCTGGCAAATAATAGCAGTTGTGGTATACAGACGATTCTCATTAAATATCTGTGGAATATTGGTTGTATTTAATATCTCCCCTCTCTTAATTCTCACCCATCATGCAAATTTCCTGTAGGCCTATGGTCCTGAGGTAACTGACACGTGTCTGTCAACAAAGTGACTGGAGAGCAAGTCCATTGCTCCAAAAGTTACATTTTAGAGCAACAGACTTGTTCTCCAGAAAAATGCTCAGTGTTCACAGACCCATATACCACTTCTCCCACCAAAGCCCATCCAAGATTGATGCACCCAGGTTAACAACTCTTTATTTATTGGGCAATTAATAAATATCTACTAGCTTTATGTATTTTGGATGTTGACTACTTATTGGTACAAGTTCTGCTACAACTTGCGCATCTTTACTTTTCTCCACAGTCAACAGAAACAAATGTATATTTCCTCAACAACTCTGCAAACACAACGTTGCAATAATATTCAATGAGTTAATTTTTAAAAATCTACTTTTCAAAGGGCTGACTTTTTTCTTCTCATTTATAAGATTTCTTATTTCTAGATCCATACTGTTAACAGAAAGAAGACAGGATTAATTAGCATAGTAAACAGCAAATTAATATCCTCTTTTATGACAACCTATGATATTATATCTATCATTATATGATATAATGAATTCATTACCTTTTGACTATGCTTTAATTTCTCTTCTCCAAATGTAGAATTTTCACGGGATATAACTAGCTTTTTCAAGGCTATTTTGCTGATTAATGTTTTTATAAACACAATAATTAAACACATGCATATTTTTATACACATTTGCATATTATAGTTATATAAAATATATAATACAAATATAATATTTAATATTCCTTAGGATCTATTTTTCTAAGAAAATATTTTATTATCTCTAACATTAAATGTGGTTAGTACTTAGGAAGCATTTATACCTCTATTTAACATGACAATATGTAAACTAGACTAAGATCCCCAATAAAAACACACGAAAAAACTAAAAATCACAGGCAAGGAATCTATAATGTGGATGGAAATGAGCAAGTGGATATGTTGGAATGGAGACTGCAGAGAGTGGCTGAAAGTTACTTGTCAAGGAAAATCACCCAAGTCATCAGGTATTTTTTAAAGTTACAGTTGATCGTCTTTATTTGTGGTTTCTATAGTTGTGAATTCACCTACTGCAAAAATGTATTTACAACCCCAAAATAAATATGCATGGCACATCTGTGGTCATTTGTAGACATGTGCATGTGCAGAGAGGTGAAAACTTTGTCTCCAGATGTGCACGCTTCCAGCTGAGGCTGAGCAGGTGATGCTGTGTCTTAATGTGTTCGTGGTCATACTGTAGACACATGTTTTCATGCTCTGCTTAGAGCCATGGCTTTTGCATTTTTGTGATTTTTCTTGTTGACTTCACTTTTAAAAATGGCTCCCCAAGTGTGATGCCAACTGTCTAGTGTTCCTAAGTTAAAGAGGACTGTGATAGCCCTTATGGAGAAAATACATGTGTTAGATAAGATTTATTCAGCATGAGTTACAGTGCTGTTTGCCCTAAGTTCATTATTAGTAATCAGATATCTTTAAAGAGCAACAATAAAACAAGGTAATATAATGATCAGTTAACAAAAGTGTTGTGATTAGAGGTCATTAATTCATTCATGGTTTGCAACTCAATGTTTGCAGAGGTTTTATAGTCCATAACTACAACGAATTATGAAAATCAACTATATGCCTTAGAGATTGTTTTAGGGTTTACCATAAATATTTTAACATATCAGAATTAGCTTTAGATTGATATTAATTTTGTGCCAGTGAAATACAGAAATCTCATATCTACATAGCTTTTTCCCTTATTGCGATATTATTTTTATACACATTACATCTATTAATATAAATGTTACAAACTCAACATTACATTATATTTATAATTTTAATCTTTTAAAGAAGCTGAGAGAAGAAAGGAGACCAAAGTGTATATATATTACTTTTTTACATTAACATTTTCTTTATCATTTCTGGATCTTTTCTTTTGTTTCTATTGACTTGAATTACTATCTGAAGTCATTTCCATAGTCCAATACAGCTTTGTTCCCACACCTCCTTTGTATTGCTATTGGTAAATATATTAGAACTCTATATGTTATAGGCCTAAAAGTACATTATATACATATTGTTTTATGTAATTGCCTTTTAAGTCAGTTCGGAGGGAAAAAATATGCATTTATATTGTCTTTTATAATTACCTTACTGATACTGTTTTTTGATATGGTTGGGCTGGGATCACTTAGTATTTCTTGTAAGGCACGTCTGTGAGTTATAGTCTGTCTCCCGATACCTTTATTTCATCTTATTTTTTGAAGAATACAAGATTCTTTGTGGATGTGTTTTGTATTTTTCTTTTTTCCCTTTAAGCACTTTGAATATACTTTCCACTGTCTTCCAGTCTACAATGTTTTTAGTGAGAAGTCAGATGTTAATCTTATCGGGGTTCCTTTGTAAGTGAAGAGTAGTTTTTCTTTTGCTGCTTTCAAGATACTCCATTAGTCTTTATCTTTCAGTATTTTTACTATGACATGCCTGATCGTATATCAATTTGCATTTATCCTACCTTGAGTTAACTGAGCTTCTGGATGTGGAATGACAGTGGTTTAATCAGGACTCCCTTTCACTCTTTCTTTCCATGACCACACCCAATTATTTAGCTCCACTACTTGCAGGCCGATGTCTTTATTTATTAAAAAAATATCCTGTGGGCAAATATCACTTCACATATTGGGCCAATCCAATTTGAGATCTTTTAAAGTAATAGTTCCTGAGGTCATTGTTTGACATTGGTGCTAAATCCAGATGGGCTCCTCCCAGCTGTCTATGTTCCAGGTCCTGTCCAGCAAACTTGCTGACCTACAGTTTAGCTTGTATCTCTCATATACCTATCATTTTCTCCCAATTGCTTTTTATCACAACCTCTATGCTTTTGTATAGTGTCCTTATGCTTAAACTTTTCCACACCCTGTTGAAAATGAAGTCAGGTGTTTTTGGAAAGAGACTGAGAACTCTGTCTTATGGTCAGCTTTATTCATCTAGGGCAAAAATCGCTAAGCCTTGTGTCTAAGTTAGGGTTCTCTGGAGAAACAATCAGTAGTAGGGGTCTTCAAAAGGTTCACAGAAAATGCATATTATGAAAAAATATGCATGGATTAAAAATTTTTTACACCAAAATAAATTAATAATCTCATAACTCATAAATTTACATAAACTCATCAACTCTTGTTATAACATATCTAAATAGACTCTAGTTTGAGGCACTAAGAAGGCTAAGACATCAGTTTGAAAAGGACTCCTATTAGAGCAACATGAATTCTGCTAAAATTGAAGCAAAGACAAACATCAAACTTAGGGTAAAGCTTGAGTGGAAGAATGATGAAATTATTGATGCTTCACAAAAAGTTTATGGGAAACAATGTCCAAAGAAATCAGCAGCTTACAAATAAATAAGTCAACTGAAGAAGAGACAAGATGATGTTGAAGATGAAGCCCTCAGTAGCAGATCATCCACATCAATTTTTGAGGGAAAAAAATCATCTTGTTCTGGCCTTAATTAAGAAAGACCAACAATTAATGGCAGAACAATAGCCAAAACCACAGACATCTCAACTGGTTCAGCTTATACAAGTCTGACAGAAAAATTAAAGTTGAACAAATTTTCCACTCAATGGATGCCAAAACTGTTGTGCTTAGATTAGCTGCACAATTGTTTTTCAAATTCTGTGAGAAATGACATTGGTAATTTGATAGGGATTGCATTGAACCTGTAGATTGCTCTGGGTAGTATGAACATTTTAACAATTAAGTTTTCCAATCCGTTAACATGGTGTGGCTTTGCATTTGTTCAATTCTTTCATCAGTGTTTTGCTGTTTTCCTTGTAGAGGTCTTTCACCTCCTTGGTTAAATTTGTTCCTAGATATTTTATTTTATTTTTTGAGATATTGTAAATGAGATCACCTTCTTGATCTCTTTTTTAATGGTTCATTATTGGTGTGTAGAAATGCCACTTCTTTTTGTATGTTGATTTTGTATCCTGCAACTTTACTGAATTTATCAAATCTAAATCCACTTCGGTAGAGTCTTTAGGTTTTTCTTTTTCTTTTCTTTCTTTTTTTCTTTTTTTTAACATGTAAGAGACACAGTATCACTATATTACCCAGGTTGTTCTTGAACTCCTGGCATCAAGTGATCCTCCTGCCTCAACCTCCCACCTGCTAGGATTGCAGGTGTGATCCACTGTGTGAGGCCAAAATATACATTTTTCAGAATATAAGATCATCTCATCTGCAAAGAGGGACAATTTGACTTCTTTTCCAATCTGGATGCCTTTTATTTCTTTTCTTTTCTTTTCTTTTCCTTTTTTTTTTCCTGTTTGCTCTGGCTAGGACTTCTACTGCTATGTAGAATAGGAGGGGTGAAAGTAGGTTTTCTTTTGTTTTGTATCAGTTATGAGAGGAAAGGCTTTAGGTTAGAAATTAATATATCCGTTATTTATATTTGTTTTCTCCCTACTTGTAATTATCTCATTTAAAATTATCTTAAAAAATTAAAATGTGTAATATGGGTGATTTTAAGTAAAATAAACTTAGAGGTTTGCTTATATATATATAAATACATATATTTGTATATGCAGGTATCTGTGTGTGTGTGTGTGTATATGTGCATGTGTGTATGTGTGTACATGTATGTGTATACAATTTGCTATCTGTCCATCTATCTGAAAATATTCATTTTCCCTTTCAGAAAAAATAAAAACCAATGTCTTACAGCTTCTGAGAATTAATACCCTGGAGAAAAATAAGATTTTTAAGAAGAGTGATTCACATATTGTATTTTAAGCACATCAAAGCGTGTTCTGAAATAAAGCTTAACTTTTTAATGTTTAATTAATGGAATCAAGTGACATTTAAAACAAATTTCATTAAAACAAAATAAATTGAAGTTATGTTTGAAAAGATATACTGTTTTCAAATGCTACTAATTTTACCTGAACAAAGGATCTACATGAAAATTATGTGTTGCTTAATAATTTACATCAAAAGGTAAACGCAAGAATGATATACTGTTAAACTACATTACATATAATAGCTGTACCATATTATGAAAACAATTATAAATCTGTTTGAGAATCTTTTCCAAAGGTTTTTACTTGCAAACATAAAAGAATATTAGAACAGATATTGTGATTTCTATTTTTTGTCCTCTTATAATAAAAATTGACAAAATAAGCTAATGGGTAGCCTAGCAAAATGCAGCAAACCCCAGGGATTTTCTAACTTCAGTGCCTTAGGCAATCTGACGGATGATGTAGTTCAAACAAAGTGTTTCCTCTTCTGTAAAATGCAGACAGCTTCTTCAAGCCCACATTGTTACAGTAGTTTTAGAATAATGCAAGGGTTTTCATTGTTGATCAACAGTGTGATGTTATCCACTTCAGTGTGTACCCTAAGAAATTAAACAGATACCAGAAAAGAAAAATACTAATGAACAGTATCAAATTCTACTTTTCTTTCCTTTTTTTTTTCCTCTTAAGAGACAGGGCCTTGTTCTGTGGCCCAGGCTGGCGTGAAGTGGTGAGATCATAGCTCACTGCAGCCTCAAACTCCTGGGTTCAAACAATCCTCTTGCTTCAGCCTTCCAAGTAGCTGGGACTACAGGTGTGTGCCACTATGCCCAACTAATTTTTTTAATTTAATTTTTTTGTAGAAATGGGGTCTCTCTATGTTACACAGTCTGGCCTTAAACTCTCGGCCTCAAGCTATCTTCCAGCCTTGGTCTCCAAGAGTGCTGGGATTGCAGGCATGAAATCCATCATGCCACTGTGCCTAACCAAATTCTACTTTTAAAAAAATTTTAAACCATGAAAATGTAGGACAAGATCTAGTATATTTGAATATCCTATCTTCATTTCTTTTTTTACTGTCAATACTATATGGATTGACTACCATGGAAAACTCTGTATTTACTTACATAAAGAAAGCTTTTAAAATAATTTATAAAATGTTCTAAAATTATGTTTTCATTAGTCAAAACCTGTCAACGTAACATAAAAAATTATCAAAATTTATTAAAATTGTGAAATCCTTGAGCTTTTCAATAATATCAGTAAATTATTGCATCATTAAAAAATTAATATGTACTTTTAAATTGATTTTTCACATGGCTGTAAAAGCATGAAGTACTGATTAAAGTTTAATGAAAGCATTAAACTTAAGTATTTTAAATATGAAGTTGACTGAATTGAACTGAAGGAAAAATTACTTGAAAACAATTCAGGTTGTTCATGTCCAAATCAATAAATTCCATGACGAAAAATTTAAAATATTAAGGTCTGATAAATGAGAAGACTAATGCCTAAGTATAAACTTACCTAAATGACAACACTGCTAATAGCTGTTATTTAATTGTCATTTTAAAGAGAAATCCCTAAGCAATTCATGGTGCTAGTAGAGACAAAGATGAAACACATGACCTTGTTTTTGTAGGATTCATAATTTATTTGGAGTGGGAAAATAAAAAATAACTCTAGTAAACCCTATGAAAGAAGGAAAAATCAGAATTAAGGGAACAGAGAGGAAGAAAGATCTTTATCTGACTTTGTGGGTTCTGCCACTTCTTTGTAGACATGACACTTTGATTTTAAAGGGTAAGTTTACAAAAAGAAAAAAAAAACAAAAGCCACCAACTCCCAAACCTTACTCTTACCCAACTTTATTCATGTGGGTTATATCCGTTAATGATTCCCATAAGAGATATTAGAACTTATACATTCTTAAATATTTTTTATTATGTGTTTTAAAAAAACAAATACCAACACAAATAGCATTTTAAAATGAAAATAATTCCCAAATAGTATGAAGAGTGGCAATGTTTTTGCATTTTTCCAAAACTCATACATCTGGCTTAATACAACACAGCCTAATACTCACATCTGCTTCTGAATTTAATGTTTAATATGTTCTTTTGATTAATAATATGAAGAAAATAAGGCCTTGTACAGACATGAACTTGTCAACTAACCTATATTAGTCTCCTTCGATTCTTTCTCCAAGCTCAGCAAATGTTTTATTGAAGGTTATTGCGACAGGGAGTCTAATACCAGGTCACATGCTTTTCCTACTCTTAAAATTCATAGGTCTAGTTTCAACTTTTAATGAGTCTTTTATTCATCGTGGTTTTGTATCATCTTGGACTGATCATTGGGAAAATATTGATTTACTCAGTTATGCAAACTTTCTAAATATTGACATTATTTTATTATACATATTTTAAAAAAATATTTAATACCAACCTTAGTCTCTTCAGAAAAGTCGTTTTGAGAAGTTGTCAAGTTCAAAAATGCAGATACAAGATTTCCAAATTTTAACTTTCACTTGCAAGCTTAAATTTTCAGTAAGTATGCAGTTGTTTTCCTTGATGAGACTCCCTTAGTTCATTTTTGAGAACATATGTGACAAATAACAAAATCTGAACGACCACAGTTTGTCTGTCAGTCATTCTTCCATTAAAATAGCTTCTTTTTTTTTCTTTAACTATTAGGCTTGTGACTTCAACCATCGCACATGTGGTCTCCTCAAGACAGCCATCACACGTCAGTATACAGCAGAAGTGACCTATGAGTTCTATTTATTTTGTCAAGTAGAATATTAAAAAGACACACTTGGAAGTGTAGACTTAAAATAAGTATTTTTAACTACTTCGTCAAGGACATTCTTAAGTAAAATGAAATAAAATAGGCATGTTTATTTGTGTGTTTACTTATTTAGGTAACTGCATGATTGTAAAACATGTAACTGCTACTATTGTTTGGAGCCACTGCCTTGATGAATACTATAGTTTTAATTAATATTGCAAATGCACCAAAACAGAGTGGAAATGAAAACAAGTAGGAAAGACAGGTAACATAGAAGGAGTATGATGAAAGGGTGTTGTTTCACAGACCACTCTGAGATCCACTATTCCATGTATAACCTCCTCCTGGACCCACAACATCTGTTCTGTCATGAAGTTTTGTCAATTCTACTTGAACATTCTCCTACCTATTCCTTCCTCTTCACATTAACGACTCATTTAAACCCTCACTCTTTCTCTTCTGAAATAGTTTCATTATTTTCCCATCAGCCTACATGCTCCTCACCTTTCATTATCTTGATCACACTGTTTTCAGACTAATATTTCTTAACCATACATTTAATCTTGCCCCTCAAGGACTTAAGCCTATTTAGTAACATCTTAAAAATGAAATTTTCACTCTTTAGCAAGAACTGGGAGGCTTTCCATGATTTAGTTGCTACCTGCACATCTAATCTCATCATCTTTTTCCAGCTCTCAACACAAGCTAAGTTCCAGCCATATACAACATCTTTCAATTGTCCTGAATAAAAAGCATGCTATTTAAAGGTTATGAAACTTTTCACAAAATAATCCACTTGGACTATCCTGATCTCGCATTTATTAAGATCTAGGCATTTATTAAGTGATTATTCCTTTCATAGCCTATGGGAGAAGAAAAGACTGAAGAATAGGATTTATTCTCTTGGGGTATATGCTGTAAGAGGGAGGGCATATTTAGATATTTTAGGAGTTATAAATAGAAGAACAAACATCAGAGAGAAGCTTTGCTTCAATTTTAGTTCAAAAGGTTAATAAGATTTTACTTGTTCCACCATTACTACCATTTAAGTGGAGGTATATGATATGGGCTTAAGGACTTAGCAATATTTTTTCCAGTTAAGCCCAAGTCTTTCAGTTATTTTATTTGCATGCTTGGTAACATTTGGAATACATAAATTATATCTGTGCATTTTAAAAACATCACGCTATTTATTTTATGCATCTTTTCTTTTAGCCTAACTGTACAAATTAAGTGGAATATTACCACTCAATGCAGATCTTACTCACTACAATTGCATTTACACTATTTACTACATACATAAATAGGCAAAACCCCATATTTACTATAATTATTATTAGTTTTAATGTGCCTCTTTTCAGCTTGCATCGTGATAATTGAGATTAGATTATCTGCCCATTAAAGCACTAACATTCTTTCTTTAAACCTATCTTTTGAAAAGTGAAATTACTTTCTAGATTTTTTTCAAGTACAGTCAAATGAATTAGAACATACATTTTACTATTCTTAGTAATCTCACTAATAATTCTTATTAATCTGAGTATTTTACTAATCTTCTATGGTTGTTTTAATTAAGTCAAAAATTTTACTTTTGAGAGTAAAATAGTACCTTTTAGGAGCAAATTTAATAAAACTTCACTTTATTAGGATGGAAAATATTTATTTTCTACTAAGAAAAGAAGATGAAAATTTTACTGTATTTTCATTATTAGAATAAATGTAGGTTAACCTCTCTATGCTTGAATCCTAAGCTTTCATAGCAATTTAAATATTCATATTACCTCATACATTATATGCTTCAATATCTGGATCATGAAATTTGCGTAGAAATTTTACTATTGCTTTTTTCCAACTAAATTTATATCAATTTTCCAGCAGCTGCTTCCTTATATTTGCCTCCTGTTGCTGATAAAAATGAATGTGTACAACGAAAGAAATCAATTTAATTCATTCTTAAAGCTACCTGTCCACAGACATGTGCTCTGACACAATTCTTCCATAGCTCACCACTTGACTCTCCTAATATGTTTATTATTAATAATTACTAGCTTAATCTTTTACATCTTTGACACAAACCACATTATGAACTGCCTCATCTAAAAATGAATAATTATATCAATATAATTATAGCGATAATTATATTATAATTAACCATAATACTCACTCCATTGGCTGTCTACTCAACATCCAGCTCCAATTCCTTTATTCTTACCAGAACCTGATTTTGTTCCATTATTTGCCCCACAAGCAGCCCGTGTGTGTCCTGGTGGGACTCTCTCAGCTCTAGTATCTCGGTACAACTCATTATTCCAAGGGTAAAGTTTCCTTGCTTGTGATTAGTTTAGAAATGGGAATATGAGCCACATATGGCTAATGTGATGTGAATATAAGTCTCCTAGTGGTAGCTTCATGATAAACCAGCCTTCTTCTCTAGTGCTGCTGCCCTATTTGAATGTCATAACTAAGAAATGCTACAGCTGCCACTCTACTAGATTAAAGAGGATGAGACAATCCTAAGATGGAAGAACACAGATAAAAGAAACAAAGACATGTTTTAATGGTTTAGCAAGAGTTACTGAATCAAGCAATCTTGAAGCCAGTTTCCTTTTCTGCTGTAATATATAATAATGCACATTTGAAACTTGTGTGCACTGGGTTTCTGTTATTCGTACCCCCTAAACTTTCTAACTGATTAGCAAGCTTAGAGTGGAGCTTGCCTCATTTTACAAATGGCAAAATGGCTATCCTGATTTGGGTCTCTATCACACAGTTAAAGTCATAGAGAGAATAAGGGCCAAATTTCTTAGTTCTCAGGCTAGTATACTTTCCACCAATTCATGCAACAGTCATTACTCTGAAAGTCATGTGATTTATCAATGGTAAATATGAGCTAAATAAGAAGTTATTACAGAGAAAGATTCAACTATAAAAGAGACTCAAATTGCAGGGATGATGAAGCCCAGAAAAACCTCATTACCTTATTATGCCTAAATTATTATGAGATTGTCTATTATAAAACAGAAAGACAATCTATATTCAAGTCTAGGAAATACAGAAAATCACTATATAGAAATATAGGCACTGAAGTAGAAAATCTTTGCCCTTCTTCTGTGTGTGTTTGTGTGTGTGTATGTGTGTTTAAATCTACATCTAATAATATGCTCCACTGACTCCAAAAACAAAAATTCACGAAACAACTCAGTTACAACATTACTCTTACTTTGAGAGTTGCAATCTTACTACAGATATTACCAGATACTGTACAGCTACTATGACTTGACTTAGTAGATGGACAAACTTAAATCTCTTAATTATTATAATGGGTTGCACAGGGCCCCTGAGAACATATGTCCAAGTCCTTGTCCCTAGAACCTGTGTATGTGCCTTTATTTGGAAAAAGGGTCTTTGTAGATGTAATTAAGGACCTTGACAGGACATCATTCTGAATTTAGTGTAGGCCTTAAATCTAACAACAAGTGTCTTTATAAGAGATGAGCAGAGGAAGATTTGAGACAAAGACACAGGGAGATGGCCCTGAGAAGATGGAGGCAGAGATAGAAGTTATGCTGTGCTAACCGAGGAAGACCTGGAACCACCGGATGCAGAACAAGGCAAGCGAGGAGACTCCCTCGGAAGCTTTGGGAGAGTGTCGCCCTGCAGACACCTTGATTTCTGACTTTTGGCATCCAGAACTATAACAGAATAAATTTCTGTGTTTTTAAGCCACCAAGTTTTTGGTAATTTGTGAGGCCAGCCCCAATGACTACAATGACACAGGATTATGAGAAGATAAACAGTGCTGTCTGTATCAGAGTTAGTTATTACATGAACGTAAAATAGCAGGACAACCACGAAAAGTTTCTATATAGCCCCATTTCTCCAGTAAGATATTTGTTTCTTTAAAAGCAATGGCTACATCCCTGTTTATTCAGCGTCACGTAAAGGCATTAAATATGCTTTTCTTTTTTACTTATTTATTTTTGATTACTAAGAAGTCCACACAGCTCTCCAATGTGCTTCCCCTAGAGGCTGGGCAGGTGATTGACGGCAGCCTGTGGGAGGTGAAGGTCCATTCGGGCAAGAGCTCCTTGTCAACGAGCCCTGTCAGTATCAGGGTCCCAGGAGGAAATGCAGAGAAAAGGCAGTAAAGCACAAAGCCTCTCTTTGGAAAAATAATTTATTGCTCTCTGATGGGGGCCACAGCAAGCAGCACAGCTGACCTGTTACTGAGCTGGTGAGCTCTTCATCTGCCCTCTGGGGCTACCTCCTCTCCACTGGGAAACTAGCCAGTAGGGTCCGAGGACATCTGCCTGCAGGAGAGGTGGTTCAGAGGGGAAGTTCTGAATGTTTCAGAGGGTATGGCTTGCTCTGTTCTTTGTAACCAATCATATTTTATTTTATTTTTTCTGGTTTGGGCACATTAACAAGGAACAAAATAGTAGCACGGCAGAGGGCCTGCTATCAACATGAAATCCTAGGCTGAATGACCCTGGAGAAGACAGCCAGTGGGTCCACTCTTCCCTATAATAAAACTATGAGAAGTCTGCAGGTCGCCCTCGTCAAACAGATAAAACATTTGTTTGTCAAAAAGCTCCTTTATACTCCTGTGGTCTATCATCAAAATTTGATTTTCACAAAGATCTCAAGAAAATACGTGGCTAATATTTAAGCAAGTCATTATGCTAGTTGTGGTTTCTGTAACTGCTTCTCGTTGGCATTTCTGGAATCAAAACAGGGTTGTTTACTTGTTTAATAAAGAAGTTCGTTGTTTACTGCACACATCTGACAGCTGGGAAGAGCTACCATGAGTCGACCAGGATTGCTGACCTACCATTATATGTAAGACAGAAAATACAGAAAGATCAAGTTCTGGTGGCATGAAAAAAACTGACAACAGCTTGAGAGATCATTGCCTTAAAAATGGTGTTGCAGCTGTTCAAAAGATACAAGGCTATCATTAGGGACAGATTGCTGACATACATCAACTTTTAAAAGTGTCACAAGCTGGGTTCTAAGTGGAAATAAAAATGGAGAAGCTTAGGAGAAACTGCCTGCATGTGATGACATTGTATCAGTCTACGAATGGTATTCAAGTTCAAATCACAGACAACCCCTTCAACTTAGTTCTCAGGCAAGATTACATAGATGCTAAAAGCAGTACAGTGTATCCCTATACACAACCCTAACTGGTTTTGGAAGCACATTGACCTTTGTCCAGTAAATTATATTGTCCAGTGGAAAAAAAAAAAGACATTTAATCACAGGTGACAAAATTATCTGACAAGGAAGTTAAGCAGTAAACCTATCACTCTCATAAGCAAAGATATGGAAGTTACGTGAAATAAAACAATGGTTAAGCTATTTTGTGTTATCTGTGTGGCCCTGTATACACACATCTACTATCAACTGCAAACAAAATAGACACTTTCCTTCTAGCACATTTGGAATATTTGTAAAAACTGAAAAGATGGTGATAAAAAAGTCTCAATAAATTCAAAAGAACAAAATTATACAAATTATATCCTATCGCCATAATACAATGTCATTAAAATTTATTATAAGATAATCTACATATATAAAAATAAATAGCAAATTTCTAAAAAATATGAGTTTAAAGGAAATTATAAGTTAAATTACAAAACATGTAGATTTTAACAAAAATTGTACAGTATATATTAAAATTTAAGAAAGGAAAACATGTAGCTTTAAAAATATCATGAACAAAACAGGTTGACAGCAAAGAATTTAGACACAACTGAAAATGTGATTTAAAATAATGCAACAGAGCATTTCCCTAAAGAAAGACATAGTGATAAGGGCAGAAATCAATGAAATGAAAAAAAAAAAATCTAAACAAAAGCTCCATTTGAAATGATTAATAAAAGAGACCTCTGGCAAGCTAGATGAAAGAACGTAGGAATAAATCAAGTACAGGATGAAAAGGGGAAACTGAACGAAGAAAAATCCAAATAGTAATAAACAGCTTCTTTTTTTTTTTTTGAGACGGAGTCTCGCTCTGTCGCCCAGGCTAGAGTGCAGTGGCACAATCTCGGCTCACTGCAAGCTCCGACTCCCGGGTTCACGCCATTCTCCGGCCTCAGCCTCCCGATTAGCTGGGACTACAGGCGCCCGCCACTGTGCCCGGCTAATTTTTTCTATTTTTAGTAGAGACGGGGTTTCACCATGGTCTCGATCTCCTGACCTTGTGATCCGCCCGCCTCGGCCTCCCAAAGTGCTGGGATTACAGGCGTGAGCCACCGCGCCCGGCCCAATAAACAGCTTCTAAACAACTATGTATTAATTAACTTAAAACATCAAGTAAAAGGTTGTATATCTAGGAAAATACAAAATATCAAAATTGTCAGCAGAAAAAAAAATAGAAAACTTGAGTAAAACAATATATTCATTTTCCAAGAGCCCATTTCCAGATGGTTTCATAATTGAGTTTACCAAACTTTTAAGGGACAGTGAATTAATCTCTTCTCCAAGATAGTCCAGGAAAAAAAAAAAAAGCAAAAGCTGCTTAGCTATTTGAGTCTGGTTTAATGTTGATGCAAAAACCAGATACCGTCTGGGCGCAGTGGCTCACTCCTGTAATCCCAGCACTTTGGGAGGCTGAAGTGGGCGGATTGCTTGAGTTCAGGAGTTCAAGACCAGCCTGGCCAACATGGTGAAAACCCGTCTCTACTGAAAAATACAAAAATTAGCTGGGCTGGTGGCCACACCTGTAATCTCAGCTACTCGAGTGGCTGAGGCAGGAGAATCGGGAATTGCTTGAACCCAGAGGGGGAGGCTGCAGTGGCTGGAGGTTGTGCCACCGCACTCCAGCTTGGGTGACAGTGTGAGGCTCTATCTCAAACTAAACAACAAAAAACCCTGATTTGAAAAAAAAGTAGAAAGAAAAGGTAAAAAAACCCAGATATGAAAAATGTTTAAAAATTATATAGTGATAACTTTGCTAAATTCATTTGATACTGTTTTAACAGTATTTTGATGGAGTCTTCAGAATTTTTTTTTTTTTTTTTTTTTTTTGAGACGGAGTCCGCCCAGGCTGGAGTGCGGTGGCACCATCTCAGTTCACTGCAAGCTCCGCCTCCTGGGTTCACGCCATTCTCCTGCCTCAGCCTCCCGAGTAGCTGGGACTACAGGCGCCCGCCACCACGCCCGGCTAATTATTTGTATTTTTAGTAGAGACGGGGTTTCACCGTGTTAGCCAGGATGGTCTCGATCTCCTGACCTTGTGATCTGCCTGCCTCGGCCTCCCAAGGTGCTGGGATTACAGGCGTGAGCCACCGCCCCCGGCCAAAATATTAAAGGCAAAACTTTAAGGCCAATTGAACAATGTTTAAGATAACGCCTTTTTTTTTTTTTTTTTTTTTTTTTTGTATAGTTGGAATTTCACTATGTTGCCCGGCTGATCTTCAATTCCTGGCCTCAAGCTATTCTGCTGCCTCAGCCTCTTACAGGGCTGGGATTACAGATGTGCTTCACCACTCCCGGCCTACGATGATATCTTTGTTGTGTACGGGATGGGGAAGTATTTCTTATAGAAAACTACGGCAGCTCAACCCATGAAAAATTTGAGTATATGAAATTTTCAGATTTCTATTTAATGCAGGACTCCATACACAAAGTTAATGACACATAATACAAGTGAGACGTTATTGCCAATGTGTAAAACTAAAGTGAGTCTAGTGCTTAAAACAGACAAGTTAACCTTATAAAGCAGCAAGAAAAATGTAGAAACTCCAGTAAAATACAAAACAGATGATACCAGTCAATTAATTCCTGGATTAATAAAACCTGAAAGCAACCATGCACCTGAAGAATATCTCAAACTCATTAAGAATTAAAAATGCTTGTTAAAACACTGTTGACCGTGACGTTACACCCATCAGATTTGGAAAAGTTAATGAATGAGGGTAAGCATCAGTGAGAATGTGAGAATACAGAGATCCTCATGTATCAGGTGAATATGTACAATCAGCTGCCATTCTGGAAAGCCATCTGTAGTACATATGTAAGTACATATATTTAACATGATTATCTCATTCCTTAATATATTCACCAAAGTTTCTCACAAGGAGGGGATACAAAATCTTAATTACAGCACGGTTTGAGATAATGAGAAGTTACTAACAATCTAGTTTCTATCACTAGGAAAAATGGAAGAGTAAAATATAGTGAAGGTAAACCATGAAATATCCTGTAACAGAAGCAACTGGCAAAATGGACACATAGAAATGCGAATGGATCTTAAAAGCCATAATGCAAGCTGAGTAAAAATAAGAAACAGAATAAGGGTTGTAACATAATAGCAGGTACGTGGGTTTAAAATGCAGTAAGTGTATGAGAAATCAATAGTACAAATGTATAAGAATTATAGAAATACAAAGTTTCCATCAAACTCACTGTAGTGATTGTCTGTGGAGATGGAAAGATGAATGGGATTAAGGAATAGGTATAAAATAGATTAATCAAGTATTATAGAAACCACTGATGATAGCATCCATTAATTAAGTAATATGATTAACTCAACCTGTGTGGCTGAGCTTTACTACACTAGAAAAACAAAGGAAGAGAGATGGATGGAAGGAAGGAAGATGAAAAAGAGTATTTGTACAGTCATTAATATATATCAACTCTTTGTTACAAAAAGGCTAGTTAAGTTTACTTTCCTAAACTTATGAGATCAACACTAGGTGAGATCTACAAGATAACTGTCAATCATGTGTAGCTGATGTTCACCTATACACTTATTGCATCTAGGCATATTTCGTAATATTCAGGCTTATTTATGCTTTCACAAATTCAGCTAGAAACTATATAGCTTTAAATCATAGAAAACCCAATTACCAGTGATTGAGACCTGAGGTAGGCAAACTATAGCCTACGGACCAATTTGGTCTACCCTCTGTTTTTTGTAAATAAAGTTATATCAGAACACAGCCAGGCCTATTTCTTTACATGTTGTCTGTGGCTGCTTCATGCATTACAAAGGCAGAGTTTGAGCTCCAACAAAGACCTATGGTCTACAAAGCGTAAACTTTTTACTAGCTGACCCTTTACATTAAAAAAGTGTCCTCTGGGGGCTAATTTCAACAAACAGGACCTCTTTTTGTTCCACATTAGAACTTTGAAGTACATAGTTACTGGTGATGGTTCAATGCTGTTAAGAGGCAGCGTGTCAGGTCCATCTAGCTGCCCTTTTCTTAGCATTTCTCACAGCTTGTTTCCTCGTGGCCACAAAATGACTGCTGCATGTCCAGCCATCATGATTTCAATTTAGAAAAAAGAATAAGGGGCATTATTGTCCATATCAGAAAACATAAAACCCTATTGATAGCTTTTATCAGACTTTAATTTATATCTCATTTGCCAGAAATGTACCTCCCTATCTGTAAGAAGTATAGAACAGTGATCATTCTGCTTTCTCAGTCTCGTTAGTAGAGATGGGAGAGAAAGTCATGTGTCACGAATGGGAGTTGAGTTAGCAACGAATTAAATTATATCCCATGACTGAATTGCCAAAGTTGTATCATGTTTCACTTCAAATATGATGCCTATCGGTGTATACCTCCTACAGTCCATGAGGGAAATGTGGAGCTCCTAATTTTATCAGCCTAAAAAATTCCCTCCCATATGAAAGCTAAAGTAAAATTGTAATGGTAGCCACTAGAGTTAGATCACAATGCAGAACTTTAAAGGTATAGTCCCTGCTTCCTTAAAAACAAAATAGCCTAAAATGACAGTGTAAGCACGTCCATATGTTCTGAGTTGTTCTGAGTAGAGTTGTACTGTTACCAGTACCTTTCCATAAATTAGAGAAAATATTGTCAGAGGGCTGGGAAGGCATGAATGATGAGCCACAACAAACAAGTTATCAACCGCTGGGCCCTGCAAGGATGTCAGATGGGCACTGGTGGTGGGCAGAATTCTAAAATGTCCTCCAAGATGCCCCAACCCCTGCTGTACATGCCCTAAATTAAGTTATGTCATATGACACTGTTTAAGAAAGAGTGGTTCCCAGGTCCATCAACAAATTAATGGATAAAAAAAAAATGTGCTGTATATACATGATGGAATGCTATTCAGCCATAAACAAGAAATCAAGAAAATAATTCTTAATTTATTAAGAATGAAAATCTGTCATTTGTGGCAACATGGATGAGCTTGGAGGAGATTAAGTGAAATAAGTTAGGTATAGAAAGATTAATGCCACACATTCTCACTGCATGGAGAAGCTAAAAAGTTGAGCTCATAACAAAGAGTAGAATTGTGGTTATTAGAGGCTGGGAAGGGTCAGGGGGCGGGGGAATATTGAGAAGTTGCTTTTTAAAAGGTGTAAGATTACAGCTAGAGAGGAGGAATAAGTTCTAGTGTTCTGGCACCGTAAGGTTACTGTAATTAACAACTATATTTTTTCAAATAGCTAGAAAGACAGATGGTTAACATTCTCAACACAAAGAAAAATAAATGTTCGAGGTGATGAATATGTGAATTACCCTGATTTGAATATTATACTTTGTACAAATGTATCAAAGTATCACATTGTATCCCACAAATATGTACAATTATGTATCAATTGAAAATAATAAAACTGAAAACAGAAAAAGGAAATGAAAATGAAAGAAAGATTCCCCAGGCATGCCTGGCTTCATCATGGAAGCTTTCCAAAAGCAGAGTTTTCTCTAGTCGGTCACTGAAACGGAAGTCAGAGATCCAAAGCACGAGAAGGATTTGATGTGCGCTGCTGGCTTGGAGACGGAGAGAATTACAGATTGCAATGGCCTCTAGTTGTTGAAAGCAGCTTCTTGTTGATAACCAGCAAGGAAACAGGAAGTCAGCTCTACAGCTATACGGAACTGAATCCTGTCAACAACAGAAGGGGCTTTGAAGCAGATTTTTCTCTACAGCCACTAGATGAGAACTCAGTCCACCTTGACGTCTGCCTTCTGAAACCCTGAGACAGGCTGAATCAGGCTTTTAACGCCAGAAATGTGAAGTTTAAAAAAATGGGTATTTTTGAGCACCTGAGTTTGTGATGATTTATTATGTAACAAAAGAAAACGGAAACTGTACTTCAATTATTGTTAGTATTTGAACTGCATAAAAGATTCAATTCTTTGGGATAATGGTGAGACGGACCAGATCAGTTTGCTTGGAAGATGGAACTGGAATAAAACATTTAAAAAATGGACTTCTGGCTGGGCGCAGTGGTTCACACCTGTAATCCCTGCAATTTGGGAGGTTGAGGCGGGCGGATCATGAGGTCAGGAGATCAAGATCATCCTAGCCAATATGGTGAAACCCCGTCTCCACTAAAAAAAAAAAAAAAAAAAAAAAAAAAAGTACAAAAATTAGCTGGGCGTGGTGGTGGGCACCTGTAATCCCAGCTACTCGGGAGGCTGAGGCAGGAGAATCACTTGAACCAGGGAGCCGGAGGGTGCAGTGAACCGAGACTGTGCCACTGCACTCCAGCCTGGCGACAGAGCGAGACTCTGTCTCAAAAACAAACAAACAAAAAGTTGGCTTCTTTTGGCCTACCTTCGGAGACTTTGGCAAACCAGCTAAGGACTAGGAGAATAACATGATAGCTTCCAGCATAGGAGAATGTCAAATAGGAAGACAGTTTCCAGTATACCCAGGAAAACCTTTTATGAAAGAAAAACGATTAGAGAATTCCAGGCTATTGAAAATCCAGTTACATTTTAATATTATACTATGCTTGATAGCTAAATATGATTAACTTGATTCAAAAAGTAGAAAAGGAGAACTATGGGGAAATAGTTGCATTTAAAAGTAAAACTTTATAATCTTTCCTTCTCTTCCTCAGTCCACTTCCAAATAAATGGGGGGGAAAAAAACCTTGTTTGCCTTCATATTGTGTGGGAGAAATTGAACCATTTCTTCAGGAGATCAATTTATGTGTGACAATATTCTGAGTAGAGAAATTAAACAGTTATGATCAAAACAAATAATTTAACTGTCTCAAAGCCCCCAGTTCCCTAGGTTAAGGACCTGCTCTCAAATAAAACTAGTTTGGTGTTTTTTTTTCTCAGTCTGCAAATTAAGATTCTTCAAAGGTCAATTAAAATCGTACTGTTGTTTTGCACTGAAGTAAATAAAGAGCTTTAAAAATGTTAAAATACTATACAAATTTGAAATAAATATGAAGCAACATTATTATTTCAATTTATAGTGAGGTGCAAAGTATTATTCAAGATAAATTCTCACTGAAATAGTTGAAATTGTAAGTTCTAAATAAATATGTATTTATAACTTAAAGTGTAATATATAACTCCATTAATGGTAGGAAACAATTTATTCTCATTGGACATTCTGCAGTAAGCATTTGTACTGTTGCATCTGTCATATATTATGCAATTAGGCAGAATTTGTTGATAGATTAAAAAGAGAGTTTTAAAATTCAAAAATGCACTGAAATAATGAAAATCATTAGATCTAAATCTGTGAATTAAATGCAAAGATGCTCCAGAAATGATGGAAATAATGTCATAACAGTGTTGCAGTAGTGAACATTCTTTCACACTATCTGATTTCCCATGTAAAATGATTTGTTTGAAATTATCATCCAAATTTGTCTCAAAACTTGTCTAAAGTTGATATGAATTATTTTCTTAATTTCAAAGATGCAAACTCTAAGGCAGAAATGACTTTTACAACAACACTTACTTTACATTTTACATATTATCTTACTCGCAATCACCTCTTCACTTTGTGTGCCATGATATTATTATTACTTGCATTTTACAAATAGGGAAATATATTGTTTACATTATACTATAATTTTTCTTATATAGTACCATTATAGATGGTTGCTTTACAAAAGAAAAAATGGATAAATTTAAAAAGTGGAATAAAGACATTAATTTTGCTAACATAAATCATGGTTCTATATACTCTAAGTCAATCCCAGATCAGTAATACAGGTATTTTTCTTTTTTTAAAAAATTATTTATTTATTTTATTTTACTTTAAGTTCTGGGATACATGTGCAGAACGTGCAGGTTTGTTGCATAGGTATACATGTGCCACGGTGGTTTACTAAGAGTCTGAATCATAACTGCTGTAGAGAAATGGGTAATAAACAGAAATCTGAATTACTAAGTGATCTGCTTTCCATGGCAATATTAAGCCACACAGAATAATTCTTATTGGCGATAGATATCTAAGATTTTGTAAAATTTTTTATTTGACTTTAATTCAACTATTAAAAATCAAGTTTACCTCTGTCAGTTTCCTAGAATTTAGACATCACAGCTTTACAGATCCCCTCCACCTGAAAGTGTTAACACCTAGTGCCTCTCACTAATCTCTGGTTTCGAGTTTTCCATTCATAACCAGACCATCCCTCTAGAGACACTCTACACAGATGGTGCATTAGGCTGTGGTCACATTCCCCACTCTTCATCCAACATAAACACGAACTTTTCATTTTCCATTTCTTTGAGTCTTCCCTGAGACACTTGCATGTGATAATATAAGTAAATCAATCAGTAAATGATTGTGAATTAAGGTGTCACTGTCCTAGAAACCGATATGTATATTAGTAAGTGCTTCATGTTCAAAAAACTGAGACCCAAACAAATCATGATCACTTTGGGAACTTCTAGCAGGTATTTCAAGAGACACCAAGCCCTTTATCAGCTTTCACATCTCATCACATACGTGCTCATCCAAGCATAGGGCCATTTCTTCTTGGAATCAAAATGAGGGTAGAGTGTCCAACAAAACATTATGCCCATGTGCCATTTCTGCATTTACCAATGCCTTTTCTTATAGTTTTGAAGAAATGGTGTATTTATAGATGGCTGTTTTTCACAAGGATGCCTTTCTTTTCCCCAACTGTCTCAGATGTTTGCTTTACCTAAAGATAAATACTGCCAATGCCAAACAAAGAGAATAAAGTGATGTTTTCAGTGTTGGGTTATGTAACAGGGAATTTAGAAGTGAGATTGGTCCCAATACAAGCATCGCTTTTCTGGCATCATGCAGTTTTTATCCCTGGAACTTCACATCGTTCTATCTTCATTCATCCTTCTAAGGGATTTTATTTATATTTTCTTCCCTGTAGACAGAACTCATATTTATTTTATTAAAATGTCTATAAACTGCTTCTTTTTCATCTGCTTAGAAAATTAAGGAAAATTTATTAGCTGATTCTATGTAAATTGCTCTAGTTCAGTTTTCATTGAGGATAAATTTGTTTTGAATATCTGCTATGACAATTATATACAGCTACATTTTCAACCCTAATGCATTTTTAATAACTTCCTTCAGCAGCTAGTGATTTGAATTTCAAATTTCTTTCTGCCAAGAAGTTTCTAAAAAGTATATACCATTTTCTAGCAGTTTCATATAAAAATTGATTTATGCTGCAAGATCTCTCAGTAAACATATCAAATGTCTAAATGATACCATTAATACTCATAAGCTAATACACAAAAACTTCTGTGATATGGGATGTTCCACATAGGGCAGAACACAAAGTTAAAGTTGGTAAAGAAATAATTGTATCCTTAGCTTATTTTTTTCAGAAATCTCTCATTTAGGTTGCAAACATTTCATTTGATTGATTATTTTAATTTATTGCTATTGAGTGTTATAGCAGATTTTAGGGTATATCAAAGTAACTGGTTAGTTACATGTTTATGATATTTAAACACTCACAAATAGAACAGTTTGAGAAATCCACACTAGTCTATCTCTCTAAGCCATCTTGATAATGAATATTTTTTCCTAATTCTGAAGATCCAATATTTGGACTGGCCATTAATTAGCTAAGAGAAAACAAAGATTTCGCATCTCGCCTGTCTCTAAAAGGAGCTTCCTTTATTTACCTGACTCTCAGAGGCAACTATGACCAAATTTACAACTTAGCCAATGTTCGCTTCTGAAGAAAAAGGACTACTGAGTCTAGAAATAGAGCAAGCCATGAGGAATTATGGTTTAGTCCATGATTTTGTAAGAGCAAGAGTACACTGGAGCATAAAAATATTTAAAAACTTCTGTGATATTTTTTGCCTTGATGGCTGATTGTCTAGGCCTTGGACAAAGTAACACCATCTGATCCCGATGGTGACATTCAAGTCACCCACAGCCACCTGTCCTGTCCCATGGAGATACCCACAGCCTCCAATAATGTGCTTTCTCCTTCTCCTTTGTAAATAACAAAATTTTTAAAAGTTTTCTCTTTGGTAAAATAAATATATTCCCTCTTTAGAATTATTACTATTTCCTTGGTATTGATAATTACTATAACCTTTGCGGTTTAGTCTTTTAACATTTATTCCACTAACAGCTACTCATTTAAGTGGCGCTCTTTGCAATTTTTAAAATCATTTCTTAGATTAGTTTTTTTTTTCCTGTTAGGGATCCACTTTTTTTATTTGTAGCTCTCAATAATCTTAGAATTGAAATACCTGTGAAATACCACGGATGTTACTCTAAGGCTCATACCAAACCCTATGCCATTTAGAGAAAAGGGCTTATTACAAAGTTTAATTTTGCATGGATCTGCTTTTACAGATGGGCTTTGATATACACCCACCTTAACCTTAATTCTATTCAGTAGGTTTCCTGGGCAATTTCACTACAATCTGCTGTACTTCTAATTGCTTAATGAAAATATATACCTGAATATACCATAGATGCCTCATACTATGCCAAGGATGACATTTTTCTTCACCAGTGAAAACTGCTCCTCCTCATATGGTAACTGTTTCTGTGAATGGGAAATCATTCATCCATCACCCTGTCTTGAAAAGATCAGAACTTTCATTCCTCTCTCTTCTATTTCCCCTATACACAGTCACAAAGTCTTTTTAAAAAGTTTTATTTGTATAAATTTAGGGAATACCTGTGCAGTTTTGCTACATGAATATGCTGTGCAGTGGGGGAGCCTGGGCTTTTCACCATGGCCTGAAGAGTATACACTGTATCCATTAAGTAATTAATTCTACTTGACTGTGCCTGGAAAATGTCACCTAAACCTATCTCCTCCTTTCCATTCACCTACCTTTCTCCATTCAGGACTCTGACATCTATTTTTGGGAAGTGAAAATATTATAATATATAATTAACTAGTTTCTCTGTTACGTAGTGTATTGCCCTATCCATTGGCTGTGACACCACAAAAATGGATTTTTTCTGAAATACGTATTTGAGAATATGACAAAGCATTTTAACCCTTTCACAACTCCCCTATTGCCTAAAGATAAAAACTAAACTCGTAGTAAGGTATTTATACCCCGTTATTGCCCCATGCACTTCTTTTGGGCTCATCTTTCCCACTCCAGACCTCCTTTCAGAGCCTGCCAACACTAGATGACTCAAATTCTCTTCAAATTATCATGCAATGTAGCTTCTCAGTACTTGTGGTCACATTTTTCTTCATATAATGCATTCCCCCCATTATTTTACTTTGTCAAAACTAGTTAAACTTAAGAAGTCCCTAAAGTGTCAAGTCCTTGGTAAAGTCCTAGTTGCCAGAAGCAGAATGAACTGTTCCTGTGTACTTTTAATATTGTACTCTGCATTTAATCATATTTTGTTATAGTTAGCTATTTATAAACCTTACTTCATCAGATTGTAAAATTTCAAAACAATAATGATAATAACTCTTAGTGTTGATTGACTCCTCCAAACACTCTTAAAATTTTTATATGTAGAACCTTATTCAAGTCTCCTACTGGTCCTAGAAGATTAGGACAATTACTGTCCCTAGTGTACAAACAAGAAGAGTATCCTCTTCATTTTCTGAAACTTGGGGTCTGCGTTATCACTACACATAGTAGTCTCACAAAGATTTATATTACATTATGATTATATTCATAATCATATTGCATTCATATATGAATTGGGCTTAATAGCAACTCCCCAATAAAGAAGGCAGATCTCTTTTCCTTTGTAGCACAGAGGCAACAACTTCTAGAAACAGATGTGCCCACATGTTACTTATCTCACTCGACAAGTGCATATATTTATATTGATGGCTTTTACCTTAATTTGAGCAATTCAGAGGTGCTTAATAGTAATATAATTTTGATGACTAGGAAGAGTAGATCATATTTGAATGATAAACAGTGGCATTATAGAATAACAAAAGAATGGTGAAAGAGAATTTGAGGAAAACCAGATGTACATCCTAAGGGAAAAAGAGAAACAGAAATTATGATCATTGAACTAGTTTAGATACTGGAAAGAAGAGACATAGTAAGGTTGAGACAAAGACACAAGTCTTAGGTAATATTTACTAAAATAAAATCAAAATCAGAAAAGGGGCCTTGTATACACTCCTTAAAAAAAAAAAAAAAAAAAAAAGAAAACCTTAGAATTTTTGCTACTGATGAATCATGCCTATGTTATTTTTCCATGTCAGGATTGATTGAACTTCGCTGTTTTGGTTCATGATCATCACAGAAAAAAATAAAATAAAATTCCTGAAGGGAAACTTAAGTCACTGGGAAAGTGAATTAGCCTTTCCAATGTTATGAAAGGAAAGTTGTAATAATAAAAACTTTCACCTTCATAGCATTGCCAAAGAAGGTAAATTTTAGCTGTCATATCTACTGAAGATAGTTACAAAAGAGCTTCAGGGAGCTTCAATTTAAAAAGTCTGTAGTTTTTAATTACAAGATGATTCCCTTAACTGTTCCTGTTCTCATTGTGCTCTTCATGCTGTTTTGCCACTTCATTTTCACACATGGGAGGGAAAAATCACACACAGAGTGTGTGTGTTTCTGAAATAATTGATCAGTTTTCCAATATTAATTTTTATCCAACCTCCTTATATCAATACTCATATTCTCTTCCAGGTTTTTTGGTAGAATTAATGAAGTATCCCAGGTTCTGTCAAAGACAAAACCCTATAATTATGTACATAAACTTTCTCCTCATCACATTTCCTGCTTACTAGATCATTCCCATAGGCCTACAGGTGTGTTACCTGGAGGTAACATATATGTCATATTTGAAAACACACCTGCTACATGCTGTGGCTCAAAACTCCTTGAAAACGTTTGCTAAGTAGCTGACTCTTTCTCATCCATCATTTTCTTATAGGCTCCTTCAAGTAAACTTAGTCCCCATATTTGAATGAAACAGCTTTTGTCAAAGTCATCAAGGACTTCCGTGTCGTAAATACAATGGTCTCCTTTCTTTCATATTAATCTCTTGTTGGTGTTACCCATAATACCATTTGCTCATCTTTATAAGTAGTTTTCTCTTGGTTTCCAATGATCTACTCTTAATGTTATTTTTCACGTTTTACTGTTTTTTTCCCTAGACTTATATTCTGTCCCTTTTTCCTTCACTGGTCTTCCAAATGTTAGATTGCTAATTCTTCATTTTCTTCTCTGTCTTTTCCAAGGACATTTTATCTAGAACTATAGCATAAGGTACTATCAATATGCCAAAGATAACCAAAGGAACAACTTTAGCAGTGACATTTCCCTCACTTCAGCCCATAACTACTTACCTAATTGACTACTTGACATTTCAGTTTGAATGCCTAATAGACATTTGAAATTTAACATATATAAAGTAAAAGCTCGTGATTTTTACCCAAAGCCAGATCTTCTAGGCTTCCTCATCTCCATGAACCGCATCATCCTTGACATTGTTGCTCAAGCCCAAACCCCAGGATCATGCGTGAGTTCTACCTTTCATTCACACCGGACACTTAATTCATAAGTAAGTCCAACTTACACACCATATCCAAAATACTTACACACCATATCCAAAATTCATCCTTTTACTCAAAAACAATGAAATTAGGTTTATTGTGATCTATTTTTGTTATCTTTCAGTTTAGAATATTTGCCTTTGTGATATCTACTTAGCCCTTTTCCATATTGCTCCTTGGCGTATGCTAATTTTCAAATATTTAGAGCTTTCTAGATAATACATTGTTATTGATTTCTCATTTAAAACATCTATGGTCAAAGAACACAATACTTTTCAGTTTATTAGGACTTGTTAATATTCTTGAATGTGGTCTACTTTGTTGACCATAACATGTGCACTTGAAAGTAACCTGTATTCTATAGTTGTTTTGTGTATTGGTATAAAAGTATCAAGTCAAAGTGGTTGATTGTGTTAAGTCTGATCTCATGTCCTTGCTGACACATATTTTTTTTCTAGCTAGTCTATCATTTGGTGAGAAAGGGAGGGGGTTAAAATCTTCAATATAGTTGTGAAATTGTTTCTTTCTCTCTTTAAATCTGTCAAATTTGCTTCATGTATTTTTAAGTTCTGTAATTAGTTCCATAAAATTTGTGATTTTTATTTGTCCTGATGAATTGATACTGTTGTCATCATGAAATAACCTGTTTATCTTTGGTAATACTCTTTGTCTGGAAGTCTATTACATCTGATTTAATACAGCCACTCCAAATTTCTTACGATTACTATTTTCATGGTCAATCATTTTTTTCCTTCCATTTGCATTCAGCCTATCTGTATATTTAATGTGCATTTTTTGTAGACAGCCTATTGTTAGGTTTTGATTTATTTCCATTCAAATAATTTTTCCTTTTTAACTGGAATGTTTACTAACACAATGTAATTATTCATGTGATTGACTTTAAATAAACTATTTTCTTCTTTGTTTACATTTTTGCATATTTTTGCTGTTGTTTTACCTCTTTTCTCCTTTCCTATTTTCTTCTGGAATTTTTGAATGTTTTTTAAAATTCAATTTTAGTTTATTCACTTTTGAGCTATATATTTTTACATTAATTTAAAAATATTATTCTAAGGATTACAGTAAACTCCTTAATTTTTCCAAATCTACTTATACTTAATATAATACCACTTTATGTAAACCATGAAAATCTTACAATGGTGTGAGTCCGTTTTACTCACCAACATCTTTACATTATATTGATCACATATATTACATATTCATACATTATAAATCATGTATACATATATAATGGCAAAGTTAGTATTTTATATTTACCTATGTATTTATCATTCTTGATTCCCTTCATCTATTCCTGAAGAGTCAAGTCCTCTGGTATAATTTGCCTAAAGAACTTGCTTTAACACTTTTGGAGTATAGATCTGAAGGAAATAAACAACTTTAGGTGCTTTTTCTTTTTAACCTGAAAGTGATTTTATCTCACCTTCAATTTGAAGGATATTTTTGCCAGACATAGAATGTTTGGCTGAAGATACGTTGTTTTTTTTGTCACCCTAAAGATGTTCCACAGCCTCTTCTGGCTTCCAAGATCACTGCCCTCCAGATCACTGGCCACCAGTATGTCATGTCATTTTTCTCTGGCTGCTTTGAAGATTTTCTTTCTCTTTTATGAAAGACCTAGTAGGCATGATTCTTTTTCCAAACATCCTGCTTCAAGTTCACTGAATTTATTAAATCTGTGAATTCATGTCTTTCACCAAATTTGGGAATTTTACAGCCATTATCTTTTTCAAAAAATTTTCTGCCTCATTCTCTTCTTTCTTTGCAATAGGAATACTAACTAAGAAATTGTCCCTTAAGTCCTAGAAGCTGTTTTACTTCTTTGTTTTTTAAAAATTATCTTTTTCATAGCCAGTGATTTTTTTGTTGTTGTTCTATCTTCAAGTTCACTATTTCTTCTATTATTTTATTCCTGCTATTAATCCTAACCAGTGAACTTTTAATTTTGGATGTCTTGTAGTTCTAAAATTTCCATTTAGGATTTCTCTTTTTTCTCCTTTTTGCAGGTGAATTTTGTTTTTGCTTTTTTAAAAACTAGATTGTTTAACTTTTATTTTAGGTTAGGGGTGTATGTGTAGGTTTGTTATATAGGTAAACTTGTGACTGGGGGTTTGGTGCATAGATTATTTCATCACCCAGGTACTAAGCATAGTACTCAACAGTTTTTTTTCTCCTGAAACTTCCTTCCATCCATCCTCCTCCTTCAAGTAAACCGGAGTGTCTGTTGTTCCTCTCATTGTGTCCGTATGTTCTCATTATTTAGCTCTCACTTGTAAGTGAGAACAGGTGGTATATGGTTTTCTGTTCTTGCATTAGTTTGCTAAGGATAATGGACTCCAGTTCCATCCATGTTATATATATGATCTTGTTCTTTTTTCATGGCCAGATAGTATCCATACGTACCATATGGTGTATATGTATGACATTTTCTTAGGTTGGTTCCACGTCTTTGGTATTGTGAATAGTGTTGTGATGTACATATGTGTGCTTGTGCCTTTATGGCACAACTATTTATATTTGGATTTCTTTAAAAAATTTTTTTTCTGTCAAAAATACTTTTTTTTAAATTAAAGGAGTAATGATATTTTCATTCACTTCATCAAGCATGGCATAATAGCTGTTTTTAAATCCCATTCTAATAATTCAGAATCTGAATCATATCAGGTTGAACATTTGCTGATTTTCTTTTCCTTTTAGATTGGACTCCATTTTCATAGTATTTTTTATCTTGAGGAATTTTGGATTTTATATTGGACATTGTAATTGTCATGCGTAGCCTCTGGATTCTGTTACATTTCTCTAAGATGGTTACTGTTTTGTTTCAGCAAGCAATTCCCCTGCTTAGACTGAACTGCCAAATGCTACACTCGTGGTGGGGTGTCGCTCAAACTTCAGTCAGATGCTTAAGCTTTAGTTGTGAGTTGCTTTCAATTTGCCACTTCATAGCTGGTTCAAGGGTCAGCCACACTCTCATTCTGAGTTTATGTACATATTTATGAGCTCCCCTTCTCTAGCATTCTCTTTGGTGGAGTTTCTTCCTCCCTTTCTGGCAGCCTAGGTTTCTCCTGGTTTCTGAACAATGATGCCAAGTCTTTCTGTGGTTGTTTTAGTCAGTGGTTCACAACCTGTTTGGCACCAGGGACAGGTTTCATGGAAGACAATTTTTCCAAGTCTTTCATGGAAGACAATTTTTCCAGGGGGTTGGTGGGGGCTGGGGGACAGTTTAGGGATGATTCAAGCATATTACATTTATTGTGCACTTTATTCCTACTATTATTACATTGTAGTACATAATGAAATAATTATACAACTCACTATAATGTAGAATCAGTGGGAGCCCTGAGGTAGTTTTACGGCAACTAGATGGTCCCATCTGGGGGTGATGGGAGACAGTGACAGATCATCAGGCATTAGAGTCTCATAAGGAGCCCACAGCCTGGATCCCTTTCATGTGTAGTTCACAATAGGGTTCGTGCTCCTATGAGAATCTAATGCCGCCACTGATCTGACAGGAGGTGGAGCTCAGGTAGTAATGCCAGCCATGGGGAACAACTGTAAATAAACATAGATGAAGCTTTGCTCCCTTGTCTGCTGCTGCTCACCTCCTCCTATGCAGCCTGGTTTCTAACAGGCCACAGACCAGCACTGGTTCATGCCCTGGTTGTTGGGAACTGCTGGTTTTAGTCATCCCATTGCCATGGCCAATATTGCTTTGGTGTGACTACATCTGCCCCCAGCCTAAAGCTGCACCCAGAGAAAGGGAGAAGCTGTCATTCACTTGTTTCCAGACCTGACTTTCCCCCACAAATGACTTGCTTTTTTCGGAGACCCAGGGACTTGTTTGTTTTTGTATTTTGTCCAGTGTTAGATAAATGGATGTGCTTTGGTCAAGAACAGGCCAAGGTAAATAGCCTGCATAACTCAGCAGGATTGGAGTGCAGGTGCACAATTCCATGCATTATGTAAACACAGCTATGTAGTCATAACATGGGAAGGTTCATCACCTGGCTCGGAGCCACTATTGTTTGCAAAAGGTATAACTGCCCTGCTGACACTGTGCATATGGCATGCCCAGAGGAAGAAAGAGAGCCAGAGTAGTCTTTGCAAAATATCTTCATTTTGCAGTCAAACACTGGGGAGTCAGGACACAGGTCGGGCTTGTACCCAGGCAGACAGTGAAGCCACTGACTCTGTAAGGGAGAGCCGGTTGTCTGAAGACAGGCAGCAGGGAGCCAGAAACCAGCTTGGGCTGAGAGGGAGAGAGTTATGCTGCTGACCCTGAAAGGGAGAGCCAGCCATGCAGCTGTGAGTGGGAGCTGCAGGAGTCACAGAGGCTGCTGAGAAGATCACAGCTGGAGCAAGCAGCCGAGATAAAGGTGGACAATGTAAGTAAGCTGCTGATGAGACAGACAGTGTGAGAGAGCTGCTGAATAAAGCCATGTGTCATCTACCTGTCATTTCTTGAGTGTTCTTCCAGCTCCCTAACCCCAACCACTCACTCCCCTTGAACCTCAGCTGGGGCTTGAACCTGACATCCAGAGTTTCTATATGTCATCTGTGGGAGAATTATACTGTCAGAGGATCACTGTTGTGTACAGAAAATGAAAACACAAAGTGGTATTTTAAGACTATAATGCCAGACCTGGGCTTAAAACCCTGTCATTGACTCTCATCACTTATAGTTTAATTCAGTTTTTATGACCTCTTTTCCTACACTCCAGTCACAACAGATCTCTTTCAGATCCTTGATCACACTGAATTGTTTCTATCTCATTTTTATTGGTAATGGTTTTTAAATTTTTTTCTTTCTTCTTGGAATTATCTTTCTTTATATCACTGAATTTGTTAAGGACTGACTTATTTTTTCAGTTGAGTCTTAGCCTACTCATATCTATAGCTGTTACCCATTAATTCCGTATTATATTATCCTTTTTTTAAAAAAAAGATGCATTTATTATATATTTACATTGTTTTATGTTATTAAGAAGTGAAGATCAATGATAGACTAGAGCACCATCTTTCCAATACTGCATCCCCAGTGCATGGCCCAGTGCCACATTCATGGTAAGGGCTCCATAAACATGTCTGATGATGATGATGACATGGAGTTCCATACCAGGCTAACGGATAGGCCATGTTTTGACAGTTCACAGAACAACTCAAGGAATGAAGTTTGCCTTGAAATTCACAGCTCACAGTAGAAGCCAAATGATTTTTAATGAGGCAGTCTGTAAGATAAATAGGAGTTAGCATTTTCTTTAGCTCTGAGCACTGCCGTGGAGTGCCTGTGATTGCCTCTGTAGGGTAAGGAGTGGGCAAGGTAGCAAAAACAAGAGAATATAAAATAAGGAGGAAGGGCTGTTTCACATGCCTCCTAGAGATGACCCTTTTTCTTCATTTGGCTGACACATTACCACCACTGGTTTGGCCATTCAACTATCATCTTTGCAGAGAAGTTTTATCTGAGCTCCAAATTAGGTAAAATGCTCTTCCTTCAGCAATCTGTGACTACTTCTCCATCTGTACCTGCTATATTGAATTGAAGTTATTTGTGTATTTGTGTCTTTTCCACTAGAATGCAAGCTTTTTCGGGGCAAGACTGTGTCTCACGCATCTTTGAATTCCCAACCAGGAGTGGAATGCCTAGCATAGAGCAGACACTCCAGGCCCATCTGTGTCCAAATTACCAATCCTTATAGTGAGGTTAGAGTACTAGAGTGTGTCTATTTTTTTTTAATAAAAGATAGCTGAGTCCAGAGATAAGATAACGCTTCTTGACAATTTTTCCTGTTTCATTTGTAAGTAAAAATAAAGCAAGCTGTACTGGCTAGAGAGTTCCAACTAGTATATGTCACTAACCAGCAGGCAGGAACTCTGACCAGGCATCCAAAGAAGATATAATATGCTCAGCCCATCAAAATTTTACTCACAAACTAAATATCATGGGCTCACATTTTTACAACCGGCAGTTCCTCATTGTTAGGCTTAACATTATTGCCAAAGTCATAATCATAGTTATAACACAAACATACCAGTAAGACTTTAGAATTCAAATAATTGCATATAATTAGATTGAGAAGTATTATACTGGCTGTTTTATGATAGCATATATCACATAATCTTTAGAGATATATAACAATTTTAAAATTCATCTACTCATGAGAAAACCAAATATCCATGAGCTAGTAAGTGATGGGACAGAAACTTTAACTTGTATTCTCTGGCAGTAAGTCTATATTAATATACGGAATACTTCAATGGGTATGGTAGCTCATGTCTGTAATCCCAGAACTTTGGGAAGTCAAGGCAGGAGGATTGTTTGAGATCAAGAGTTTGAGACCAGCAACATAGCAAGACCAATGTCTATTTATATTTAAAATATTTTTAAAATTATATATATGTGTGTTATATATATATTATATATAGAGAGAGAGAGAATGGGTTCCTAGACAGTTTTACAAACTCCAATTTTAAATGGTTACTAGTTAATATTCATAACTAATAGTAATAAATGCTAGTTATTGTCAAATAATCTATTTTTCAAAAAGAAATTAGAACAATATATATTACATAAAATAAAATTCCACATATTCATTACATTATTGAGGAAAACTTACTCCATGTATGACCAATGAGAAATTAAAATCTTTACCGAGCATTCTACCAGTAAGCAACACTGTTCTACAACTCTGAGTTTTGATCACGAATCCTTTGCATCACTATAAAATACCTAGCTGTGTTTTGATATTATCATGAAAGATATACTTAGCATCATTTTGGGGTTATGCTTTACATTCTTTTAATTCTTAGGAAATTGATACTTTATTCCTACTGTTTATGCCTTATCTCTACACATCAGCATATTCAAGGATCCTTTTCTTAAGGAGCTTACAAAACAGCAAATGCCATATACGTTAACAATATCGTTAGCACTGTTAAAGGCAGCCCCTTAAATTTTATCTAGTAAATATTGTTCACAGTTTACATCAAGTAACAAATGCATAATGAACCTGAAGAGAGAAAATACCTACTCAGCACCTTAGAAAATGATTTGGTTGAGTTATGAGTCATCTCATTTTGCAAAGTAGCAATAAAAATGGGTCTTTGATTTTGCAGAGGTACCACTGGCATTTACAACAGATAATTAAAATAAAGGAGAAAAATAACTTCTGCATTTTATCAGAAAAGGGCATTTTTCCCAAGCCATTAATTTTTGCCACTGCAGATTTCATCTATCAAAGAAATATCTCCACAAGTCCTCAAGGGCCCAGTTATTCCCCAGGGACTCCCAGGACTGTGACTTACCTTATGAAAGTTTCTGAAATAAGCTGCCTTTTCATCTGGAAATTTTTCTAACCTTCTGGGTCCTTTGCTAGAAGCCTTCTTGAAAACCAACCAGCATCGTCTGAAAATCTGAAAGCAAATAAAAGAATCCCATTATTCATATTTTTAAATGAGTTTATGACATCAGGAGTTTATTCATCAATTTTTTAAGTGCACTTCACAGAGAGGAACTGTTTTTGATTGACAAGCACGTTCTTAATTAAGATTACAGTTTTTTTTTTAAATACGGTATTTCATGTAAAATTTTTTCTGAAAAGATTTTGTTTTGAGGTTTTCACTGTGCTGGCTGGTTTTAGTAGTCTTTAACATAACGAAATCATCTGAATATCAATATCATATAAATTACTTATCACCATCCTAGTGACAGACAATGTCTCCATCTTCCATGCTAGGGCAATAGCAGGTTAATAAAGTTAAGTGAAGCACTTACATAATATTCAATTTTCTATCTTTGAAAAAAATCACATTTGAAAATTTACTTGTAGAATTTTAGATTTTTAAAAATAGATGTTCATTAATAATGTTAAACAGAAAGAAATATATTTTTATTATGAGCACATCTGTCTCAGACTTTCTAACTTTTGTAATAGGAAGTATTTACAAAATACTTATGTGCAATAAATTAAAATCTATATACATATTTAATCCTCATAATGAAATGAGATAAAGATAAAATAGGCATTACTTTCATTTCAAGATAAAGTTTGTGCCAATGTCAGGATTTGAACACACACAATCTGAATCTTAAGCTTTGATTTTAAAAAAACAAGATTACTAATTACACTAACACAAACCATAATTTCTGAACCTTGCCTTTATTTTATAGGACTGATTACTATTGGACCTGTAGATTGTTCATTATCTGTTTTCCACCATATCACACTCTCTCAACAGGTAAGTTTTGAAGACAAGGTAATAAAATAAATCTTTTTTTCCAGTAATTGAAGAAGTCTAAAAATGCAAATTGGCCACAACTTTTAAATTTCAAAGTTTAGTGTATTCTTTGCTGGTGGATAATTTCTTTACGCCCATAAGGAAATCGATAGAAGGAAACTTCTGAAATCTAGATCACAATATTTCTCTTCTATGTCTTCATCTAAATTGCAAAGTTGTCACATTATGTTTGGTGTTTTTTTTTTTTTTTTTTTTTTTTTTTTTTTTTTTTTTTTACAAATATAGTCCAGATAATATAATTCCTTTGAAGTGTGCATTGCTTATTATTCACTAGAAGAGTCTTTTCCATGTTAAAAGGCATTCTTGCAACTATCACATAAAGGCCTCTCATTATAAAAGTAGAACAACCAAGCACACACATACTTTGATTTTACTCTTTCTTTCTTACATCCTCTTCAGGAGCCTTGAAAAGCATGTGCAGGATAATCCTGAACCTCCTGCACACATGAACATGCCTCTCCTCTGCCTGGATCAAACACCTCCTAACCATGCACCTGAAAATTATGAACTAAATCACTCCTTTAGAGCTCCTGGTGTTCTTTCTACATACAGCTCCTGTATTTCACACATAATATTGTAGTTATGTGCTTCTTTGGCCCCTCACTGATCCTCACCCCCAGAGTGAAATGTATGTAAAAAAATAGATGATTAGAATATGATCAGCATATGGTTTATTTAGCTTTAATTAACTTAATTCTACATAGATTTATTTAGTGCTGTAGAATTCTGCTTTTGGACTTCAATGAAGTAATTACATTTCAAGTGGTAACAGATTTTGGAAATGCAAACATCTAAGAAGAGACAGTTTGGTACAGTGGAAACTTAATAAAACTCTAGAATCAAACAGACACAGGTTTACATTATGGCCATGCCACTTACTAGCTGTGCAACCTTACACAAATTACTTAGTGTATTAGCTAATAAAGAAGAGTACCTCATGAAACAGAGGGAGGATTTACCAAGATGGGCTTATGTTCTAATACACAGAATACTCTCCACAAGGCTCAGCCATTTCTCAAGCTCCTTTTTCTTATAGAGTAGGTACAATTTTCTGCACAAGACAAAGCCATACGAAGGGACACTTTTTACCCAATGATATACAATTCTAATAAATATTCAGCTTCAGAATATTCAGATGTAAATATTTTGCAACCAGAAAAATTAGAGCACCATATAATTTTTTGTAAAAAAAATAGAAAGCATATTAATGATCTCCCAAGTACAGATAGTGAAACTACGAATATTGTACTTGGAATTCCAGCTCAGCCCCTTGCTGGAGCCACATAACTTTGGGCAGGGCATTTATCTCTCTGAGCTTGTGTCCTTAAATTAGCTTGAAGACAATTAAGTGTTAAGTGTTAAAAAATTAAGTATATAAATCTCATGCCGCAGTGCATAGAAGATAGTCAATATACACAGGGTATTTTAATACAAAATGGATAAAATGCTCTTAGCAACAGACCTTGTTCAGCACACCTATAACCATTGTTGGTATTTACATATACTGTAAAAATTATTGCTTGCATCAACATAGTTTTAAAGATTTCAAATGATTTTCATAATTATGAGAATTATGTTATATATAATAAAACCGTTTACTCCATTGAATACACATGAGTTCCTGCTATATTTCACTGTAGCTTGGAATATTTGTTAAGCAATATAACTCTTTATATTGACATTCACTAGTATACGACTGAAAAGAAAGGAACAAAAAATTGGCATCAAATTTGGTTTTCCTAAAATTGCTCTCTTCACCATATAGCATGAAATAATTTTGAGGCAGGATAAATCATTTCACTCAGTCTTTAGTACAATTCATACCTTTGTATTAGAATGCAGGATATTATATTGTAATACCAAAAAACATAGTTTTTTAGTCACAAAAATTTAATTTTTAGTGCAGTTTCTGCTATTCATTAAACAACTTCACTTGCAGAAGTTAAATTAAGATCAATATACCTCATGAAGATGCTCTTTGAGCATTACAAGACATAGCCTGAAGAAAGCATCTAGCATGTAAATTTGAAAAGTAATCCACAAACTCTTACCTGAAACTCTCGGGTTTCTGATACTGCCATGACTGAACTGCATCCCCACAGAATTCATCTACTGATGCCCTAACTCCCAAAGTGCTAGTATCTGGAGATGGGGACTTTGGGAAGTAAGTAGGGTTAGATGGTCATGAAGGTTGGACTTTGATAATGGGATTAGTGCTCTTACAAGAAGACACAGGAGAGAACTTGCTTTCTCTTTCTCTCTTCTTACTCAGAAGAGGTCACGTGAACACACAGTGAGAATATGGCCATGTGCAAGCCAGGAAGAAATCCTTCACCAGAACCCAACAGGGCTGGCACCCTCATCTCAAACTTGCAACCTCCAGAACTGTGAAAAAAAAATAGATTTCTGTGGTTCAAGCCACCATGTATATGATATTTTGTTACAGAAGCTGGAACTGACTAAGATACTTTCAGATATCTTTTTTTAAAACTAGCAGTGATGGTAGGATAGTGCTGGTTGTGGTAGTTGTCAGTGTAATAATATTGGGGAAGTAAAAAACAGTTACATGAATCTACGATTTGAGAGACTGCTAACAGAAAAAGAATATTATCTGTGAAGTGGGATATATAGAGATTATCAATATTTGATCTTTTAGCTATTCATTAATGGATTTGGAGTCTTAATTGAGAAGTAAAATTGAGACTCAAATCCCTAGTAATATAGTTGTTGTCTTTTTGTACAGAGCAATGCTTTCCCCTGTACTCTGTCACTTTGTTACTCATAGCTTGGGAACAATCTTGATGTTAAATGAAACCTTACAATATTTGTGGAAATATATAAATACACATACTCGCCGACTGTAATTCCCCATCTGATGTTACCGTAGTTATTTTCTATTAAACAGTGAGCTAAACATGAGCCAGAAGGCATAAGTATTTCTATTTAGGCACTCAATATTGTTTTAAAATAAAACTAATAGATAATAAGGAGGAAATAGATTTAATATTTTTGACAATGTTTTATCTCTTTGCTATTACATTAAGAAAGTCAACCACGCAGAGACAAGACTGATTTTTATAGATTCTATGTAGTAAACCATTTACCAAGTTGAGGTCCTTAGTTATTATTATTTTTTATCTTGTAATAAGTTTAGGTTTATAAACAGTTGTCAAAATGGTGGAGTTTCTGTATACTCTATACAGCTTCCTCTACTATTAGCATCATATATAGCAATGGTAAGTTTTCAAAACCAATGCACTAATATTGGTCAAATACCATTAACTAAAGATTCTGCTCAGATTTTGCCAGATTTTTCTCGTCCTGTTCTGTTTCAAGATCTAACACAGGATACCAAGTTGCATGTAGTTGTTCTGTCTCCTTAGTCTCCTCTGATATGTGACACTTTGTTTTTTGTGACCTAAACAGTTTGGAAGTCTAATGGTTAGGTATGTTGTACAATGTTCTTCATTTCTGTTTGTCTTAATTAAGTTACGTTTGATGTTTTGAAAGTCTAATAAAAATCTCATAATCAAATAATGAAAGCATACACTTTTATTAGGGAATATGAATTCACCATGGCTATGGACTAGTTATATTTTGATCAGATTCTGGCTGAATTTAAACTTAAAGTAGCAAAAAAAAAAAAAAAAATTAATAAATGCAGAATTCCATCTTCTACCCCTCTTTGGACACAGTTAAAGTATTTTGCTTTTTAATGGAGTAAAATAATAAAATGGGCACTGGTGTGGAGGATTTCCAAGTGTCATTCTGTCTCAATGTAAAATCAAATTAAGCATGAGTCAGCACACTAAAAGCCGCCTCCGTACCAGAAGTATAAAATAAGCAGAAGTATAAGGAGATCACCTTTTTGTACTCTTCATCAAACCAGATTTTATTAGTGCATTAGGATCTGCTTTAGGCCCTATAACTGATGCCTTATGTGAGAGTGCTGGAGACATTCCAGGACTGAACAGCAGAAATGACTGCCTGAGACCAGGAAATCACTCCTTGGAGAAAAAAGAATAATAAAGGAATAGGTTTTATTTTGCTTGTAAATGAAAGATACAAATTCTTTGAGTACATGAAAGAGCACCACATAAATGAAATGCGGTACCTTATTTTTATTTGCATCCCATGAGAATGGGACATAAATTAATGACCTCCATTAGCAGTAGGTGGGAGGAGATGGGGTAGTCTCTTCAGGTACTACTTGGCTCTTCAAGGGCATCTCAAGGTACAGAGACTATTTGGCTGGTTAACAACAGAACGTATTGCTTACAAGAAAACGTACCTTCCCAGTGTCTGTCTTAAAGCAGATGACATTTCTGCCTTCCCCATCATTTCAGGATGCTGCACCACTTTATCCTGGGGGATTAACTGATTTCACTTTCTCATTCAAAACTATCTCCTACACATGCCAGTTATTTCATCATAACAGGCTCCTAGGTGCCCCTCCGATTCTCATATAGAAAATTCCATGTTGTTGCTAGGACTCCAGGAATTCCCAGGATCACAGCTGGTCCACACCTTCAGCTTTCCACTGTGTTAACCAGCCAGCCAGCAGGCCATAATTAAATACCTTCTTAATCCCCTTCCACTTGATGAAAACCATTTTACCGCAGAGCAAATCTCTTTTCCTTAGTTCTTTCTCCTTTTCAAGGTGATTTTACACAAAGGATATCCTGTTTCCATTTAAGACTCACTGTGAAGTAGGTGGCAGATTTCTTGGCTTCAGTTCATAGCCATAATTACGTTATTTAGCTAGAAGTCATTCACAAGCTCTGCCTTAACCAGAAGTTGGATTTAATGGGCCTGTTTTATCGCAAACTGTTGACCTTATGAACCCTGTACTTCAAGTAGGATTTTTGGTTAGAAACTCGGAAGAATTTTCAATTATAGAAGTTGTCAAACCTGAGAGTCCATTGCTCTAAAGGGGGTGTTAGAAAGTTTGTTCCTTGAGATTTAAAAAATTAGAGAAGGCAGTGTCATAGCTGGAGTGGCTAAGTTTGTGTTCCCTTCTGAAAGCAAGATACCATATGAATGACATCTTGGGGAATAAGATTTAATTATTAATTTATAACTGTGTATCAGACGAACACATTAAGACAACAAATAAACAAATAAGCAAAGCCCATCCAGAAGAGTTATTTACAGGTTTACGTTATGAGTAATTCCAGCTACTTGGTCTTAAGTGTTTGCCCTTTGACAAAATGTGTGTAGTACCATTGAAAGACACACTTGGTTTGTATAAAAAAGTAGTCAATGCACAGGATTAACTTTAATGCACTGATGAGTTTAGCTATCTTTTCAATAGAAAAATGAGTTTTGCTCTATCTTAATACTAGCTTATATTTAATGGCTGTTAGATAGATAGATAGATAGATAGATAGATAGATAGATAGATCCACAGATAGATACACAGATAAATATAATGCTACAATCCCTCTTATTCATTCATTCATTTATTCAAAAAGTACTTGACAGTTCTACATTATCTGGATAGAGCAATAAAAAAGAATTTAAACAAATAAAATACTAACAAAAACCAAGTTTCTGCCCGGATGAAAACAAAGTTCCAGCTGCATAGATGGGTGGACAGTAAATAAATAAGCACATTTGTAAATAGTTTGTGTGTGTGTGTGTGTTGTTTTTGTTTTTGTTTTGCTATGTGCTATGGAGAGAATTATGCACAAGGATGCAGAAGGGAACATTGGGTGTGGTGAGGAAAGGCTCAATCCCCAAGGAGACTTTTAGGAGCAGCATTAGAGAACATGAAAGAATGAGTGATGCAGACATCTGAGGAAAGAGCCTTTCAGTCAGAGAGAATTGCACACGCAAATACCCTGATATGGGAGCTTCTGAACTGCTTCAAGAGCTGCAAGGGGCCAGTGTGGAGGGCAGGGAATCAGAACAAGGTGGCTGGAGTTCAGAAAGACAGGGACAAGTCAGGTCTGGAAGGGATCTTGGCTTTTACTCTCTGATGCCATTAAAAGCTCTAAGCAGTGAGAGAACACAATAGAACTTAAATCTTAACAAAAAGGAACTGATGTAACTATATTATCTACTTTAAGGCAAAATGTATTATTAGAGATGGACACACTTCGGAATGATCAGAGGTTAATTCAACAGAATGTGTAAACTCTTCTGAATTTATATGCATTCATGAATGTAGCCTCAGAATTGTAAATCAGAATTGACAAAAACCGACATGGCCAAGATAACGTGTTTTCTTTGTTTGTTTGTTTAAAATGTCAGTATCTGCTAGAATGGTCATATACAAATCAGGAAAGATACACAGTATCGGAGCAAAAATATTTATTAAATTGATTAAATAGACCTCTGCAGAACGCAGTACCCAATGATTGCATAATATAAATTATTTTCAAGCTCACACGGAACATGAGAGAAACTGATTATATATTTGGTTACAAACCAGAAAATTCAAAGGATTCAAATAAGATTGAGTAACAAGATGGGAAGACTTGCTATATAGAATTCCAAGACCAATTAGAAGATACAGTAATTAAGATGCTGCAGAATCAGACAAATACAAATAGATCAGTGGAACAGAACCGTCAGTAAACACATATATGGATATCTGATTTATGACAAAGGGAACACTTCAAAGCAATGGCAAAAGACTTTTTAATAAATAGCTCTGGGATAGTTGGATAAATATTTTGAAAACAAAGTGAAAATTGATCTTTTCCTGACATGAATGATATCCCAAAATTAGTGGTAGGTGTATTCTTTTTTACTTAATGTAATTAAATACTACACCTATTTTAAAAAACTGCTACAATGCCCACTCAACAGGACTTTTGCTCTTTAAAGCATGTTACTCTTCTCCAAAATGGTGACACTTACATTTTCAGTCTTACGAATCAGGTGGATCCTTAATATTCATGTAAAAGTTCCAGTAATTAAAGCTTTTTGAGGAAAATATGTTAATTAGTATGTCAGTGATTTCAAAGTAGGGAAAAAGAAGACACAAAACATTACTGTAGGAGAAAATAAGAAGCTGAAATAAGAATATAAATTTTTATATATTAGGAAAGAATTATCAGAGAATCAAAAACCAAGGAATTGATTAGAAGATACTTGTCACGCACATAACTGTCAAATGGGTACATATCCAGAATATGTAAAGAATCCAAAAGAAGAAGACAGACAATCCAATTTTAAAAACGGCAAGATACTTGAGCAGGTGCTTATAAAAAGGAGCTGTATAAATGGCCAATAGACTTATACAAAATGCTCAATCTCATTCGCACTTAGGAAAACCTGAAGTAAAAGCACAATGAGATATCAATTCATTTCCAACAAAATGGAGAAAAAAATAAAAATACTGATAGTATCAAGTGTTGGTAAGGATATGGAGCAATGGAAGTCTCACATTCTACTGGAGAGAGAGTGCACTGGATGACTTTGGGAGACACATACCCGGAATCTAGCAATTCTGCTAACAATTTACGTAGACTCTAGCAATTCTACTCCTGGTTATGAACTCAACAGAAATATCTGTACATTGCACATGAAGAATGGCCATTATAGCATTATTCACGTAAGTCTCAAATGCAGAAGTTGTGATTGATGTATACAGTTGGAACACTAGGCAGCCATCAAAGAAATTCATGAACGATGGTTATGTACAACCTCACAGGCAAATCTCAAAAACATTATGTTGAAGAAAGTAATCCAGACACAAGAGAAAGCATGATGCAAGGCTTATTTCTATAAATTCCTCAAATTGCCAAAACTCAGCTACACTGTTCAAAGATGCATACTTAGGTGACTAGTGTATGAAGAGTGAGAAAGTGGCTTCCATCGTAATCAGCACAGCGGTTCATTTAGTGGGAGGTCCTGGTGTGAATGGGAAGGAAATGTGTTAGGATTGGGGTTTCTTCTCGGCTACTAACAAAGTTCTGTTTCTTGATCTGGTTGGCATGTACACTAGCATTTGCTTTAAATTCTCCATTTAGTCATTTTAGTCTCCATTTGTGTCATTTTCTCTATGGGTGCCATCATTACAATTTATTTAAGTTTAAAAATATCACATGTTGAAGTTTATGCAGATGTTATGAGACCCATTTTGGTTTTCTCCTTATTTTTGCTCCCTATTTGTAAGAAAAAGTGATATAGGAACAGACAGAGACAGAGGAATCGATCCTTTGCTAGGATTTTCAAGGATAGCAGAAGGCAGTTCCTGCTACATGTGCTACAAAAGGTGTTATGACAAGCCACTCATAAGACTGAACTTTGTAAAGGAGCAGGTGGACATCAAACAGCTTTTGGTTAAGATGCAGGCATCCCAGAATTACTGACATCTAAGGTGCTCAAGTTTCTAAGAAGCCCCAACATCTTTAGTTTATCTGTTAAAAGAAATAAGCAATCCCACCAACAGTGTAAAAGTGTTGCTATTTCTCCACATCCTCTCCAGCACCTATCATGGGAAGGGGGGAGGGGGGAGGGGGGAGGGATTGCATTGGGAGTTATACCTGATGTAAATGACGAGTTGATGGGTGCTGACGAGTTGATGGGTGCAGCACACCAACATGGCACAAGTATACATATGTAACAAACCTGCACGTTATGCACATGTACCCTAGAACTTAAAGTATACTACTAATAATAAGTAAATAAAAAAAAAAAAGAAATAAGCAAATGACTGAATTTTCAACTGGAGTCTGGAGTGAATATGAAAGTGGTTGTTCTGGGGCTTCTGAAGGGAGACACGCTGGGATTCTACCTAGGAGAGGGTGTTAAATCCACACCTGTTGAGCAGAGACACTGTGCTGGGGGCTTCACACACAAGGTCAGGCAATCCTGGCCACAGCCCGGAAGGGTAAGTAGGTCTAATCCACTTAAGTCAAGTAATTTGGCAAAGATCACAAAACAAAGGGGTGCTACGAAAACTCTAATGCATTTGTTTGTCTGCAAAGCATCTGTTTTCAGCCCATCTCTGTGGCCCGCCCTGTTTTCACATCATAATATCTCTAATCTAAACTGTGAGGTACAAGAGGTGGTAATTAAGCATACACTTCAACAATGGATACACAGACAGAAGGCCATGATTTATGTCTCTTTATTCTTGTGTGAAATAATGAACTTATTTTCAATACTTAGTCTTTAGAATAGACTTAGTGTATGCACAACTGTTATGGATTTCATTATAATTTGACTTTGTTCTCCGGTCAATGTTTTATTATCTTTCCTGGTAACCTATTAATTGACTTATGATCAGGCACAGCAATTATTTTCCCATCTGCAGCAACATAGGCATTCAAAATACGTTTGGGATGAATAGGGATGAAGAAATTGATATTTTTAAATCACAATGTTAAATCTTAAAATATGATGGTTTTTAATCTTAATTTTTATCTGCTCTTTTTGTTAAAATGACATAATACCAAAAAGCCAATGAAAGAATATTTTAAAATTCCACTACTATCCAGCGAAAAATATTGCTAGCATTTTGATAGACAGCCTTCTAAAATTAGCACACCGTATCTCTGTGCACACACGCATGCACGCACACACACATTTTCTATATGAATACAGCTTTTCAGAGTTCCACTTTCATAGTTCATTCATTCAGCAAACATCTTATGAATATTTGCTATTTTCCAGGTACACTTCCAGTTGCTTAGTGTCAAGTAGTGAATGAAATGAACAAGAACACCTGCCATCCTTGTCTTCATGACATTCACCTCTCAGTACAGACACGAAGACAAAATAAAAAATAACTGAATAACATGCAGATTATCATAAAAAACAACCAGTATGAAGAAAATTAAGAGAATGGGAAGTGGAAGTCCTGGAGGAAGTAATCCTCTTATTCACATAGCAAATGTTCTGAACTTCATGCCTTATCAATAAATACACATGTATAATATCATTTTAATGGTAACTTATGGATGTATTTATGTATTAAATATTTCCAAACAGGTTCCTATGGAAAAACATTTATAAATACAAATTTTGTTGATATTGTCCCTACAAAATATACAGTAAACATAGATAATATAAATTTATATATGTTTAGTATAATTCTTGCTATATTAAAATTCATCTTTAATATAGTATATTTCAGATGTTTACCTATTTATTAATATATTTCCAAATGTCCTAGACCAAGTTCTTAAAACATGGAGATTTATTTTTCTGAAACACTCTGAGCTCTGATATCTTGATTAATATATGAAAATCCCTAAGTATTTTTCTGCTTTACTTGTCCACAAGACAGTGAGTTTCTAAAGTGTAGAAACAGTGTCCTTTTAATTTTTGTCCAGTAAATCCTTACTATGTTCCAGGAAAGTGATTTTTTAAAATCCTCTCCTAATTTATATAATAATCATCCAACAAACAATTTGCTCAGCAAAATGTAGGTGAAATCTACTTGCCTTTCTTGAACATGATTGGGCTTGCCTGACTAGCCAAGTATGTGAACTGGGGTAATGCACTGCACAATTATTTTTTATTTATGGGGACTTCAATACATTTTAGAAGTGATTTTCAAAACACAGGAACATTAACAATCAATTTGGAAAATTCAAAATGTAAATACATCTTTGGAAAGAGTGAAACATTAAAAGCAATACACATATTTTAAAATCAGACAGTTTTGCTAAGAGTGAAATTTTGATGTTTGTTTCAATATATGAATTTCCTAAAAGCCACTGGCATAAGATGAAAAATAACAGTGATTTTCTTTACATAGCCACTGAAGACTTTCCATTACTTTAACTGTGTAGTGCCTCTAATCTATATACAGTCTTTACCTTTTTTATTGACATATCCTCCTGGATTTCCTGAGCAGAGGAACCTTAGTATTTTACACTGTATGTGTCCATTCTTTTTCTAATTATTGTTTGTATGTCAGATATTTATCAGACAGTATAAATATTACCTGCCCTACTTTTAAGTCAATGATTTATGACTACATGATAATCAAGATATTTATTAAATAAAAGGTAGTAGTTGAAAATTAAAACCCCTATATCTTGTTGATTGCAGACCACCACATTTCAAAAATACACAGCACTGTTTTCTTCAAACCGTGGAATTCAAATACAAAAATATTAAGCCAGTGATTATTAGATAGCCCAAGCACAAGCTTCACAATGCCTAAAAAGTGCTTGAAATATTACGCATAGATTTTTTGTACCTGTTTTATTTTCTCAGAGAAATGAATTTATAGCTTCAACTCATTCTCAAAGGAATCATTTTCTGTCCATACACTAATTACTATATCTTTACAACAGAAGAAAAGCATTCTTTAAAAATTCAACTTCATGCTTTCACTAATAATGTTTTTTTTCCTTTCTACTGCTTTGATTAAATTAGTATATTTTTAAAAGTACAGTAAATGTTACTTCCTGTAAATAAGTTAAGATTTAAAAAAACTCCAGCCTGGGCAACATGGTGAAACCCTGTCTCTACTAAAAACACAAAATTTAGCCGGGCATGGTGGTGCATGCCCGTAATCCCAGCGACTTGGGAGGCTGAGGCAGGAGAATAGCCTGAACCCCGGAGACAGAGGTTTCAGTGAGCCAAGATCGTGCGTCTGCACTCCACACTGGGTGAGGGAGTGAGCCTCTGTCTCAAACAAAACAAAAACAGAAACAAACAAACAAAATAAACAAATAGAAAAACCTAAGAAAAGAAACTGTCAACATATATTAGGGAAAACAAAATGATGTAACTTGTTCTCATATACATGAAGTAAAATAACTCTTAGCTCTCCGCCGGGAGTGGCGGCTCACGCCTGTAATCCCAGCACTTTGGGAGGCCGAGGCGGGTGGATCAGGAGGTCAGAAGATCGAGACCATCCTGGCTAACACGGTGAAACCCCGTCTCTACTAAAAATACAAAAAACTAGCCGGGCGCGGTGGCGGCGCCTGTAGTCCCAGCTACTCGGGAGGCCGAGGCAGGAGAATGGCGAGAACCCGGGAGGCGGAGCTTGCAGTGAGCAGAGATCGCGTCACTGCACTCCAGCCTGGGCAGACTCCGTATCAAAAAAAAAAAAAAAAAAAAAAAAAAAAAAATTAAACTCTTAGCTCTCCAAATACTTCATAATTTTCTCCATATTTTTCTAAAGAAGCTTTCTCAGACTGTGCTTAACACCATTCTATACTGATGAGTAAAGCAGCCAAGGTTCCATGTATAAACGATTCTGCAAAATGCTGGATTAAACAAAGTTAAATTATTGTTTACTCAGGGAATCTCAAAGCATTTACAATGCATTGAGAGGGAGGAAAAATATATATTGTGTCTTAAATTAATTAAATACAGCATCTTTGTTTTTATTCTATGTTTTGTTTTAGTTTTGCTTTATTTTTTTTCCCATGGGTGCTTTTATCTTATCCAGAGTTGTTTAGTATTGGAAAGTATCAGAAATTTTCACCAGTGCTACTTTCCAGGAACATTTTCATATAGGCATTTTTTTTGTGTCTGAAAATATATGGAAGGTTGTTGTTTACGTATACCTAAAAATTATGACTTTGCTTCTTAGTAACAGAATTTTGTAGATGTAGAAGAGGTTGAATTTTAAAACTTTATGTATTAAAGAAATAAGTAACCTTAGGTAATCTGTGATTATTTTTTGTCAAAAATGTTTGTAAAATTTTGGATTGACTATGTTCTAATATTCTGAAAATGCAAGATGATTACACTTTATAAACTTAATAAAATTAACATTTCTAAAGTATCATGGCATGTAGGAAGTATATTAAAACTGGATATAGCTATTGTTGTACTCTTACTTATTAATATATCTTTAAGAAATAGTAGCTGTTAGCATTAATTTCCTAGGCTAGATAGGCAAAAATAAATAAATAAATAAAAACTCTGCTCCATGTTTTCTTAGATAAATCTAATAAATAAGTTCATTCAAGTAAAAAATGTACTTTGTTTCATTAAGTTCTACAGACTATGCGTGCTTCAAGATCTGATTTCCTGATGGTAAAATGAGTGTCTATCTTGCATAGGCATCAATTTTCCTTAAGGAACCTCAAGTAAAGATCTTTAACAAACTCTCACTTCATTAACCACTTGATGAGTTGAGATACAAACTGCTTTATGGAAATTGCCACCAAAAAGTGTGGATGCAACTACTATACCCAAATTAAGCCACCCAATTTTTAAAAATTAAATGCCTAATCAAGAACTAGGAAAGGACTGGATAAATGGGTTAATGGATTACAAACTTTAAAACTTAAGTTTCACGATAAGAATTTTTAGAAGGAGCAGAGAATCTGCAACAACCCACCTCATGCATTTTCTCACTGTCTGATTATATCATTATGGTAGTAAGATTGCCTCATCCTACAACTACTAATGTAATAATAAAATGCATGTCTAATTTGCATAGGCCTATCATACAACTTCCTTTAAATATGGCAGCTCCCATAAGAAGTACTGTGGCTACAATAATGATATTCCACATTATACAGCATTTTTTCTAAAAAAAAGTTTCATGCATTTTGGCAAATAGCTAAATGCATCCAAGAGGCAAGTCATTCATTAACTAAGTCAGATTTATAACTCCAAGTAGCATCAACTTAAGGCATGTTAACGGTAGAAATTCTTAAGTAAACTGAAGCTTATACAATTTTAAATTCTTAAACAAAATGCTTAAGGTCATAAATAAAATCAAAATTTAAAAGCAGCCATATAGGTCAAGGAATATACCAGACTGGTTGAGTGACTGCATATTTCAGGTTGGCTTGTATTCAATGTCTCAGCTTTTCAAGCTACAAGTCTCTAAGCTGTAAGATCTGCAGCTGTCATTAAAATATCTACAGTTCTATGGCTTTTATATGCTTAGCCAAACAGACTGTATGCTGCTACAATACATCCATCCATTATGGGTCTTCCTTTGTACAAAATTGCAAGTCAGGATATGGTTCACAGCCTGCTGAATTCTCTGAAATAAATGCAGTGGCTCTCTATAATGTGAAGCCCAAAATGTTTTTCTCTACCTGTGAGTTTATTAGAAATACCTAAGAATATAAGAGCAACTGAAAAAGACAAGTCAACTATAAAAAGATGCCCCCTGTTCACAATTGCAAGATATAGAATCAACCTAAGTGTCCCTCAATGGACAAATGGAATAAAAAATACAATATATAGATACAACGGAATATTATTTCGCCATAAAAAAATAAAATCGTGTCATTTATGACAACATGGATGCAACTGGGTGTTGTCATGTTAAATGAAATAAGCCAGAAACAGAAAGACAAATATTGCACATTCTCACTTCTATGTGGGAGCTAGAAAAGTGGATCTCATGGAAAGAGAGTAGAATGATGGTTACCAGAGGCTACGAAGGGAGTATGGATGAGGGGGGTTGAAGAGAGGATGGTTTTAACGAGTACAAACATACAGTTAGATAGAAGGAATAAGTTCTGATGTTAGATAGCAGAGTAGGGTGACTATAGCTAATAGCAATTAACATAGTTGGGATAACTGTCTGCTCCAAATCTCGTGTTAAAATGTAATCTGCACTGTTGGAGGTGAGGCCTGCTGGGAGGTGATTGGATCATGGGGGTGGATTTGTCATGAATGGTTTAGTAACATCCTCTTGGTGCCACCCTTGTGATAGTGAATGAATTCTCCTGAGATCTCGTTGTTTAAAAATGTGTGCCTGGCCGGACGCAGTGGCTCATGCCTGTAATCCCAGCACTTTGGGAGGCCGAGATGAACAGATCACGAGGTCAGGAGTTTGAGACCAGTCTGGCGAACATGGTGAAACCCCATCTCTACTAAAAATACAAAAATTACCCGGGCGTGGTGCTGCACACCTGTAATCCCTGCTACTCGGGAGGCTGAGGCAAGAGAATTACTTGAACACAGGAGGCGGAGGTTGCAGTGAGCCAAGATCACCCCATTGTACTCCAGCCTGGCAACAGAGTGAGACTCCGTCTCAAAAAACAAACAAATAAACAAAAAAAGGACATGCCCCCTGACCCAACTATCTCTCTGGTTCCCGCTTTTTCCACCTGAAGACATGCCTGCTCCCACTTCACCTTCCACCATGAATCAGAGCTCCCAGATGCCTCCCCGGAAGCAGATGCTGTCATGCTTTCTGTACAGCCTGAAGAACCGTGAGCGAATTAAACCTCTTATGAATTACCCAGTCTCGGGTATTTCTTTATAGTAATGTAAGAACAGCCTAACACAGCAATGTATGATATATTTCAAAACAGCTAGAAGAGAGGACTTAAAATGTTCCCAACAAATAGGAATGATAAATACTCAAGGTGATGGCTACTCCAAATACCCTGACTTGATCATTATACATGCCATGCATGTAACAAAATATCACAGGTACCCCATGAATATGCAAAATATTATGTATCAATAAAAAAGCAACCTCTGTTTTAAGAGACACCAAGCAGTCCACAGTGATAAAAAGGAAAAGAGCATATAACTTGGACTGTGTAATACGATTGTATTTTCTTATTTACAAATCTAAATATATTTATTTTATAGGTAGTACCTCACAAACTGTAAGAACTCATATCTCTGCTCAAAGGGTTGGTTGTATTTAAGTGTTTTAAAATGTTTTGTTGGCCATTCCGGGTTACGGAATCTATGACTGAAAACAGCAGAGGTAGAGAGTGAGAGGTTCGGGAAGAGAGGACGCAGACACACGCTATCATTTTATGTATATGACACTAGTCATTTATATTTATATTTATATTTAAATTTTTATTTATACATACATGTATATGTATATATATCTATTCTTCTCAATTTTAGTTTACCCTTTTTTTTTTTTTTTTTTTTTGAGATGGAGTTTCGCTCTTGTTGGCCAAGCTGAAGTGCAATGGCGCGATCTCAGCTCACCACAACCTCAACCTCCCGGGTTCAAGTGATTCTTCTGCCTCAGCCTCCAGAGTAGCTGGGATTACAGGCATGCGCCACCACACCTGGCTAATTTCATATGTTTATCAGAGACGGGGTTTCTTGATGTTTTAAACATATTTTTATGTATCCTGACTTGTCTTATTAATAAACATTAAAGTATAAATGTCTTATTAATAAACATATAAAGTACAAATAATAAATAATTTTAAAACATACAGAAAAGTACAAAATTATAATAGGGAATACTACTTAGGACTTTTTATGTTTACCTTATATTTTTGCTCTTTTACAAAACGAAATATTACACAAATGATCGAAAACACCTTTATATCCACCACGTATTTTCCCTTTCCTCATCCAAAAAGAGTCACTATCCTAAAAGGTAATTTGCATCTTTCAAAGAAAGGACTAATATTTCTACTAGAATTTTATACCTTCATTAGCAAGATTTATTACTGTTTTTATATTGTAATTTTTGCATTAATAGTATAAAACATGATGTATACAATTTAATTTTAACTTCTAAGATTGAGCTTTTTTCATGTTGATATGAATTATTAAATCTATTTTAGTTTCAAATCTGTTAACAGGTAGATGTGTTGAAAACAGTTTTCCCGATTTTGCAGCTTGACTTTTCACTTTTTTATAATTTAATTTTTCATGTAGAAGATTTAATTTTATTTTAGTAAAATGTGTCAGTTATTTCCTCTTTGAATTTCTTACTTCTAACTGCTTAAGAGGAATGATACTCATCTTGAAGTAGTTACTGAAATATCTGAACTCTTCACCAACTCATTTTCTTGTTTGTTGTTTCCCTTTTCAATATATTTTACTCTTTTCTGGTTTTATAATGGAATAATACAATTTCTTAGATTGCCTCTCTTTTTCCCTCAGCAGCTTCTAAAACCTTCCCACTCCATACAAATATGTTTGGTCACCCACACATAGCTCTCTACCTTTCTTTTCATGTATGCTACTAAATCTAATAGAACCTCACTTAAAAAAATACGGTTTTAGTAGCTTGCCAGCTGATTTCCTGCCTTCAAGTTTGTTTTACTTCAATCCAATTTATAAACTATTGTCATATTAAATGTCCTAACACACAGATGTGGCCATGTATTTCTTTGGATCAAAAAACAAAAACAAAACAAAAATGAAACAAACAGAAACAACAAAACTTTCAATGCTTTGCCATTTCCCATTGCTTATAAAAGAAAATTTGAATTCTAAAGCTTACCCTTCAAGAACCGTCATGAACTAACCCCAAAGTCATGTGGAACATTTGTCTCTTTCTCTATGAAATCCTCTCCTCAAATTGGACTGGTTTAGTCATTATTATCCCTTGACTATATTTGCTTCCATTTCTTTGCTTGCATTATTTCTTCCTGAAATTCCCTTATTTTTAAAAAGTACATGTTTTGTAATGTTTTCCCTTATCATTTGTTCTTTGTTGTCTTTAAAATTAATCTCATCCACAAAACAACATAATTAGGCTACATTATTATCATTTTGTTTCACATGAAGAAATCGAGGTGCAGAAATATTTTTTAAAAGGTAGTAATGGAGATACAAGAATCAAGCCCTGAAAGTCTAGCTTCAGGGCTTGGATTTAGAATTACAAAATTATACTCCCTCATACATTATACACTTGAGTCTTAAGCAATATATTAATGTATTGGTTTAAAACTTGGGAAAACTTACAACATCAAGGAAAACAGGTTGACTTTCTTCAAGAATGAGAACTTGGACTTGGGGAAAAAAAGAATGGAAAAAACAAAGAGGTGTAGTTGAAATGAGAGGTTGTATACGTTTGTCTGTTTCTTTCATCCTTGTTTCTTTGTGAAGTCACCTTTGTGTGGGAAAGGTCTTCTCTCTTTATCTTGCCTCATACTTATCCCTTGTCACTTGTTCTCCGTTCACCTGCCTGAGAGTGAAGTGTATCCAAACTCCCTGAAAGAAAGTCCTTGTTCTCAAATTGGAAACCAGTCTTGAAGGAGAATCACCCATTTATTCTGGCACACTGAAAATTTCAGCACAACTGCAACTTTTCATGTCTGAAAGCCCAAGTGACAGCCAAAAATAAAAGTAAATCGAAAGGAGTGTAAAGAAAGAAAAAGGGTTTACAACTTACCTTCCTCCTTCTAAGACCTAGGGAATCAAAGGGTTTACAACTTACCTTCCTCCTTCTAAGACCTAGGGAATCTAAGGCCATTACGGGGTCTGTTTGGGATTAAACCAATGAAGAACTCTCTACTTCATGTACTTAGTTATCAATAGATTTTTGTCCCAAAGCAGACTCCTTTGAAAATACCCCTTTGGACAATCTTTCTATCCTTTTATTTGAAGAAGACAAATCAACTGCAATAAGAAGTATGTTTTAAAATCAAAAGTAAAAGAAATGTCAAGATGTAAACTAAATGATGTTTGAGATCATGGCACCTTGCAGCCTTAGGAACTAATCCACTCTGGGTGTATGAACTAATCCACTCTAGGTGTATGAACAGAAGCTTTTCATCTCATTGCATGAACAATCCATGAAAGCTTCAGAGGCTCGAAAGCCCGTGGAAGAAATAGCTTCAAGAATGACTGATTTCAAATGTACAAAGCTCCCTTGAAATGAAACATCTTAAGCAAGTGTTTTTACTCAGAAAAAAAAAAAAAATCAATCTCTGAAACTGCAAAATGTAGTGTTTCTTTCCTACTTGATATTTTAATTTTTATTCTCCCAAATTTAATTTTGTGTAGCGCTACATAACTGGATTTGGAGGGCTTCTATATTTGTTTTAATATTATTTTAATTTTATGGTTTAACCTAACTTTTACTCTTGGGTCAACATTTTGGTCATCACTTTCATAGGGTAGCAGCAACAATCTTGACTTTCAGTAATAATAACTAACATCTTAATATCTTCTGTTTCCCACCATTGTAAACTGACTTACAAACATTAACATAGTTTAAGCCACACCCAAATCCATCAAGGCAGGCAATATCATGATCCCTGCTTACAAAATGGGACAGTCAGGCAGAAAAGAGAAGTAGCTTAAAGTTTGGCATAATACTAAATTATTGTTATAGTTTGCTAAGTTGGTTTCCAATTTAAGCTTTCTCTTCTCCAAACTGTTCTATAAACCACAATAATCATACTATTGCTTTTGTAATTTCATGGCACCTTTGAGAGCGTCCAGTTGTCTAGCAGGTAAATTCTAACTGCCTAAATTCCACACACAAGGCCATCCACACCATCTCCATTCTGCCTTTTTGGACTAACTTCCACTTCTTTTTACTCAAACTAAGCTCTAGGGACTCAAAACTACCTGCTAACTCCCTTTCTTTTTAAAATTATTTATGTATCTATTTATTTATGTTTGAGACAGAATCTGTCACAGTCAGCTCCCTTTCTTTTGCTTTCCAGGTATCCTGATAGCTGGCCATTACTTTTTCCTATCAATACAGAGTATTCAAGGAAGGAATTGTTTGGCAGATCAAGCTTTACTGTTCATTGTAATGCCTATGGGTTCCATTTTCCTATGCTCTATTTGCCACAAACATGACCATTATCATACTCTGCTGTTTTTGTAAGTCAGCATACAGAAGTTTCATTTCTCCTGTGAGAGTGCATGGTTGTTGAAGGTAAAACTTTGTATGTCAAACAGCTTCTGGCATGATGTATTCCCTTCATGGCTCAGTATACATTCATGGGAGGCATAAACTCATGCCTTAGATTCATAAAAGACCAGTATCAATTTTTATTTCAAACCTAGATACATGCAATTATAAACCTTAATAACACTTTCATACCTATTTCCAATAAAATATGTCTCATAAATGATTGGAAATGGCTGGATTTTTAAGATATGTAATAACGTACTCAGTCTTTGTGGATAATATATACACATCATCAATGCACAGATCCTGCCCACTGCTGCTTCCTTGCTTTAAGGCTTATATATTAAGCCATTACGAAAGGCATCAATTTCCCCATCACAAGCAAGTACATATTTCTACTTAGGAATTATTCCAGAGCATGAGAGCAAATTACAGTAGTCTGCAATTCTGATGGCTTAACTTACAATTCAAATTATACAGTAAATACATGTTGATGATGGGGGAACATCATACTTATATTTGGGTAAAATAAAACTCATAGTTGTCTTCAAGGAGCAAACAGTTTGGGGAAACAAAAGAACAAACAAACATACTAGTAAGTAAGTTCAGAAAAGTGTTATGATATGCATTTTATATATTATGATATATGCTGGTAGGATAACATACATACTCTTTTCTTCCTCTCCCACTCAAATTAGTGCAAGAATTAGCATTAAACTTAATAGTGAATTTCTGCCAATGGAGGATAACAACAAAGATTCTCTAACAGAACTACGATTTGTGTGGTAGAAATGCTAACCAATGCAATTACAAAAGAGAAAGAAATGAGAGAGAGAAATATTAGAAAGTAAGAGCTAAAATAACTTTAAGTGAAATGCTTATATGTTTAAAAACCCAACAGAATCAACTAGAATCTATAACAAAGCATAAGGTAATTAATTTCACTAAGTAGGATTTAATAAAATTAATTATCAAAAGTTTATAATCTTGAATATATAAACCATAATCATTGAAGAAGTATGATGGAAGAAAAACTTCATTTACAATGGCCACATAAATGTTAATAAGTCTAGAAATACACCCACAAAATGATCATTAGAAGACATTTCTGGAGGAAACAGATTATGATTTAATGCAAGGATCCACCAAGATTGTGGACAAAAGGTAAATTCTCCCATTAAATTTTGAATGCAATAAACGTTAAATCAGTCCCTTGGGACTAGATACATTATTTAACTTAGGTAAAATAAGAAATAGCCAGTAAAACTCAGAAAAATAAATACAATAGTGGTGAGACCAAACATATATTAAAACATAATGCCTCAATAATTAAAACAGTATGGCAATGGCACATGAGTAATCAGAACAGAAAAGCAAAGAAAATCTGGAAAGAGGATATGATGATAAAGATGGCATCTCAAATCAATGCGGGATGGATAATGAACATTGATATGGTTAGATTCTGTGTCCCTACCCAAATCTCATCTTGAACTGTAATCCCCATAAATCCCCACATGTTGATCGCAGGCCCTGGTGGGAGGTGACTGGATCTTGGGGGCAGTTTCCCCCATACTGTTCTGAAGAGATCTGATGGTTTTATAAGCATTTGACAGTTCCTCCAACATGTGCATTCTTTCTCCCTCCTGCCGCCTTGTGAAAGATGGTGTCTGCTTCCCCTTCACCTTCTGCCATGATTGTAAATTTCCTGAGGCCTCCCCAGCCATGCAGAACTGTGTCAATTATACCTCTTTCCTTTATGAATTACCCAGTCCCAGATATTTATTTATAGTACTGAGAGAACAGACTAATACAAACATATTTCATTTGAAAAATATATATCAAAATTGCATACATGTGACTTTGAACCATCATTTCCACATTCTAAAAGTAACAACTTAGATACATCTGCATTCATAACAATGTTATGTGCATAAGTTTTGTGTTATAGAATTGTTCATGTAGCAAAACCTTCAAAATAAAATTACCCATTAAAAAGAATTTGTTAAATAAACAATGGTACATGCACTTACTGGAATAAGAAAGCTTTCTATATACTGACATGAAAATCTATCCAGGAACAGATGTATATCCTGGAGGATATAGATGTATATATCCTGGAGTCCCTGTGCTTGTAGTCCCAGCTACTTGGAAGGCTAAGGCAGGAGGATCACTACATGTGGGGGAAAAAAGCTATTTTTGTATGAGAAAGAATAATTAAAAATGTATAGTCATATTTTTTGACCTTCATAAAGAAACTCTAGAATTACAAAAAATGAACTTAAAAAAATAAGTGTTCACTACAGAATTCTGGGGCAGAATCTACCAAAATGGAAGAAGGACACAAACTTTTCAATTCACAAATCACGTGCTAGTGATTTGCCTACCTGGTAATAAATACTAAATTTGATGAATGACAGATTAAATGCTTGACAAAGGTATTTGAGGTGTTGTTTTTTTAAATTTACATTGACAACCATTGAAGAATTCATGGATCACATTTGTATTTCAGGATGGTTAACCCTGGCGGTGTAGTGTAGTTTGGTAAGAAACAGCCTAAGGCAGGGATATCTCTTAGTTGACCTTAGTTCTTTTATAATAACAGCTGATACTCATTACACAATTTCTGTTTATGTTTGAGAGAGCATATCCAAGCACTCTGTCCCTCAATTCTCACATCTGCTCTGTGTGAAAGCTACTCCTATTATTTCCATGTTAGAGATGAAGAAACAGAGAGTAACTGAGACTTAGATAAACCATCCAATAGCCTAGGAGGATCAACGGCAGTATTTGCAGGGGAAGTCGGAAAGGAAAAAGCAATCAAGGAAGAAGGAAGGAGGAGGAAGGTTGTCATTTAAAGGGAAAGGAAGGGATGGGATTCTGAGGAAGACAATCAGAGGGGTGACCAGAGTGACGAGGGAGGAAATATCCTGCTGAGCAAGGCAGTAGAAATAGAAAGGTTGGTGTAGTAAAGAGAAATGGAGGCCGAGGATGGTAGTTTACACCTCTGATAGTAGCACTTTGGGAGGCCTAGACAGTCGGATTGCTTGAGCCTAGTAGTTGGAGGCCAGTATGGGCAATATAATGAGGCTCCTATCTCTACCAAAAATACAAAAGTTAGCTGGGCATGGTGGTGGACACCTGAAGTCCCAGCTACTTTGGAGGCTGAGGTGGAGGATCGCTTGAGCCCAGGAGTTCAAGGCTGCAAGGAGCTGTGTTCACGTCACTGCACTCCAGCCTGGGTAACAGAGCAAGACCCTGTCTCAGAGAAGAAAAAAATAGGAGAAATGGATCATCTAAGGCACCCAAACTTTTTAGTTATTCTTATTGGGAAAAATATTAACAATGAATAGCATGCTTTAAAAAATGACACTAAAAATTAGACCTCAAGTGGTCTCCCTAGTATTCAAAATACTACAGGGCTTGCTCTAAGACTTATTTTTCTTCTCACCCTTTTCATATTTATCTTTCAGGTAAGTTCTCATATTTCAGAATAACATTTCTATTCTCAAAATGCAGTTGTTCTGAACAAGAAGATAGATACATGAGAAAAGAGCCTATTTACCTTAGATTTCAATAAAAAAAAAGATAGCCCTGTAACTTTACGATATTTTTAGCATGTCACAATCATAAAGCATCAAATTGAACATGACAGTTTTAGTTTAAATCTCTGCTTGGATACAAGTCCTTTTTAAAAATCCTTCAATCATTCTTCTAGAAAAAACAAACAGCAATACTAAAAGCTTTCTAAGGAGCTTATTTTTACTGGAAGCCATATTTCTGATACATCTTGGACATGTTGGACTGTTCTGTCAATATATTTTTAAGACAGTGTTATAAAAATCATATAAAAACAGAGATAATGTCCTCTGAAAAAGAGATTTTACTGGAATTTTGGCCAGGTACCTATTGATGATACTTTTGAAATATGTTTGCTAGGCAAAGATCACAAATGATTTCTTATTCAAAACCTTAAAATTGGAACTGGAGTAGAAGTTTGCATATTTGTGTAAAATTCACCTACTCATCTAGAAACAAAGGAATAATCCAACTCTTCTCCATATGTCTTTCTCATAATAAGTGCTCAATAATTAGTTGAGTGTGTAGATTCCTAAATGCAATTCAATCAGTTAAATAAATGTACATATGATACTTAATGTTTTCTCCTGTGTCTGGCACTGGGGAATATGAGAATGAAAGGATTCCAGCTTGAAGGAACTGGCAGTCTGGTGGGGCAGACCAGCATACAAATAAATAAACCCAACTCACTGAAGAAAGGACCATGATAACAATATTCTCAGGGTGCACTGAGACAAAGAGAAGCACCTGACATAGCCTGTGGAAAAAAGCCTGAATGAAGGAACCCTACTTAAGGGAAGAGAAGACATGAGTGAGACTGAGTTAACCAGGCAATATCAGAGCCTGAAGGCAGAAGTGAGCCCAAAGTTCAAAAGTCTTTATAAAATCAAAGTGGAATATTCCTTGTGAATAATTTTATGTCTTACTTGAATAGGGTTTAAAACTTCTGTATTGGCTAGACGAGGTGGCTCACGCTTATAATCCCAGCACCTCGGGAGGTTGAGGTGGGAGGATTGGTTGAGGCCAGGAGTTTCAGACTGACCCGGTCAACATAGCAAGACCTCATGTCTATTTATAAAATAATAATAATAATGGTAATAAATCTGTCATGTATGTTAATGTGAACATTCTTGTGTCTGGATGATAATTTTGATTGATTTAATTCAAGATAATATTCAATTGAGCCCTTGTTCTTTCAATCACTAACCAGCTACATGATATCGGCCAGTTTACCAAACAACTTGGACTTCCTAATTCTCTCTTGTAAAATGAAGCAGGTGAACTAAATCGCTGTTAAAAGTCCCTTTAAAAACAAAAAATCTTGTGATATATTGTGGGTATATCAATACATGTGACTACACAGGGCATATCTCTATCTTCTATTGTTTAAACTTAATAATTGAAAATATGCAGTAATTTTTATTGAAGTGGTGATGTTTAGACCAAGAATAAAAATTCAAACACATAGAAGTTTAGAAAAGATAGACATTCACAAAAGTTTCACCAACCAGAAATAACTACAATTATTAAAATAACCAAAATTCTTTATATATTCTTTATGCACATGGGTAAATGGATATTCAGAATTAATTTTATAAAGACAAGATATATTTAATCAAAACTATACTTGATAAGTACAAAACATTCCCTTTTACTTTTCAGTTTTAACAATATATGTTTAGCAGTTTATGTTTTATTAGTCACATTTTTACATATCAAATTCTGTAGTATTTACCTTGCATTCCACTCATACTAAATTATCTAAATATTGGTGGATTTAATATTTACCCAGTCATTTTTACTGTAGATTCTGTATTTCTGAGGTAATTATACATGTGTCAGTGGAACCCGATTTTACTGCCACCTTGTTTGTTTCAAGAAGGGCTTGTAGGTGTAATCCTTTGGGTTCTTTCTTATATCCTTGAAGAACAAGACCATATGCTTTCTTTACACTCAGGGACTATTTGGATTAAATTTCTTGGTAAATGCCTGATTATATGGGACCTTGCAGACAGTGTGCTAATTATGTGGACATTGAATCTGGCACTAGTCTTTTCCCTATGTCTCTCCATTTACTTTTTTTGCAGAATTTTGGATTTCATAATTGGTTTTCAAGAGTTCTTTTTAGCTGTTATAATTACAAAGGCCATTCATTTTTAGGAAGTTATACCTGTTACGTTGGTATTTGGCTGATATATTGGCCAAGTATCATATTTTTTGCATAACATCTCCTGTGACTCAGAACTCTGTAGATTTTTTTTATTTTCTGAAATCCACAGTTTCATAATGCAGTTTGGGACTCCTATAAATCATCCTGTTCTAAGTCATTTTCTTTTCTGTTTGGAAACCTGAAAACTTTAGATATTTATATTTTTATAGCCTAAGTAAAAACACTTAATAATATTAGAAGTAATACTCTTAAAAATCAGAAACATGATGATAATGTCCATTATCATGTACATACATGAATCGCATATATGTATGAATCACACATATATATATTCAACTGTGTAGTGAAAATTCATAGCAAGTTCATTAACCAAGAAAAAAAATTTTTTAAATAGCAGTTGAAAAGGTTTTTTAAAACACCCCAAACCATAATTATTTATGGAAATTATATTGTCTACATAAAAAATTGAATCCCTAGCAAATTATTAGAATTACAGAGATTTCAGGAAGTTAGCCAACTGTAAGATGAATATGCAGAAATCAGTTGCTTTCCTGTCTACCAGCAGCAAATATATAGAAAATGTAAGAGGAAATTATAAGTTTTACAATGACAGTGAAAGTGATAATATAAAGCTTGGAAATAAATGTAAGAAAAACTATTAATACTATTATGGAGAAGATAAAAATTTTTTGAAAGACCTAAGGAAAGGAAGAGACATACGCACAGCACACAGTGATTCACATTCATTCCCCTCATACTAATCTATAAATGCAATTTTAACCAAAACGCTTATAAGATCTCTCATGCAACTTTACAAAGCTAAAATCATAGCAGGTGCTAAAGAATGAGGGTGCACTGAGACACAGGGAAAGCACATTGATATAGCCTGAGGAGAAAAGCCTAAATGAAGGAAACTTGCTTAAGGGAAGAGAAGACATGAGTGAGACTGAGTTAACCAGGCAATATCAGAGCCTGAAGGCAGAAGTGAGCCCAAAGTTCAAAAGTCTTTATAAAATCAAAGTGGAATATTCCTTGTGAATAATTTTATGTCTTACATAATTTATCCAAGATGATCATAGCAGATGCTAAAGAAGAATGCGGAAGTTTTGCCTATGGTATGAAGACTTATAATAAAAGTATAGGAATTAAGAATATGTTGATTTGATGCAAGGATAGATAAAGGAACACGTGGAAACTATTATGGAGCTCATTTGCTGGCAAGCTCATACGTGGAGTGCTTATATATGACGGAGCTGGGATTTTAAATGGAGTGAGGGACCACTGAGAATACTGGCTATTCATATGGAAAAAAAAACAAGGAATAAATTTTACTCCTACCTCACACCATACAAAGAATCAGTTCCCATGCATAAATATTGTATACATGAATAACAAACTTTTAAAAAATTTAGAAACAAATATAGAATAATAAGTGTATTACATTGGGCTTGAGAAGGAATTCTTAGACGGAAAACAATTATATATCTAAAATATATACACGCATATACAGAAGACACCCATGTAGCAAATGCATAGATAATTGTGAAGTTGTCAGCTTCTAAAACATTCAATTATCACTTTCATGCAATTGCAATTTCATAACTCTAAACTCCTGTATAAGATGAACTATAGTATTTTTGTTAAATTACAGAAAAATGTTATTTTATGCAATAGAACCCATATCTACAAGACAAAGGTAGCATAGTCAAAGAGACTTGCATTAAAACAGCAACTTAATAGCAGTGGGACTACAGGCAAGTTACTAGCCTTCTATTTAGCAGGCTAAAAAATGGATTTTAAAAAAGAGCTTCTAAGAGTTGTTGCAATGATTTAATGAGGTAATACGTGTAAATGTCATTTTGTGCCAGTGCCTGAAACAAAATTTGCAGTCCAAAAAGGTTAATGTTATTGTCTGAAAGTACTGGAGGGTCATGCAGGCATGCATATCTGTCTTTTATGTATTTCTATTTATTGATCTATCTATCTATATCAAGAGAATGAATTGGAAAAGCTTTCCTTTAGAGAAAAAAATATAAAATTAAACAAGTAGAACAAAAGATATAAATGATATTTAAAATCCAATGTAACAATTCTATGAAAGAATAAAAACCAAATCATTTAGAAATTATAAAAATGGTGATAATTTCCTGAATTTTCAAATCAAGGAGGAAATAATAAAAAAAGGAAAATAATACAGTCTACTAAAACTCTAAACTTACAACATTTAGAATTCATTATAGCGTAACTTAAGTTTAAGTACGTAAGTTTTCTATTGGATAGTGAAATAAAAATAATAACTGTTCATATTTTATAGATTATAATCTGAGTTTCCTATATTAGTCATTTAAATAAAACAACTGCTAAAGTTCCTTTCCTGCAGTTGTCAGATTAATACTTATATTTGCACAATATGAATCATTTCATTTTTGTACTTTTCAGTGAGATAATGCCTAGTGCCTTCTTTTTGTTTAATTTGAAGAGAAAAATCTGTTGGCATAACATTAGACATGACTTATTCTGTATTATAGAGGACATGACAAGCCACAGTAAAAATAATTTTCGGGGGGATAATGAGAACACAATTAAAACGGCTGAAAAAGAAGAAAAATTGTCAGAACTAATTTTGAATTAATACTGGAGTTATATTATTAGTGAGCAATATTATACATAAATTCAGATTGAAAATAAGTAGTTTACAATTTAAAATAAATTTGAAGCAGTTTCCATATAATGAAAAGAACTGTTTTGTTTCAGTAATTAATCTTTTTTTTTTTTCCTGGAGGTGCAAAGGATGTTGGGTTAGCATACCTAAATGTGATATTTTTTAAGAAGATACTTCACTGATATTCCTTCTTATTTCTTTTAGAGTATCACAAATTGTCATTTTTCAAAATGACTATCTCTGTTTGTTCCCAAAAAAAGAGACATTGAAATTGATGGTTTTCCATAAACCTGTTTTCTCAGAAAACAATGTTTACTTTGACAAAAATTTATCCACCACTGAAATTTCATTTATAAAGCAGTTTTATTTCCATAAATATCTTTTTTTGTCTTCAGACAGGGTCTCGCTTTGTCACCCAGGCTAGAGTGCAGTGGCATGATCATGGCTCACTGCAGCCTCAACCTTCCAGACTCAAGCAATTCTCCCAAGTTAGCCTCCTGAGGAGCTGGGATCGCACGTGAGGACTTCCACGTCCAGCTACTTTTTAAAATTTTTTATAGGGACAGAGTCTCCCTATGTTGTCCAGGCTGGTCTCTAACTCCCGGCCTCAAGTGATCCTCCTGCTTTGGCCTCCCAAAATGTTGGGATTACAGGCAAGGGCCACCACACCTGCCTTCTGTAAACATCTTAATGCTATTGGCAGTGAATATTAACTGAAAGAAAAATATTACCCAAGTTATTTAGAAAACCAATACCTAACTTGTTCTATTAGATTTTTGACTGGGTAAGTACACTCTGACCTGCAAATTGGCAGGGAAAATTTCTACTTTCACTTTTTTATAAAATAAGAAAATACCTTCTTTTATTAACAGATACTATCGCATGCAGAATCATAAAAGTAGAAAGTCTTTCTGTGTAGACTAAAAACGACACTGAGAGCTCTGCAAATGTTGGTTGATAAATGCTCTTCTTCCCCAGAATACTGACAGGAAAACCGAGAGAAGGGACCAGAGCTCTGTTCAAGTAGGCAAGAGGGCATATCTTAGCTCAGGCTGCCATAACCGAACACTATAGACCGTGCAGCTTAAACAACAGATATTTATTTCTCACAGTACTGGAAGCCAGAAAGTCCAAGGTCAAAGTGCGAGCAGATTGAGTTCTTAGGGAGGGCCTTCTTTCTGGCTTGCAGAAAGATGTCTTCTCACTGAGTCCTCACATGGTGGAGAGAATAAACTTTGGTGTTTCTTCCTACTTATTGTTATTATTAGTGTCCTTTCTACTTATAAGGACACTAATCCTACCATGGAGGCCCCACCCTTGTGACCTCATCTAAACAAAATCACCTCCCAAAGACCCTATCTCCTAATACCATCACATTGGGGATTAGGGCTTCAACAAATGACTGTGGGGAATACACTCAGTCCATAACAGGGCTCTTCAGCATTTTAAAATTTTAATAAAAATGTAGGAGATACCCTTTAAAAAGAAATATCTATTTCATGGTAATGACAATATTTCCTTGGGAATGAAAATAATACAGTGAAAAGAGGGCAAAAAGATATGAATGGGTAATGTCCAGTGCTTAAAATCTGAAATGGTGCAGTGATCTCATGAGAACAACAGGAATGAGCGTACAATCAGGAGGAAGGGAAGTAATTTTGTGAACTACAGGTTCTGTATGTCTGGGTTTTATGAGAGGTGCCTTTGGCTCTTAATGGCTGTTCATGCCCTTCATTTAAGGAATTCTCAAACCAGAAAACTAACCAGTGGCAGTGGACTCGCCCATTTATTTGTAAAATATCTCTTGGTAGTGGACTTATTTTTGTTTCGTAAAGACTAGACAGTTATAATTATTGTTCAACTAGATTTTTGACTGGATAAGTGCATTCTGTCCAGCAAATTGGCAGGGAAAATTTCTACTTTCACTTTTTCATAAAATAAGAAAATATCCCTTCTTTCATTAAAATATATATAATATATAACATGTTATATAATATATAAAAATTATTATATAAAAATAGTTCATATAGGAATTGTTTCAACTTAGAGCTATATATAAAAACCCATCAAGAATGTTAATAGTATTTTTACTTTTTATTATGATTTTCCATTGAAAATATTCAAAGTGTACTCGAACAATTAATTTTTTAGTTAACTTTCAATAATCAGTGAGGCCTAATAGTCTAGCCTGAATCTCTCAGAAACTGCTAATGATGAAGGTAAGCTAGTGAACCAGTTATATGACAAACAATTTTTCTAGGGCAGTGGTTTTATAAGTGTAGCCCACAGATCAGCAGTTTCAGGATCACATAAGAACATGTTAATAAAAATTATATAAATCAGAATTTCTAGGGGTAATTTATTTTTATTTATTTTATTTTTTAATTTTTATTTTTTAATTTTGTTTGCAATTTTTGTGGGTACAAAATAGATGTATATATTTATGGAGTACATGAAATGTTTTGATACAGGTATGCAATGTGAAATAATCACATCATGGAAAATGGAGTATCCATCCCCTCAAACATTTATCCTTTGTGTTAAAAACAATCCAGTTATACTCTTTTAGTTATTATTGACTGGTAGCACAACAGGGTGACTATAAACAGTAGGCCTTATTCATTCTATTTTTTGTGTGTACCTATTAGCCATTCCCACCCCCTCCACCAAGCTCAAAAATCAAGTTTATTATGAATATGCTTTATCAAGCCCTCCAGGTGATTCTGGTGCACATGGAATACACTGATTGAAGGATAGGTTTTCCACTAGGATAACTTCTGAACAAGAATGGCATTAACATTCCCTTCAGCTTGACCAAGCTTCAGACTTCTTCTTGACTACAGGCTCCTAACCTCTCTTCTCTAGATAATTTACTTGGAAAACTTTCCATTGGAAATTCTTTCCCTGCCTTTTTGAGATGTAGATCTTCTTTCAGCCTCTGGACAGTTTTACAACATAAGAATGTCTTTCTCAAAGACCTGGGAATCATCCATTTGATATGCTATCATTAAGGAAGATAGCTCCCCTATCTCCCAGTATCTATGAGAAGGTAGTACCAATTAGCAAACACAGATGGCCTCATGACACTGACAACCTTGCCCCTAATGTCCTCCAGGGTTTTTCTAGTACCTCACTTAAAAAACTTTTTAAAGTCCTTTTCAGGAAGACTACGACAAACTGGTGTTGAATCCAGCCCTTTTTTTGTTCCATTGATACTTCTCATCTTTCTTGGTTTTCTTTGATACTTCTCATTTTTCTTGGTTCTCCAACCCTTGGTGAATCACTGAAAGCATACCCGCTATCCAGGCCCTGCTGACCACCACACTTTACCTGTTCAAAGTCAAAGCTACCCGATTCAGATAGATGTAGATGTCATTTTTGAGTGTGCAATATTACACAAACCAAAGCATACAGGGCATACAAAGTGTTTTTGCTTTAAGATGCAGCTAATGTCTGCCCAGTGTTTGCAATATAAAGTTCAACCAACAAACCTTTTAGTTAATAAGAAAAGAAAAAAGATGTCCAGCAGTCAACATAGTGTGGTATTTAAAAACAATGTGCTTTGGAATCAGAGACCTGAATCTGTTTAGTATTGGTATGATCTTGTTCAGTTCACTGCACCTTTAGGGCATCAGTTTATTACTCTCTAAGGTGGTAATAATAATAATAATAATAATTTTGAGTGCTTTTTATATGATCATGCATAAACTCGTTTGTCCTCAAAACATCATTATGAGAAACCATAATAAGTCTAATTTGATAGATGAGTAATGGTTAACAGATTTGCCAGAAACAAGATATAGACTAAAGCCTTTCTGATTCCATATTTGTTATACTGAAGCTACAAAAATGAGATAATATATGTAAAGTGCCCAACATATCATTATTATACATTTAATACAATTTTGAAGAATTGTGAAGTATGAAATATAGGGGTACCAAAATTAAGTAATATTGAAGTTTAAGAATAAGAGTACTGTTCTGATTTGGATTGTCACTGAAGATTACATGGAATAGGGCAACATTAACAGTTAACTTTAAAGGATTGCTGTGTTGGATTTTAATAACCTAAGTAGGAAAATAGGTCTTTTCAATTTAATAATAATAATTCAAGCAAAGATTTAAAGGAAGAAAATATAGGAGGCATTCAGTGCAGGGAGTATATTTATTATGTTATGGAGTGCCCATTATGCTATCTTGCAATTACTGTTTTACACAGCAGAGGCTGAGACTCAGCAAACATTTGTATTCCTTTCCAAGTGGATGGCACAGTGCATTAAATAAACATTAAATGCGTAAATAAATAAAGATTGCAGAGGTTGCAGACAGGAAACCCTTTTTGGAGAGTCCAGTTTGGATTCCATTGAACAATGAGTCAAAAATATGAGATTAAGATATAAAACAGTGCTGACTATGGGAATTTGAAAGAAGTAGCCAGAACAAAACCTCACAAAGCAACGAAAAGAATTCTTGGTTAGGTGGATAGGAGGGTGAGGGACAAAAGACATGTAAGAGGGGTTTCAATTTTTAAATAAAGACTGGAATAAAAATTATGATGCTTTAATTCCTGGCATACCACTCCTATTCTGGTTATGCAGTAAATTACCTAATTAACTAAATAATTTCCCTTCGTTGTAGGTAGTGAGGAGGACAGTCATGTGCACACACACATATGCACAAAGCACACACACAAAGAGAAAGGGAGAATAAGAGTACTAAATCAAGAAACCATATCCATTGCAAGGTCTGCCTACAAAAGGGCTGGAATTCCAGAAATGCAGGTGACTTCCTTCAGGTGATTTATGCAGTTCCTGATCCCTCTTAAACTGCTAGAGTCATATTATTTTGCCCTGTGGACCTGTCAGGGCAAGTAAAATTCACTTCTGTTTTCTCCTTGTTTGGCAAAAGGTGAGACTGAGTAACAACATAAGCACAGCCAGTTGCTCTAAAGTGATGCTGTTTAAATAGTTTCCAACCAAGATAGATGTTGAGTAATATTACATATGACATGATTGTGCTAAAGATTAATTAATGAGGCCCAGATAGAGCTATGGCATGGATGATGGATACAGTCTATGGAGATACATTTTATTAAACCTTACATTTAAATAGAAAGCCTAAATAAGTACATGCTGAAATGCAGGACTATTTAGAGTTCCCTGGCACTGTTCAAATTGGCAAGATTAGAGCTTTCCTTAGGAGAAGTATTCTTACCAGCAATGAGTCAGGCCATACTTCAGGGAATCTCCTGGATAAATGCCAAACACAGAAATCAAAGTTCTCCTTGCACTAATTCACCCTTATTCTAAAGTGAAATACGCTATTAAAACCTACTGGGGAGTTAAGTACTTGCTTATTTCAAAGTTGTTTTCCTCCTTTTACTAACTTTAATTACTTTAGAATATTTTAAGTCCTGAAGGCAATATGATTAGAGAATATAACTGTTATATTTATGACAATAATTGTATCTGATAGAACATGGGAAATAATGGAGGAAAGAATACTCTTTCTAGAGATACGGATAATTTACTTTATGCATCTTAGTTTCTGCATCTGAAGGTGAAGCACTTTTACTGGGAAGTAACCTTTATGATTATAACTAGGTTTAAAGTTTACCAACAGTGACTGTTATTTAGCTATATAAAGCAATCAAAATCAGTAGTTTTTATTAATATGAAGTTAAAACAACAAAAGCTCAGCATTCACCTTTTCTAAGTAGGCTCCCTTTTTACACAAAGCAGTAGTCGCCAAATGAATTTCAGTGGAAAGTATGTATATTTAAGATGGAATGCAGAATGCGAGCAAATAATCTAATTGTATTATGATATGGTTTGGCTGTGTCCCCACCCAAATCTCATCTTGAATTGTAGTTCCCATAATCCCCACGTGTCCTGGGAGGGACCAAGTGGGAGGTGGTTGAATCATGGGAGCAGTTACTCCCATGCTGTTCTGATGAAAGTGAGTAAGTTCTCAGGAGAGCTGATGGTTTTAGAAGAGGCTTTTCCCTCTTTGCTTGGCACTTCTCTCTCCTGCTGCCATGTGAAGAGGAACATGTTTACTTCCCCCGCTGCTATGATTGTAAGTTTCCTGTGGCCTCCCCAGCCACTCAGAACTGTAAGTCAATTAAACCTCTTTCCTTTATAAATTACCCAGTCTCAGGTGTTTCTTTATAGCAGCGTGATAATGGACTAATACACATTTCAAATAAACGAAACAACCACAGTGAAGTGGGTGGAGGGTTGGGTGCTGAATTAAGTAAATTTGCAAATGAGGGGAGGCTGTAAGACTAAAGACAATAATGCATATGTGGTGAATCTAATTGATAAAGTTGTTTTATACAAGAGTACATTAACAATGCTAAACCACTGTACATATGTACTAGAATTAAACAATTAAGCAAAGGGTGGTGGATGGTGGGAGGTGGATTTCCCATTGTTCTTCTGAGCAGAAGGTTACAGATAAGCAAGGGAAGGGGATCGAATGATCCATGTGATAATAAATGAGCTATGGAAACAGAAGCAGGAACTCACATTTAGCTTAACATAGATACAGATGGTTCCATGTAAAAATATTTATGGATATATGTATATACATGGGTTAGTGAACATATTTCCTTGGTCTCTCGGGACTTATTGTTCTCTCAAGTTCACATGGAACATTCTCCAGAATACAACCATATGCTGGACCATAAAACAAATCTCAGTATGTATAAAAGAACTGAAATCACACTAAGTATGTTCTAAGAGCACAATGGGATAAAATTAGAAATCACTAAGAAAAGAAATGTGGCATATTTCTGTATGACCCAGAAATTTCACTCTCAGGGATATGTCTAAGAGAAATGAAAACATACATACACACAAAAACTTGTACATGAATGTTTGTAGTGGCATTATTCATTCTACCCAAAAAGTAGAAACAATTCACATGTCCATAATCTGATGAATGAATAATTAAAATGTAGGATATTCATACAATGGAATATTATTTAGCAATATAATGAAATGCAATACTGATACATGCCACAATACTGATTAACTGAAAGCATAATTGATAGCATTATGCTAAGTGAAAGAAGTCAGTTATAAAAGCTGACATTTTGTATATTCCATTTACATGAAATGTCTGTAATAGACAAACAGAAACCAGTAACCAGTGGTTGCCTAGGGTTAGGGGAGCATGAGGAGAAATGGAGAATGACGATTTCTTTTTATGGTGATGAAAATGTTCTAAGATTGATTGTAGTGATGGATGCACAATTCTGTGAATCCACTAAAAACAACAGAACTGTATATATTAAATTGGTGAATTCTATAATATATGAATTATATTTTAATAAATCCAGAATAAAAATTTAATGAGGGATGTAGGAGTATGTATAGTTGTATTTTAAAATAATATATTTCTATAATACTGGCCTAATAATAATTTTTAAATTGTATAGATCACTGCTTGTCAAACTTTACTGTGTGTGTTTCATGAGCCATACAAATACAGGTCACAGGCCAGATTTACACATGACTCAAAAGCCGAGAATAGTTGTAGCATTTTTAAATGGTTGGAAAAATTAAAGGATAGAATATTTCATGACAGGTGAAAGTTTCAATGTGCATAAATAAACTTTCATTGGAGCACATTCACTTATGTATTGTCTGTGGCTGCTTTTATGCTACAGTGGCAAAGGTGAGTAGCTGTGAAATAGACTTTATGATTCACAAAGTCTAAAATATTCACTTTCTGGTCTTTCACAGAGAAGAAATTGCCAAATTTCCCATTCACAGGGAGTAGTTTAAAGCAGGGAAATGACAAGTGTGTCTCAACCAAGGCAAGTGTACTAAAGATGAAGATGCTGGATTTAAGTCAAATAGGACAAGAGGATGATTATTCATTGATCTTTTCTCAGTCTTCTTATCACTGAGAGAATCATTTCTGTATATAACAATTACTACCTTCAATTTCTTTAGAGATTTCTCAAACCTTCAAGAAATGTGCAAAATTATTCATGACACATTTCAAAAATATTTATGTAGATTTTTAGGTTACAAATTTAAAATATAAAGAAAAAATACAGGTTAAATTGAAATAAAGAAAATCTAAATTTTTAGAATATAATAATTTGACATTTAAGGATAATGGTAGCCATCAAAATTGCATTTTATTATGCATAATAAAGAAAAAATCTGAAGTATAATTACCTCTCAAAAGTATAAACAAAGATTACTTAGCAAAATCAAATCATTTTCCATTTCTTACATAGTTTTAAAGAGTTATAAGATTTAGTCATTTCTACCTATCCTCCTAAAATGAATTATGAAATATAATATTGATTGGATTAGATTCAGAAAATATTTTTATATTCTTCTTTATATACTAATACAAGATAAAAACTAATGTTTCTTTTTCCACTGAAAATCTTCATTTAATATGAGTTTATTAAAAGAAAAAGCATTTCTCATCTCTCCAGTGAATTTGCAAGCATAGCAATTAAAGTCAACTGGTCCAGTAATTGAAAGGAATACATGATTGGAAAGAGAAAAAACTCTCCCTATTTCTTTTCTATAAACAAACGAATCAAAATAATTGAATTAATTTCAATTTTCAAAAATTTGTTTAATAATTATAGGCTACTGGACGATTACTTGATTTTAAAAATTAGGTTGAAATCCTTCATAATCCACTTAATATTAATAAAATCATTATTCATTGTGGCTTCAAAATGAATGGTTTTTCATTACATTTCTATTTCAAATGAACATTTTTAGTTGTTTATAAAATAAAAAACGAATGTCTCAGAATAGTCTGAATAGCTGACATAGATTTATTTCACATATTTCTGATTATTATAATTGTCTAAACTAAACCCTAATTAGAACCTACTTAGCCAACTGAAAGTCACTACATGCTATTGTCCACACTCCTCTAGTTTGTTAAGCCACTGTACATACTACTGTGTTTAGGGAGTATGAGTACAATGAAAGTGACACTCTAATTTCACAACAGGCTCAGTGTATTAACAGAACTTTAAATTGCATAAATCATATGAAAGTTGAAGAATGTTTAGTAAGACACACTTTAACTATACTATAAAACATTTGGGAAGTATTGCCTATTTTATTTTTATGTTTGGCTTGTGTAATTGAATAGAATGTTCAATTTTTAAATTTTCAATGATGAATTCACCATGTAACTTTAATTCTTATGCAAAATTGTCCAAATTGTCTAAAACAGTGATGGAACTACACAATTAACATGTTTCTCAAACACAAGACAAATACAAAGCATCTCATCCACTCCAGAATACAAAAGTCATTGGATAAAGCATACAGGCTTGGATAAAAATTTCCTGTAATAGAATTAGTTCTGCACCTGTACAGTTTTAGACATAACTCTTCACTATCCAATTGCTGAAAATCTGAGATGGAAGTTGAAAGAAAATTTGAGACTGTAAAAATACGAACTGGGAAAAGCTTTATATCTACTTCCAAGTAGTATTTAGCTTTTAGATCATGCTCTGAGAATGCATTTGTAGATGATGTTCATACATTCTCTGTAGGTCAAATTGTTGTAACCATTACTTTAAGTAAAAGAGATTTCATGGGGTTATCAGCATGACAGACATTATTGGTGCTGACAAAGCAATATTTTCTTGGCTCACTGCTACTTGAGCTAGACCTAAACAGTTACAAAAACACATAAACAAAATAAATAACACCGAAGAGACAAGAACATAACTTCCAAGAGAAAAAAAAATTGTGTTTCTTTGGTGGGAGATCAATATCTACAGTGTTTGATAAAACCATTAAAGTGAAAATATTTTTAACCATTGAACAAACATTTGTTTTGAAGTAAAAAAGAAAACAAACGGATAAATCCAATACATGATTTCTCATACATATCTTACATTAAATCAGTTTGAGAGAGTTTGAATTTAGACTTGATTCTTCAGGTGATAAGGTAATTATTTTTAATCTGAAGTATATGTTATATCTATTGTTTAATTATCTTTAAAAAAAACTGTTTAGAAACCACTTATGGGACATAAAACTTAAAATATGTCAGTATAAATAATCCAATCAAATATTTTAGTTTATTATGACTTTTTCTTATTCCTTATGCACATTTCACAGAATAATTTTTCTAGATCCAAATGTTGTATCTGTCTCTGTACAGCCTCCATTGTTCACTCTGTCATCCATGAAAGATGCAGAACTTTATTGAATCAAGATTCATAAATATGGTTTTCCTGGATAATCTTTGGCTGCAGAGAGATTTTGCATCACACACCACAAAGTGAGTCACTTGGTAATAAATTTAAATTACACATTTCTGCTAACAAAAATGTTCCCCTAGTGAAGCTAGAAAATCTGCTTCCCTCTGGTCCCACTTTCTGGATCTTCCTTCCCAGCTTCTCTTTGTCTTTCTCTGGCAGGAAATAGCTATCCCTTAATGCTTCCGTTCTTAAAAGCACACTCAATAACTGGCTCCCAGAAAAAGACACACTTTGATCACTAGAACCTACCCTCCTAAGAAAGAAGCAAGGAGATTGGAAAATAGATACACTTTTCTCCATCACATATTTAACTATAATTTGTTGGGTTTTGAATAGCTAGAAAAGAGTTCAATAATGTGGAACAGTAATCAATGTCCCACAAGGAGATATCACAAAAGTTGGACAGAATACTATTTATAAATTATCCACGAGGAACACTTGTTTTAGCCGAACCTAGTTAGTTAATATATCCAGAATGTAGAAGGATGGTTTAAAATGGTATTTCTCTGAGAAAGAATGATTTAGTTTTATGAGTCTCTACTTTTTTGTCTTTTTCTTCAATTAATCATTAATTTAAAAATCAATACATGTATACTGAGTCTAAAGACAAGACATTAGCCATCCATAAGTATGTAAAGACTCCATGTGCATAAATTTAATTTTTTTAGAAATAGCATAGTCATTGCAAACATACACTCTGAATGTACCTTGTCTATAATCTCACTTATGCTACCAACTCTCTTCAGAAAAAGTGGATTCTATTTGATTCTAGTTGAAGTCTTTTAAGTTCCAAATAAAGCTTTATTGTGTGTGGGGACCTCCGAAGTTGAAGTACTGATCCCTTTTGGCTACTTGTCATTTGTTTCCTACTAATGCAATGGCTAAGTCGTGTGTGTGTGTGTGTGTGTGTGTGTGTGTGTGGTTGGTATTGAACCAACAATGTACTGTTAGTAAATGGCACACAAACATAAAGATACTGTGCAAAATTATCCCTCAGGTCCATTCTAAGGAATTCAGTTGATTTTATTGTCCTCACCTAAGTGTGTACAACATATATATGAAAGAAAAACACTGGAACCTTTAGTGATTTAGTAAAGATGGATATTTTCATTATTTTGCTGAAGGTTCATATTTAAATATAAATCAGGATGTTAATCTACACAGTTTGGGAGATTTTATTCTTTACATTAGAAATGTTTTTTTTAAATTTTAATTGCCACATAATTGTACATATTTATGGGGTACAATATGATGTTTCATGCACAGTGTAATGATCAAATCAAAATAATTAGCATATCCATCAACTGAAACATTTCTTTGTAGTGAGAGCAATATTCAATACATTATTACCTATAGTCACCCTACTGTGCAATAGAGTATCAGAACTTATTTCTCCTAATTGTAACTTTGTACTCATTAGAAATGATTTTATGTGCAAATAATGGACAGATGTTCTACCCATAGATTCTCCACTCTATTTTCTACTAGAAGAATTAACGAACAACTTAATCCTCAAATCTATATTCTCCACTCATGGAAATTAAACACTGGTGTTTTTATTCATTGCCTTTTCTAAATGGACTTGAAATACTGTGTTGACTTAAAACTGAACTACCCTTTTGTAAAAGTTGCAAAGATGGAAATAAACTTTGATTCAAATGTTTTTTTAAAAATGACTGTAAAATTTAAGGCATAGGATGCAGCATACTTTCTAAAAAACACTTCGGTTAAAATACTGCCAGAATGGTGTCATTTGATTTGATTGGTTCTATTCTCCTCGACTTTTAAAATACAGGAACCTTGATGATAGAGATTACAAATTATTTAAACTGTTTAACATACTATGACAAGTAAATATATATTATTTAAAACATGCAACAGTAAAATAAGAAACTCAGATTCATGGTCCATAATCTATTCATAGAGATGCTAGACATTTTAGAACAATTCTGTAATGTTTATAGATGGTTACATAAAATAGAAAAATCTGGAAAATCAGTTTGCAACTACAGTAATACCTCTCATATACAACAGATATTCTACCATGACAACCTGTTAAAGACTAGGCCTGTCTTTTAAGCAATCAGAATCTTTACTGTTATTACCATGACACTTTCAATATTTCATTAATTGCTTCCATATCCTACTCAGACAAACATGAACAGTTCAATTAATAGGCCTCTCTTTTTATCACTATATCTCAAACTATTTAGGTAGAGCCTAGAATATTTCACAGATGTGAACAGAACTGAATTGAATGGAATTGAATTGAAAGAAAAATTTGAGGCTAATCCCACCCTCTTACCTAGCATAGGTTGTGTATGCTTGGGACCAGAAGTGCTTCAGATTTTGGATATTTTGAATTTTGGAATATTTGCACATATTGTACACAATGAGATATTTTGGGGATGAGACCCAAGTCCAAGCACAAACGTTTGTGTTTTATATTCATCATATACACATAGCCTGGAGGTAAATTTTAATAATTTTTTGCATGAAACAAACTGTGTGTTAATTACTTTAGTGTAGAATTTTCAACTTTTGGCATCATGTTGGTGCTCAAAAAGTTTTGAATTTTGGAGCATTTTTGATTTTAGATTTTGGTATCAGGAATGCTCTACCTGTATTCCAAAACAGCAGGAGAAAACATCTAAAACTATCAGTGATTCAAAGAAATAAGGGAAGTAAGATTTAAAAACATACATACTGACATACATACTATTCAAGTACATTTAATATCACACACAGAGGATAATAGGATTTAATTACATTAGCTTATATTACTAACACCTTACCCAAAATCCAATAGTGCACTATATATTTTTGACTAGGTCTAATATAAATTGTTTTAAATAAGTAAATATATTTTCTTTAAAAAGCATTATTTTTTAAAGAGTCTTCAGGAACATTATTGAGGGTAACTAAAATTGCAAGCAACTATTAAGAGCATAAATTCTCTTTAATGATAATAAATGTCAAGTTTTTTATGCTGACTTGACATTAGAATTCAACGTGCTGAAAGTTACTTCTTCTGCACTGAAGAAAATATGGAGTTTTATTTTTCTTACTATTATTTAAAACTGAGCTGCTCAGGCTAGCAGTGTCTCAGATACATTTAGGCAATATTATTTTGTGTGGTAAAATAATCATGAACAATAACATTTCATTTTAAAATTGGAAATTAAAAATCAAAAACACTACATATTAAATTGTATCTGACTTTTCTATTTCAATGCCAGTATAATACAATCATGAGTATTAATACCATTATTTCTCTTTATAGCCATGTTCTTATGCCATATTTCATACATGATTTACCAGTAATTATTTCAAACACTTTGAGATAAAATTTTTATAATTCTAAAAGTAATATGTCGTTACTGGAGATTCAGAAAAGTAAAACTGATAAAGCAATGCGTTTTAGTCTCTACTCCAAAGAAGCCCTTTAAAAAATTCAAGTATATTTTTCCAGATTGATTGTATTTATACATTTCTAATAATTACGGAACCCTTTTAATTTTCCTTTTACACTTAACATTTTAGCCAACATCTAAGTCTCTAGTCTTCATGTTCAATGTTTTATGATTCTATATAATTTATTTAGATATTTTCATGTTTGTGACATTTCATTTATTTTCTTCTTATATGTTTGAATAATAAAAATAAAGCAGTGATGAACATTCTTCTTTCTGAGTTATTGTCTTCTGCTTCTTTATTCTGATTATGTTAGTCTGACTAGTAAGTGGCTATGAGTATAATTTGGTTACTGATGTTTGTGTTTTGTTCTTCACTATAAATTACTAAATTATCCTCCAAAAGTCTGCATCAGTATACACTCTTTGAAAATTTGTGATTTTGTTCAAAACAATGTTCTATTCTAGAGATTCATGGCATGACTATTTGTGCGATAGTTGTCTCTGGTGCTTAATACAAAATCTGTGCAGTGGAGCCAAAAAGATGAGTAATATTCCCATTCTTATACTCGTTAATTTTATTTTTAATATTTTCTCAGGAAAATTTCTGAAAGCCAACTACAATATGCTGTTGGTAAGTTTCTTCGTTTCCTCTTGCAATTGACATGAAACACAGAGAGCATCAGGAAGATTTTCCATGTCAAATACAGAGTGACTAAGACAGATGCTACCAGTAGAAGATAACTTTATGTACCTGATAGTTTTTAAAACCACCATCAGGTTTGTCAATGGTAAGATTACCTGCCAACATATATTCCATTATATTCAGTGAAACATCAATACATAATTTAAAGAGACTACACCAAGTCAATGTCTTCTATTGGATTCCTTCCATCATATGTTCCTTTTACATAGCATGATTTTAACTTTGATACATTATTTTTTAGAAATGTGTTTAAAGATTTTTCCGTTTTTGTTTTCTCTTTAGCCAAAGAAATAATGCCATGGAAAGATTATCCACATATTATTCACCTTGCCAAATACTTTTGCATATCTCACAGTTACCATCTCATATAATTTCGATATAAAAATTCTAAACTCAGTCATTGACCTCAACTGTGATAACCTACTGATGTCTTCAGGCAAACATTTTTAGTTATTAAATAATACATAAAAATATTTAAATTGCAATGCAATAGTTTTTGTAAGTAACCAAGGTATTTCCTTATAACTGACCATAAGAAGGGGGCTGTTGAGGAATTAAGATGAGAATAATAAGCAGATAAGAGAGGCAGAAAAAAAAGGAGTTCAGCCCACACTAAGGGCACAGCACATTATAAAAAGTAAAGGAAAGAGCAGAAGGAAAAAGAAGAGAAGGAAGAGAAGGAAGAAGGAAAGGGAAGGATAAGTAGGAGAGAATTTTAGAAATTTTGGTATTCATGTCTTTACAATTTTACCAGTAGATTCCTTTAAAATTGTAATATTGTGGAAACAAGTTTTCAATTTATCAGGCCAGCAAGTCCTTCCCAAAATTAAGCAGTTCTGAAACGCATCCTAAGTAAATCTTGTAGTATTTATGACATGTAATAATGATACTCTGAATTATTAAGAGACTCACAGAAATGTATAAATGGAAGTTTGCCAGCGGCCAGCAGGCAAGCCACCAAGGGAAAGTTAAAAGCTATGCCTTTTCAGCTCATGTAGAAAGATGTAATTTGGCTAGGGGAGGTAGCTCTAGTGCTGCTAACATTTAATGTGTGAAAGTTGATGTAGAGAAAATCTAGCCTACAAGGTGAAGAGCACCTGTAAATATTAAATTGGGACAGAGGACAGCCCAGTTCCATATAATAAATGCTATCCCATGATTGATATCTGCACATCCATGTCATTTGCTGCTTGGAACACAGTATCTCTAAGAAACGGTTATGGGAAATAATATTTAAAAAAGAAAACCCCAAGCTGTATAGCACAACTCTTGAATACAGATTGTATACAATTCAAAGGCATCTCAAATGAAGTGCCCTAAGAATTAGGGACAGGGTCTTTGAATACTAAGTTAAAACTGAAAGTAATAATGAACAAAAACATATAAAAGCAACACAGCTCAACTTCTAGCTACAATCAGTCAGCATACATACATACAAGAAATGATTCATTTAGAGAAGCGGATTATAGAACAGACTCCCATGGCTCTATATAGTTCAATCAATCATTCAAAGAGAGCCTAGAATGTCTCCAGCTTAATGGCCAATGTCAATAATTTTCCTTATAAGTTTGAAAAAAAGTTGCCAGTTGAAGAGCTAATAATATGAATAAAATATAAAAAATACATAAGCAAAACAATGTTTTTCCCCCCCCCCCATGCAGAGGTCAGGTGGTCTCACATGGTCATATGGAGATCTAATTCACTCAGTCATTCTATCTATACAGTGAATATAAATGCATCCATCTACTGAAGCTTAATAACACCACTTGCTAATCTTGGCTTTTACTCTATTCTGACATAGGGGTCTTCAGATAGTATTTTAGCATCTCACTTATTGACCAAGAATCTCCTATGAGTTCATATCTGCAAACAGAACTATGAGAAATAGAAAGATTCAAAAATTACAATCTCAATCTTCAAACTTTTGCTATTTAAAATAATACAACTTCAAAATTATTGTAGACGGAGAAAGAGGAGATAAGTAGCATAGTATTTTTAGGCCGGGCATGGTGGTTCAGGCCTGTAATCCCAGCACTTTGGGAGGTCGAAGCAAGCTGATCACTTAAGACTATGAGTTTAAGACTAGCCTAGTAAATATGGTGGAACGCCCGCCTCTACTAACAACAACAACAACAACAACAAAATTAGCCTACTAAGGCAGGGGAATCACTAGAACCAGGGAGGCAGAGTTTGCAATAAGCCAAGATTGCGCCACTGTACTTCAGCCTGAGTGACAGAGTGAGACTCTGTCTCAAAAGGAAAAAAAAAATACATAGTACTTTAAAATGTGAAAATGCAGATTATCTAGTGCAGCCAAAATAACATTAAAGAAGATTAATATGATAGAATATTGTTCCATAATAAAAAGTCAATATACAAAACCCTTTGCCTTTAGATAAATGTTTGCCTAGTACATTTTAATGACCATCTCATTGTTTCTTGCATATAAAGTGTTTTGTTTATGTCCCTATGTCTTTGCATACACCCTCATCCAGAACACCTTCTTCTTGTCTTCACCTGGTGAAAGGTAAGACTCAGTTCACTTACTGTACAATGCTCTCCTGTTCCCTCAGGCAGAGTTGGTTGTTCTCTCATTTTGTAACTGGATTTTATTCAAATCTAATTTGTACCACTAATTATTTGTATCCTAATTATGTGTTTGTGTTTCTGATATTCTCATTAAATAAGGTATAATTTCAAATTCTAAAAAAGGATCTTTTTAACTTGAATATAGTACAATACCTAGAATGCAAAACATTCTCAGAGACAGCACACTTTGTAAAACAACCTGGGCCATTATAGGCACTCCAGGGTGCACCAGACACTCCGGGGTGACCAGACAAGGTCCCTGCTTTCAGTATGCTTGCAAATTTCTTATAAACTTCTCTGAAAGAGAAACTTAAATCATGTTGGAATTTACAAAGTTACAGAAAATTAAGAAATGATCAGCATTTTCTAAATAGTGAAATCAAAACAGTGAATATTGCTGGAAATTAATCTACGGCCTAAAGAGTTTAAAAATGCATGATGATAAATCTGAGAAATTCAGAAGACCTATTTGCATGCTTGAAAATGCTGAAACATCCTCCAATTGTAACATTTACCAAACTTATTTTTCACAGACTATGTGTACATGTATGCGTGTATTGTTATTCTATGAAGTTAGTGTTACACAACTTATTTTTTCGCCCTCAAATATATTGGCATAAAATAGTTACTCAACTAAAATGTGAGAGTGGATAGATTAGGAACCATGTATCTTTTGACTTTCAAGTTACTTCTTCATAGTTTTCTCTAATTCGTTTCCTGTTGTTTCTTTTTAGAAAGCTGTTTACTTTTTCAAGTCTATTCTATTTTTGTTTCTTTTGAGCTGTAGCAGAAAGAAATAATATTAAAAATAGCTTTTATGTTTGTTAGTTCATGCTTGAATCCCTCATTTATTCAGTATGCCACTGGCTTTATGGCAATGACACTCTCAGGTGGCCCAGAAACAAAGGAAAATAAAGACAGATGACTGACCAAGCAACAGTGAAAAGGAGGTTATCTAGTGAATACTGGAAAACACTGAAGCACACAGGCTGCTGAATTTATTATCATGTTCACCTTAGAACCAGTAGAAAATGTTTATAATTCCTTTCATATGCATTAGAAAGGTTATCTCCCACAAACATACGGAAAAGTTTTCTTGGCTATAAATATTTACACAATGCCTCATTTAATCCTATGGTCTAAAAGAAGCCGAAGAAGAAATCATAGAACTCAATAAACTACACAATTAAGCACTCTGGATAAATCATTCTGATATAAGAATATTTGTCTCATCTCATGTGTTTTAAATATTATAGTGGAGATAGGTTAAACACTTAAATGGAAAGCTGTCATCATCTTAACATTAGCCAAGAGCTGATACATATGAATAGCTGATATAACTCATAGACGATTCACCATCAATAATTAAAAAAATTGTCCCCCGTGTCATCTGATTAACTGAGCAGAGCCTCTAATCAGTCTGAGGCTATGAACAGAAGACAACACTGAGTGAGCTGAATGGTGATGCCTGCAAAGCCCATAGCAAGCAACTGTTTCTTCAAAAAAAAAAAAAAATATGGAGAGCTCTAGTCACGAAGTGGTCTACAAAGTAGGAGGTAGCATGTTGTAAAATAATATAGGCAAAGACAACAGCCTAATTTTAAAATAAAATAAAAATGGATTCTTAAAAAAACAAAAAACCTACCTGAATTTTTTTAGATGAAAGATGTGGGATAAATTAATATGCTTGCTGGTTAAATGACATTAATCATGATTTTGTTCCCAATAAAAATAAATAAAACAACTACCTACTTAACAAAGCTGTCTATACGAATTACATGTACTCTATATTTTTTAATTTTAAAGTTCCTATATGAATCAGATGAGTTATTTATTACAATTCAGGATTCATTCAACTAGTTTGACTTTTAAACAATTTTTTTACAACACAATATCCTATTAAAATTTTCAAGAATGTTACTTTCTTCCCCTTGGAAATTTGGCACAAAGAGGAGATTTGAAAACCGATATAGTACGTAAGGCAATTCTTGTTAATTTTTCAAGAGGATGGCAAAGGAGAAAAGTGTTCTTCAATGTCATCTTCATGTCTTCTTCCCTCCTTCTTTTTTCTTGTTTCCCTTTGGTTTTTTGTTTTTGTTTTTATTTTTTTTTTTTTACTCATGTACATTTTTATCTTATACTTGGTTCAATATTTTGACCTCAAAGTGATCAGTAAAAAAGTACTTGGAGAAATCAAAATGCATGCTTACAGGCTTCAAGTATTTACACGAAGAGGTAATCAAATAATTTCAAGAAAATTTCAAGAGAAAAAAATCCAAATGAAAAAGGATCTTACATCATTCATTTTGCATATATTGATTTTTGAATTATTGTTACATAATATTTTAAAATATGAAATCAATAAGTTGCATGCATTGACAAGGAACTAAAATAAAACCTGACTAGAGGTAATATGTATTTTAAACCTTAAGAGATACCTAACATTTTATTAAATTTTAATCTGACAAATACTAACTTGAAATGCAAATTATAGTAACATTTTAATTATAAATTGTATCTTCACTTATCTTTTCTTTGATAAAATTATAATGTTGCAGTTTTATAACACCAAGAAGCATGTTCATCCTTTGGCAAATACAAATGCATTGATTCACTGCTAAGCAATTTGGCTTAACTGAAATTTTTTTTATAATTACTGTCACACCACCTGTATGTTGCTTTGTTGCTGAAGAATTTTACCTTAATGCTCAATTTTCCAAAAATCTCTCCTATTATGCAAGATTTTTATATAATAGAAAGGCTCCTCTATATTTTATCAGAGAGTGAAATCTAGTTTTAAGCCCAACAGGTAATTACAATTTACTACCAATGTCAGGTTGGTTAGAAAACAAAGGGTTATCTTTTTCTTTAGAAACCACTTATTGCTGAAAATCCTCTTTATCTGGAGTGACTGGAAGCTTCTCGTAAGCAAACGATGGCAAGATGTATTAGGGTAGATTGTATGAGAGACAGAGAGAGAGAGAGAGAGAATATGTGTGTGCACCCAAGCACATGCTCAAAGGCGTGTATCTGAGTTCAGTATTAGCAGTCAGGCTAGAAACTTCAATAGTTTAAGCTTTTGACCAAAGGATAGAAGCATAGTTTTTATCGAAAACATGGCAACAATCATAAATCTTAAGAGTTAATTCCTCTTCTTATTTTTAATAACAATATGTGAACAGAAATGAGTACATTTATTGGTAAAATATAAAATATTGAACTAAAGTGCATTACATTTAGTGAATGAGCTTTTATTGTCATTTTAATTATAGATATAAAAATGAAAAATCTCAAGATTAAGTTCAATCTACTATACTATTTTCCCTCATATTTAATAAAATCAGCTAATTGTGGTGTATAATAAAATAAAGTTAAAAATTTATCTAACATTGATCTCCAGTGATACATATTCACACTAATGAAATGTGACATCTGAAATACCAGATTTTAAAGGAAATTGGAATAGCTGCAATCCACATACCAGTTTTTGTTGTTGTTAAAAGGTATAACCATTTTTTAAGGGAGAATCATCATAGAAACCATTGATTTAAACCAGTTCTCAATTATCTAAATGGGGCACTAAGTCACAGAGATATTGATTGACTTATCAATGATGATATCTATGCTTAACACTGTAGGAAGGGCTAATATTCAGGATTCCTTCCCTCAACTGTTAAAAAACAACTATTTCTTGCTGGATTAAAAAGCAAAGCCTGGCCAGGCATGGTGGCTCACGCCTGTAATCCCAGGACTTTTGGAGGCTGAGGCGTTTGAATCAACTAAGGTCAGGAGTTCGAGACCAGCCTGGCCGACATGGCAAAACCCTGTCTCTACTGAAAACACAAAAATTAGCTTGGCGTGGTGGCAGGCACCTGTAGTCCCAGATATTCAGGAGGCTGAGGCAGGAAAATTGCATGAACCCGCAACGGGGAGGCTGCAGTGAGCTGAGATCACACCATTGCACTCCAGCCTGGGTGAGAGAGCGAGACTCCATCTCAAAAAAAAAAAAAAAAAAAAGCAAAAGACCCAGGGGTTGGCTTGACCTAAATGCCACATTTGAATAAAGTATGATGCTCAAGATAGCACTGATTGCATTGATTGACAAGGCTTGAGTAGGTTTCTTGTCTTTTTTTGTAAGAGAGAGATTGGGGGGAGTACCGAGACAAGCAGACCCACCTGCAAATATGGAATATAATTTCCACAAAAATAAAATATATTTTAAACCTAAAGATTGTGTGTGTGAGGTGCGTGTGTGTGTAGGGGGAGATGATGAACAGGAAAAGACAACTGAAATCCACTAGAAACACCATTATTGTGATCATCAGGATCAACTTAAGCATCTGCCCAAACACAATCCAACTGATACTGTCAGTCCAATCTCTTTAACATTGTCCATTCACACCTACCAACCCAGCATATTTCTCATGCTTACCTAACAGTCTGATATGTGTTATTTTATAAAATTTTAGTCTAATGAATACTTAACTTGGAATGAAAATTAAATGAGCCAGAATCTAGAAGAGATTTAGTGACAGAACTATGGTTTCAATGGTGATAGTAAGGTATTCATATTTTACAATTAACAAGGCAAATGGTTTAATATTTTGCAGGACACATTGCTAATTATAAATTTAAATATGGGATGAGATTGGTCTGTAATAACCATTAAGGAGATCAATAAATGAAAGATCTTTAATATATTAACAATGACAGTATGGACCCCTAATCCTACTCATTGCTACTATCTCTTGTGCTACAAAATAATCATAATATATTGGGAAAATGACAAAGTGCCTATGTGTAAAACAGGCTTCATCTCTTTTAATATCTGCGTATGAATGATAACATTGAAGTAAAGTTTTACAGATTTTGAAGATGTCTTACTCCTTGTTTTACCTGAGTACTTCAAATATTTACCCTTATTTCCTAGGCAAGTATTATAATTATTAGATCTTATCTCCCAAATGAAGTTCAGTTTTAGAGAGAGAGTTGACTACAGTGTTCTCTCTAAAATAATAACAATGTTATGACTCTGTACCTTGTGCCTCATCTTATATACTGCATTCCAAACAATGAATATTATAATACGTGAGAACAATGTGCCAAGACACAAAAATATCAGATGATATGGGGGTTCAAGGTCTGGAAGAGCTATATAACTGTCAACAGATAATACTGTAATAATAGAGTGCATAGGATATGAAGGAAGTAATTTTTAATGTAAAGAAAACAACAGTAGAAACAGGAATTAATGTGTTTGCTCCAACCATCCTTCTATTCAAAATTCATTGCTTCTGTTAACAAGTTTCATTTTGTTTAACTTTATTTTCTTATAAATAAGACAGTGTTGCCAGAATTATTTGTATTCTTCCTCAGTTCAACCACTGAACTCCATCTATGACTTGGCAACATTTATAATTTCTTCCATACAATTTAGCCAAAGAGAAAGGGGAGAGGAGATCAAAGATGAAGACAAAGATGACGAAGAAATGAGCAAAAATAAACAAACTTACACTAAAAGACAAATTTTAAAATACTAAAGTTATTTTACTAAAGTTACAACTGGCTATTAAGCACATTTTTCCAAATGATTGACTAAACCGAATCTGACTTCCCTTTTCACAGCAGTCCAGAATCATAACATGTTTTATACATTTTAGTAAAGACAATTTCACTGTTGCTCATGCTTTGTACTTCGGCCAATATACAGATATATAGATCATTCTGGACATGACACAATGTATTCACATTGGTAATGGCCATTCAGAAAATTATAGAAAAAATTAAAAACACCTGGCTATCTGTTTGGTATTTAAATGTAATCAGCTACACAACAAACTTCCAATTCATCTCATTTGGACTTTCAAAAAATACTTGGCATGAGTGTCTTAAAAGCAATTAGTAAAGAAGTTAATAAAATCAGTAGTTCATATTTACAAAAGCAAATTTATGGCATGAACAGTGAGTATTAAGATACCCTGTTAAGTGATTGAAGATGTTTTCATTACTTAATGGTTAATATTAACTAGAAGCAATATTCCATGATTCCAATAGCACCAAAAAGAATATACAAGTAATGAAGAATTAAATGCAATATCCAGCAGCTCCAATTCAGTGTAATAAACTTGTATTTCATTGCTTTGTGTGCTTAATAAGAATGTTAGGATTCATTTGTTTCAAGAATACTCAAACTTTAGCCAAAATGACTTAAAAATAATAGTAAGTTTCTGAAACACAAATCAGAGCATTAGCTTCCTAGCAAAGTAGTCTCAGGGTAAAAGCTACATCTAATTGCCATTCTTCCATTAATCTTGTATGCTGCAACATTGATTTAATAAAACAGGACAGTTTGATCAAGTTGAACATTACTAGCAAAAAAATGCAGCTGTCACTGCTGTTTCTGCATAGAAGTTTGAAATAATGAATGCATTTCACATACATAGCACCCTGAGAATCTCAACAATGGCACAATTACAATTTAGTTGTGCTCACCCTAGAATAAAAGTATGTAGAGACAGTTTTATTTAAATGAGAGCTGTCAAATATGCAGCTTAAATATTAAGTGAAAAATGTATTTGGGAAAGTGTTGTTGGGGGTAAGGAGAAATAAAAGTCTGACACAAAAGTACAAATATCCTGGCTTTTTTTTTTTTTTTTTTTTTTTTTTTGAGACTGAGTCAGGCTCTGTCGCCCAGGCTGGAGTGCAGTGGTGCGATCTTGGCTCACTGCAAGCTCCGCCTCCTGGGTTCACGCCATTCTCCTGCCTCAGCCACCAGAGTAGCTGGGACTACAGGCGCCGCCACCACACCCAGCTAATTTTTTCTATTTTTTAGCAGAGATGGGGTTTCACCATGTTAGCCAGGATGGTCTTGATCTCCTGACCTCGTGATCTGCCCACCTCGGCCTCCCTAAGTGCTGGGATTACAGGTGTGAGTCATCGCACCCGGCCATATCCTGGCTTTTAAAATTAATTTTGTGATTATTGGCATAACGTTTTGTTAAGACTTTGAAAGGTGGTTGAATTTCATATATAAATGAGGTTGAAGAAACATACAAAAGAATAAAAAGAATTAGGATTGTGAATGTTTCTGGGAACCAGGACTTGGTAGAGGAGTAGAAAAAAGGGTTCTCTGATGAAGGAAAGAATGTTTGGGACTCATCAGTGCCACCAGGTGGATAGGGTGTGTCTTACCACTGGTGATGGTTATACTTGAGTAAATGTTGGAAATGTAATAGGATTGTTAAAACATGTAACATTAGCTACACAAACGTGGAATCCACATCATTGTTCTGTCTATACCTTAGCAATATAAATAAGATTTTAATCAAAATATGTAATTTGTTTTTAAAAGCAACAATGATGCCATGACTAGTTTAACCACGGCAAGTGTTTCCTTTTTCTCCACAGTGGTCAAATAGCACCTATAGCTTTCCACCAGACTCTGTCTGTATCACTCATTCTCATTTCTTTTTTCCTAACCATATCTGGATCTTCTAGTTTGCAGTCATGAATTCCTGAGACAGACTGCCTAAGTATCATGGCATGACCTTTTGAAAGAAAAAATCTCTCTGCTACAGTATGCAATGATGCTGTAGATCTATAAATACACTTAGTGACAAACTTGACCCGTTACGCCAATTTTAATAACCCTGTCTTGACTTCACTGCCTAGAACCATGTAACCCAAATGCTATCAATCTCCACCTCCATCCTTACACTCACTACCTAATTGTTTCCATCATGTGACCTTTACCTCTCCACGAAGGCTGTGACTTTAAAAAAACAAACTGAATTCTAATTAAAAACTTCCCAACAAAATTGGAAAGGTACAGATGATTTCACTGGAAAATTCCACTAAGTTGCAAGGAATAATATAAATTCTATACTAACTACTGCACAAAACAGAGAGGAGGGGATATTTCTCAAGTAATTCCTTAAGGACAGCAGTTGCTGAGATTAGAGAAAAGACATCATAAGAGGAAAAATATAAAGCTACAGACCAATGTACCTTATGAATATAGATGCAAAAACTCAATAAAATAGCAGCAAATATTACCGACAATATACAAAATGCACAACCCATCATAACTAAGTGGAATTTCTTCCAGTAACCAAGGCTGGTTCAACATTGAAGGCTATACAATTAAATTTACCATATCAAAAGATTATACAATGGAAAAACCCACAACTAATCATTGAAATAATGTTTGAAAATAATCAACATCCATTCATGAAAAAAAAGACATTAGGAAGCTAAGACTAGAAGGAAAATCCCTCGATCTGACATATAGCCTCTATAAAAAGCCTACAATTAACATCATACAGAAAGGTGAAAGACTGAACGCTTTTCCCCTAAGACTGGGAAAAAGTCAAACATGTCTTCTCTTCCCTCTCCTCTTCAACATCATCCTAAGTGACCCATTGATAAATATAAATGCATAGATAAGTCCCAAATGCATCATGTTAAATATAAGCCACCGAACTGGAAAGGTTATGTTCTGCCTGATTTCATTTCCTTGACACTTACAAAGGCAAAACTATAGAGGCAGTTAACAAATCATAGGTTGCCAGGGGTTAGGGATAAATGTTGGGTTCATGACAAAAAGACATGAGGAAATTTGTGGGGAGTGATTAAATTGTTGTGTATTTTGATTCTTGTGGTGGTTAAATAACTGTACCCATGTCTAAGGCCTTACAAAATTTTACATTAAAAGTGGAAATTATACTGGATGTAAACATACCTTCATTTCTTTAAAGAAAAAATGTCCTGTCGTTGAGTGATGGTGCTACTTTATATACTTTTAAAAAACCGAGTTTTTATAACTTCCATCTATTTGTCCATTAGAAGATAAATTGGAGAAAATAAATGTCAAAGATTGCTGAACCCAAAGAGTATTATGTTATTATCTTAACATAATATTTACATTCATTTGTTGCTAGAATTTACCAAGCACTGTGCTAAGACCTTTACATTCATTATTTCATGGAACTTTCACACTGATCCCATCAGTCATCTATAATTGCTTTTATCTTAATGTGAGGAAAAAAAAAAAAAAGCATATGGGTTACATGTCCAGAATTTTTTTATGAAGTTTTAACATTTTGTGTTTAATTTTGCTAGTATTTTGGTGAATTTATGTTGTTAGAAATAAGATTTTGTTTTGTTTGCTTACATGCTGCTGAATAAAGAATGGGAGTATTGGCCCGGCATGGTGGCTCACGCCTGTAATCCCAGCACTTTGGGAGTCTGAGGAGGGTGGATCCCTGAGGTCAGAAGTTCAAGACCAGCCTGATGAACATGGTGAAACCCCGTGTCTACTAAAAATACAAAACTTAGCTTGGCGTGGTGGTAGGTGCCTGTAGTCCCAGCTACTCAGGAGGCTGAGGCAGGAGAATCGCTTGAACCTGGGAGGCGGAGGTTGCAGTGAGCCGAGATCAAGCCACTGCACTCCAGCCGGGGTGACAGAGCGAGACTCTGTCTCAAAAAAGAAAAAAAAAAAAGAATAGGAGTATGACAGTACTGGAATTCAGTTCTACGTTTAATTCGGAAGCCATGATTTGTAACCACTCCACCATAGGTTTTTCCCACAGCATTGGAAACTTTAAGGCTTCTACAGTACAGAGGAAACACGTCGATGGAATTAGATAGTAGTTACTGCAGTGGACTTGGTCAATTATAGAAAAAGACTGATAGGTAAGGGAAGAAAAAAACTCCACTTTTGCTTAACCACAGTCCCTTCAACATCAGTATCTCCACCTCCAAGTTTAAGGTGACAAAAGAAGTTAGTTCTTACCTGACAAAAGGAAAACACTATCATCCCTACTTTTCAGTTAATATTTTAGTAGCATTTATTTTCATATGCATGATAGGATGCGACTGTGGACTGTGGGAACTAGAAAAGAGAAATATTCTTTAGTCCTCCAGTGGAGTAGGAAGTCATAAGATACAAACAATTATATGGATAAATGCAATAATAAATGTTACATGAAAATAAGTACAGAAGTAAAATACGTAAAGAAGGAGAAGAATGGAGAGCTTCCAGTAGGAACTTTTAATTAGAGAAAGACATAGATAATGTCATCTTTAAAGCTGTCAACATTTTTCCTGTAACAAAATTGAGGTATTGGTGGAAAATAGGGAAAAATATTTAAATAGCTCTCGTGGAATCGCAAAAGCCCAAATCACAAGATTTCTGAATAACCTTTATAATTTCTCTTAATTATTCCTGTGTTTTTTTGATAGCATGTGGTAGGCTTAAGCCATTACAAAGTGGTTTTTCACATGTTAAACAAATGGAAAAAATGTCACTTTTATTGAAAAAAAAATATTTCTTTTTGCGTGGACTGCTAAAAACTATAAAGATACATTTTTATATTTGATTATTGCTCATCATATCCTTGTTCCATTTGTAATATTCATCGGATGCAAAATGTTACCAGTACATATAATTTCCCAACTAACTATATAATGGCACACATCATATTTGCCTTAACTAGAGAAGCAGGCTCAGAAAAATATCAGGTACATGTTTGAATTCTATTTCCTCATTAAGTTACTTCCATTAAAAATTGTGATTGTGAGGGAAGTGCTGATGCTTTTTTTTTTTTTTTTAAAGGAACTGTGGTGTTATCTTCTTGCTCAGTTTGTAAGATAGAATAGGGGTAGTTGGGACAGTTCCAATTAAGATTTAGAGATTTAAACTTAATAGATCTTGGTTGACCTCACATATTTCTAAAATGATTTATCTTTTATTTTAAATTACCTACTCATCTAGCTACACAGACAAAATGACAGTTCTCTATCTTAAACTTATCCCATTAACTCTCAGACTAGAAAACTAGATTGGTAATTAGCTTAATATTTGACATGGAAATCTACAGTATTACAATTTTCCATCATGAATCCATACAAAGATATAGCTGAGGATGCTCTTGTAAAAAATTATCCGAGTCATTCAGAATTCTCAATAGTTCTTTAGTTTGCAAAAGGTACTCCTTTTTTGAAACAATGTTTTAGACCTATGAATGTAACATTTTCTTCTATTGTTCCAGAGAATAATGACTCTATTCATTTCTTTTTCTGTCCTTGAATAAGAAATATGTTGGTTTAAAATATTATTCAATATAAAATGACACATATGTCAAATAATAACTTATTTTTGTAACTGGAATTAATATTTTTTCTTCTTGCTCTAAAGTATTACATTTATATCAACATGAGGGTTTATTAGCCAAAGCAAAATATCTTATTTTTCAAGATAGCAGATATTGAACTGAAAAATAAATATTTGTGTTATTTTAAGACATTGTTTAGCAATTTTACTGTTTTAAAGGCTATGATCTTAAATATTTTTGCCTTCTTTAATCTTACAATAAAGGAAAATTCAACCATACTTACTATTTACCAGAATAGAAGATTATACCAGGCAGTGAGAATGAGAACTTTATTAATTTAGGTGTTTTCTGCACTTTCTTACTTATTTCCTCCTCAATCTCTTTCAGGTAGATTTACGCTTTCACAGTAGCAGTGAACTCCCCCTGCCACAGGAAACAACAGCTTCCACGTTAAAAATTCACTAGTCAATTATCTGCTGTAGTTCACTAGGTCTCTATGTCAACTGGAAAACATTTTGGTTATGCACAACACTTGGTTCCGGTTTAGAAAGTAATTATCTCTGCTTTAAGGTTTGATATTATTCCCATAACTATATTTTTTGGTCTAATAAAAGAACGTCTCAGATTGAAATCTGTCACACATGTAGCTATTTATTATACAAATATTTTTAGTATGCATACACACAATAAAATCATACAACCTATTTTGAAAATGCAAGGACATTTCAGCTATCTGGTAACTGTAGTTTGCATGACAAGTTCATTTAAGAAAAAAACGTGACAATACTCTTAGGTCAAGATTTAGTTAATGCTAACACCAAGCAGAATCCTTTAAATTCACTGCCAGTCACAAGACAATTTAGAGATAAATCTACCAGTTTCTTCCATAAGAGTGCACACTACAGAACCTTCTATATCCTTATCCTTTTAAGAGTATCTTTAAATAGTTTAGTTCCTCTAACATCCCTTGAAGACCACTAGTTTCAGCAATGAAAACTTACTTGTGGCCGGGCGCGGTGGCTCACGCCTGTAATCCCAGCACTTTGGAAGGCCAAGGTGGGTGGATCATGAGGTCAGGAGATCAAGACCATCCTGGCTAACACGGTGAAACCTCGACTGTACTAGAAATACAAAAAAATTAGCCGGGCGTGATGGCGGCGCCTGTAGTCCCAGCTACTCCGGAGGCTGAGGCAGGAGAATGGCGGGAACCCGGGAGGCGGAGCTTGCAGTGAGCCGAGATGGCGCCACCGCACTCCAGCCTGGGCGACAGAGCGAGACTCCGTCTCAAAAAACAAAAAAAACAAAAAAAAACTTATTTGTAATATTATTCATAGTACTTCATAAAGAAGCATGTTGTTTGATACACATATATGGCCAGGTCAAGCACATGCGAATGCTTTTTTTAAGTGTGGGGTTCCTAATTGCACACTAAATAACATGGGATTTGAGGTTATGATAAGGCGACTGATCCACGCCTAGAATTGTAGCTTAAAGTAACCACCTCAGAATTTCACATGCTTGATACTTTACTAGTTTCTAACAAATTAAAGATACTGGAACAGCTTCTCTGCATTCAGCACTTCTGAGCATTTATTACTTGAAGCTCTATTCCCCTGCGACTCTTGACCCTAACCTCTTCTGAGAGTCTCTGTAATTCCTTGACCATTTTTATCTTTGTTTTCTTGAATTATTTCTTCTTTCTCGACTTTTAATATACTAGAGGCCACCCTCATTCTGTTCTTGGCCCACAGTTTCTCTCTCCACAGTATTTCATTGAATTACCCTCTCCTGGTTCCATGGTTTTCTTGGTTTCAGAGTCCTGAACCTTATCTGTTGAATATATTCTGCCAAATTTCTCAAAGACATTCAAATTCAACATTCTTCTAACAACAATAATTATCAAACTTCTATGATAAATGATATTATTATGCTTTTCAAGAAGCCAGCCAATTATGTAGCCTTTGACTTCATGTCTTACCAACGGTATCATGCACAATTTACCACCTTTCAAAAGTCCATTTAATTACATTGTTTAAGTTTAGTAAAACAAACTATTCTAATACTAAACAGAAGCAACTGTTCTGAAATAATAGCTCTCTTGACTCTTCTGAAGACATCAAGGAAGAAATATTATTCCATTGTTACAGATCAGTGTTCTAGGTGTCCTGTCTCTGTTTCCCACACAATCAATACAATAAAATGTGATCATGATAACAATGAAAGCTATGTCCTGTATTTTTTGCATTTATTAATATCTAGATTGATGTTCTAATATTCTAACCTTTATAAAGATATATTTAAGGATCCAAAATAGGTATAAATCATCCCTGTGTCTCAGTGGGAAATTTAAAAAATTAATCATTACACCAACTGACATAAGTGTTTCATTTTAATCTTATTATGATGTTCATGGTTACAGACTTAACAGAAAAGCTAAAGAGGTTCCAGGTGTCCCAACTGTAATTACGCATTTTGCAACAATTATTATATGTTAATTAGGCAAATATAAAAATGTGGAGACTACTAAACTCCATTCATCTGACCCACAAGTGCGTGGAAACCTAAAACACATTGCAAGAGCAAAAACTCTCCGTATGTGCTCTTCCTTGATAAGAAAAGATATTGAACTGATGTTGGTCATGGTGCTGGATTGATTAGACAACTCAAGCTGAGATCATACACTTACATGGAAAATACATTATTTGAGGATATTGGGTTCCAACATACAGTACTTGTTTTGGCAATAATATAACTTTTGAAAACTGTACTCTTTTTTATTCTGAGCTTGATTACGTAGTAAGCAACATACACAAACTAATTCACTAATCAGTTGTCAGTGGAGTCAAGTTAGCATGAACTCAGTATTGTTTGAGATCATTTGATGATAAATTTGAACATCCAAAACTCTGCCATAAAATGAGTTCTAAAAAAATAGAGTGTCCCAAGTGTAAAGTACTTTCTTTTGGTAGAAAATATGATGTTTTATGTATTATATGAGAATGCTATTAACCATGATTATTTCAACTTATTTTTCTGTCTTTTATGTTAGTTCAGTACCCCATTTTCTAGAGTTGTTTTTCTCTCAAGGATCTCTTTCAAAAAAAAGTAGAAGGGAATGCAACATTAACATACTCTAACACACACCCCAAACCAAATGTTTGTTGGCATTTCAGATTTTACACATCAATTCCAAAGTACACTTGTTTAAAAATCACATTAGCTGGCTGGCCGCGGTGGCTCACACCTGTAATCCAGGCACTTTGGGAGGCCGAGGTAGGCAGATCACGAGGTCAGGGGATTGAGACCATCCTGGCAAACACGGTGAAACCCCGTCTCTACTAAAAATACAAAAAATTAGCTGGTTGTGGTAGCGGGCACCTGTATTCCCAGCTACTCGGGAGGCTGAGGCAAGGCTGAGGCAGGAGAATGGTGTGAACCCAGGAGGCGGAGCTTGCAGCGAGCCGAGATCGCGCCACTGCACTCCAGCCTGGGTGACAGAGCGAGACTCCATTTCAAAAAAAACAAAAATCACATTAGCTGTCTTAATGGTGACAGGTTTATAAACAAAGTGGTTTGATAACTCACCTCACACAAACTCTAAAATACTAAATGATGATTTTATATTTGTCAAACTATACTGACTGAAATTAATTTACATTCCAGGGTGATTATAAGATTATATATTATTAATAAAGGTGAACACATCTATCTAGCCATTTATCTGTATCCACTAGTTGTTACTTATATTGCCAGTAACATATATTAATATTTAGTTAAATGATTGAACTCTCAGCAGAGTATTCATTCAATAAATATTTACTAATTGCCTTCTCTGTATCAGGCACTATGTCAGGTGCTGGGGCTACAGGCAGTGAATCCAGGAGGCAGAATCCTTGTTTTCATGGAGATTATATTTTAGAGGAGGTAAACATCCAATAGTGGCTACAGCTAAAAGGACATGTAAGGTAGAGTTAGGAAGCTGAGAGCCAGTATAACGGAGAGGTGGCCAGGGGAGACCTCATTGAGAAGGTGATATATGAAAGAGAATGGCAAAAATAAAGGAAACGAGTCAAGTCCTTGTCCATGGGGAAGAATGGGAAGGTTGAGGAGGGAGCAAGTACAAAATCTGAAATGTGGATATTTATTTGATGTGTCCAAGTAACTATAAAAACAGGCAGAGAATACCAGAAGATAAGGTCAATGCCTTGAAGCCCACAGTATATATGTGGGTGGATAATAGTAGATTGACAGCAATTATGGGAAAGCATTGGTGGGCCGTGAAGAAGGGCTTACACAATCTCATGTACCTGTATCAAGCGTCATTCTGGCTGTTATATGGAGAAAACTGAGGCTGAAGTTGATGGGGTGATGTAAAGGGAGGCAAAGAAGTCAGATTGGTACTAATATTATCCATTTACATATTCTACATACACCACAATGATGCAGAAGTGCGCTAGTGGCTTGCGTAAGTGGTTGTGATGAAAAATGGTAGCATTCAGGATGTGTTGCACTGTACTTTCTTATGGGTAAGAATTAAAATGTGAGGGAAAGATAGAAATTAGGAAGGACTCTAAGCCTTTCATCAAGAAAACCTAGAAGAATAGAACTACAACTAAGAAAAACGGAAGAGTGCAGAAAGAACAGGCAGGTTTAATGAAATGAAGAAAATGTAGAATTTGAACTTGTTAAGTTTGATCACCTGGTAGGCTTCCAAAAGGAGATGCATAGCAGGCTAGGACCAAAGAATCTGGAGTAGGAAGCTGAAGTCTGGGCGGCAGGTACAAACATCAGAATCGTCAACCATTAGAAACTGATGACAGTAGGGAATTACATTTACATGAAACAGAGATAAAATCTACCTGCCAAATTACTGTTTTTAGAAGTCCTTAGCTTGTGTTTTGGGGAGTAAAATTTTAAAACAGAGAAAAGTCTGCCCTTTGTTGAAGTTAATCATTTTTGTGTAAATTACTCATTTTACAAAAGAAAAGTAGATTTGATTAATTCTATCACACTAATTCTAGCCTATTTTCCACACTAAGGAATATTGTTTCCAGTCCACATCTATTGATCGATTTACTCAAGAGTTAAAAACAGTTTCCTATTTTTCAGGATAAAAAAGTATTTTATAAACTAAACAAATAATCTTCTTAGCCTGTCATATTTTTTTGTCCAATATTCATTATCTCACACACATATATATCCTTAAGCATAAATTAAGAGAAATTTATTTCATCATTTATCCTATTTTTATTACATTTCTGTTGCTGAAAATTGTGCTCAGCATAATGGCATTTACACACAGCATACACCACTGCAAAATGTAATCTTCAAAATTATTATGAAATAATAAACACATGAATCTATTATCTCAAAATGACTCAGTTGATAATCTCTATAGTTACAGAGCCTTTAAAACAAAGGAGATTTTTCAAATAGTTACTTAGGCATTCTTGCCTAATAATTTAAATATTTTCTCTTTTATTTGTAAAATCAATGTAATAACTCACCCTGATACACAGGAAAATTTGTTTTCAGGCAGGCAACACATGTTTATTCAACAGCTACTAGGTACCAGGCACTATGTTTCCCACTGGAGTTGCATCTTTGTACAAGAGAGTGCCCCTGCCCTGTTCCATGACTGGAAGAGTTACCATGACGTACAAAATGCTTTGACTCTGAAAATAGTTATAAGAATCACCTTAAACAAATTCACCCCAAAATTATAATTTACCCCCCACTATAGGCTAATTGTGACCTTTTAAATGTGGAGTAACTTATACACTAAGATATCAGTTAAGACTCACTGAGAACACTCACATTTTCAATAAGCCACTGTCATCATATCTAATTATAAGTGAGCATATATAATTGAATTATCCGAAATACAGAATTATAGTCTTTAAAATATCATTTGGTATTCCTTATCATATCAAACTATTTGCATAAAAAATAAGAATGGCCCTGTCTGGGACTCATCCCAACTCTATTCTTCAAATAAAAATTTTCTGGGTTTCTAATGATTTGTCTTTAGGCATTATTAAAATAAACCTTTGTGGTTTCAAAGAAGAATTGTTCTATTTTGTTTCAATACTACAAAGTAAGTTGAAAATTTACAAACTTGTGATTATACTTTATTTTCCCTAATTAAAATTAAAATTTTATTTTATTTCATTAATTAAAATGAAATCAAATAATTTCATTTTACTATATCTAATTTTCTCAAAGTGAATTTTCTAAGTATTCTGACCTCCTATGCACATGGTAAGATTAACATTCTTTCTTTAAGAGTCACACAAGCATTCATTTTGTGTGCGTGTGTCTGTATGTGTGCGTGGAGAGAAAGAGAGAAGCTTAATATTATTTTTCTTCAGTTTTTTTTCTTTTTTTGGAGACAAGGTCTAGCTCTGTTGTCATGCTGGAGTGCAGTGGTGCAATCATAGCTCACTGAAGCCTCAAATTCCGAGCTTCAAGTGATCCTCCAACCTCAGCTTCCCAATGTACTGAAATTACAAGCATGAGCAAGTATACCTGTTCAATATTCTTTTTTGAAAGCAAAGAATAAAGTAATACATCTCAAGTTTTACTTTTAACACTGTTATATATTTTTAAAAGCTTTTAAAATGCAGTTGATGTGCAACCTAAATTTCCCTAGAATCTGCAGATCAAGCAAGTAAAGTGAATATCCATTCATTGATTTTGCAATTCAACAAATACGTATTTAGTATCTTCTATTTCCAATAGGTGTTAGGCCCCCTCGGGGAATAAGATGGACATGATGACTGTCAACTTGGAGTTCATAAACTAGTAACCATCCTTTCAGAGGGCAACCTGTGAGCAGGAGAATAACCAGTACTTGAGATGTCACCATTCCACAGACGAAGTCGGCCCCTATACCCAGTAACACTCCATTTCCAGCCACATGAAGGATTCTCCCTATTCAAGGATCCCGCTTGTGAAACGTGGCATTGGGGTGGCATGGGAGGGGGGTGTTTCCAGAGACTGGGGCTGGACACAGCATGCGTGTCATCAGACAACATTTGGTTCTTTCTCTAGCATGACCCTTTAGCCTGTTATTAGAGTAATAGGGACTACTTAAAACTGCTGTTCTAATGACTTTGCTCAAGTTTAAGAAATGTATATTTCAGACAAATGCTGTTTAGAAGGTTTGATAGTATTCTTATGTGTAGCTTTCCAGGCTATATTTTAGGAGGATTACATATTTAACCTAATCTGCATTTTTTGTACTTACTGTCTTTATGGCATGCATAGTCAATACTAACTCAACCCTGTTTAATATAAAATGAGAATGACAGTAATACCAACCTCATAAGGCTGTTTTAATAATTAATATCTTACTATTAGTGATACGCTTAGAACAATGCCTAGTACATTCTAGTGCAACAGTGTTAACTCATGGTTTTGCCTGTATAAGTACCTGCTACTAAACATATCATTCCTGACTCCATATTATTTACAACCTGTACATTGCATCCAACAAATTTTCAATAAATGTTCTGTGCCATAGAATGAGTTCTGGACACTTGAAAATTACTAAATATAATTCATGTTTTAAGATTCTCACATTCTATGTGGAAGCAGAGATTGAAAGTAACTACAATGTGATATGATATGTGCTAGGACGGATGGATTCAGAGAATACCATGAGAAAATAGGAAAAAGTCATCCTACCCATTAGGGAGAGGATTATAGAGAATTTTCTGGTAATAATGTCATATGAAATGGGTTTAGAGGAATGAATAGAGATTAGCCAAGAATAAAGAGAGAAAAAACATTGCGTCCAAAAACATGGGTGTTAGAAAGCATTGTCCATTTGGGGAACTGTGTGAAATTTAAGTGTATATATAGGTCCACTGAAAATACCTGAACGAGATAGTACCGATGGCAGTGGCGGCTGTCTGGAGCCACTGCTGCCATCACATCAGCTGCAGCCGGGAAGCGCCGCCGGGGCTGCCCCCTCCACAGACCTGGTGGTAGCCGGGACAAGTGGGAGCCCCAACCTCTGAGTTGGTGGGGTGGGAACTCCTGGGATGCAGTTGTAGTTGCCCAAGTCATGGCTGTGGACCCGGGCATCCCACTCCACAAAGCAGGCAGGATCCCTGTCCTCCTGGTCACAGCTACAGACACTCAGGTTGTGCCTGCGAACCCAGGCCCCCCTCGTTGGCGGTGACGTCTCAAAGTGGGGAGCCTGGCAGCAGGCAGGAGACCTGCCCTCCTGGGGCAGCTGCAGATGCCCGAAGTCATAGCAGCGGTTCTATGCCTCTCAGTCCACAGAGCAGGCAGGAGCCCCACACCCCTGGATGCAGCTACAGCCACACACCCACGATGCACTGCAGAGTCAGGCATCTCCCCCTACAATCTCAGAAGCATCTGCTTTCGCTGCCTTCCCTCTCTTCACTCCCGGCACCAGCTCCGATCTCAGAGCAAGGTTGGGGCTGAGCCCAGGTGCTGTCACAGTCTCGCTGGGTGTGTGCACACTTGGGGCAGTGCTAACACACCAGCCCCTGCCCACATGGCCCCCTCTGGACTTTGGGTGCTGATGAGCATAGGAGGGAGGTTGAGGGGGTGTTACAGGTAGTTCAGTGCTGGCCTGCAGGCTCCTCTTGGCATGAACAGCCTGGGTGCCATGAATGGCAGCAGAGGCAGACAGGCTTCTGGGTAGAACGGGATGCCCACGGTGAGGCCCTACTTTCAGGCTGGGAAGGGCCTGAAGGCTGCAGGCACGGCTGCCAGTCCCACTGACAGGAGTGAGAACTTGTGGTGCCTTTTCTGGGCCCGCCTATAGCCGCCCACGGACCAATCAGGGTGCACTTCCTCCCCTTTGAATGCCCACAGAAGCCCCGAGCAGCCACTGGGACAACCAGCCGCAGAGAGGAGCTACCCACTCCAGGGCCTTCTCTGGGGTATTCTGTCACTCAGTAAAGCTCCGCTTCACCTTGTTCACCCTCCACTCATCTGCATACTTCATTCTTCCCGGACGCAGGAAAAGAACTCCAGAAATGCGGAATGGCGGGGCTGAAAGGGCTGTAACACAAACAGGGCTGAAACATGCCCCTTGCTCGCCACATCGAAGGTGAAGGGGAGAGGCGAGTTGTGGCCCTCTCCAGACCTGGGGGCTCCCCAAGGCAAGGCTGTGACTCCCTCTTCGGGGCTTTGCATTTCCTGGAGTCTCCAAGCTTCCACTGTGTTCCCTGGGGGCAGTTGTTGAAGCTGCGTGTGGTGAACCTGGTCCAGTCACAGCCTTGCAGAGAGCAGGCACCTGTTCCAGCACCTGGAGGTGCCAACCGTGCTGCATCAGCCCGCATGCCTGACTGTGCAGTTGCTGGACCCAGTGCTAGCTCCCTCACACACCCTTTGCTAGCTCCCTCACACACCCTTTGCTAGCTCCCTCACACACCCTTTGCTGCTCCACACCTGGTTCACACTTGGCAGGTGTGGGATCCAGGCCAGAAGTGTGAGCCGAGTAGAGCCTGCCAAGCTGAGCAGGTGGAATGAGCCCAGTGGGCCCTAGAAAAACTCATACAAAGGTGCCAGTGGCCACAGAGGTTTTTGTCCAGAAAAGCGTCACCCCAAGGATCCTGCAACAGCATGATTAAAAAATAAGTGCATCAATGGCTATGTAAGAAGCTAAAGGTAATTATATCATTTACGTTTTTGAGAAAAATGAGAAGGTAATAAGACTGTGATTATACATTGCCCAATACCAATATATTTAACCAAGTCATTTAATTAATGAGTACAGGAAGATGAGACAACACGATCAAGAAGAAATCATGGGAGGGAAGAATTTGAGGAAATAATTTATCAGTAATTCCAGAAAAGAAAATGCCCTATTCTCCCTCGTGCCTAACTATAGACAGTAATTGTTTTAAAACATAAGCTATTATGTAGTAAAACTTTTTAATTTTTATTTATTTATTTTTTTGAGACAGAGTCTCACTCTGTATCACCCAGGCTGGAGTGTAGTGGCATGGTCTTGGCTCACTGCAACCTCTGTCTCCTGGGTTCAAGCAATTCTTGTGCCTCAGCCTCCCAAATAGCTGGGATTATAGGTGTGTGCTACCACACCTGGCTAATTTTTGTATTTTTAGTAGAGATGGGGTTTCACCATGTTGACCACGCTGGTCTTGAACTCCTGACCTCAGATGATCTGCCCGCCTTGGCCTCCCAAAGTTCTAGGATTATAGGCATGAGCCACCAAGCCCAGCTTGGCAAATCTTTTTTAAAAATCTTAAATGGGTTTAACTCGTGGTTAAGAAAGAAGAATTAATCTGAAAATTGTGCAAGACAAAAAATACTTTTACATTTGCCACATTTATTGATATTAGAAGACAAAATATCTCATTTAGATTTTAGGTTTCAGTCATTTTATATAGAACTTTAACATTCATGAAACAGACCCCAGGTTACTTTCCTTTGAAGTAAAATGGCATGTGTGAATATAATCGCTATCTGAATGCATGATTATGTGTTAATCTGCTTTACGATGGTAACTTCACAATGTATATGCATATTATATCATCACATTGTACATCTTAAATATATACAATGTTATCTGTCAATGATTGCTCAATAAAGCTGGAATAAAATAAAATAAAACCATTATGGGTGTGGCATGAAAAAAGCCACAAAAAAATTTCCTATTTGTTGCTTGTAATTTTCTATTATTTGTAAATATATTCACAAATTTAGGAGATATCAAAATGCTTATATATAGATGATTTCTAAAAGATGGGCATACTAATTTCATATATGTATCTCTATGATTTTGAAAAAAATGGTAATTATTGAGTGTTGCTCATATTTCAGATATTATCCTTAGTTGCCTTGTCTAGTACAATGATTCTCAAATTTTAGCAGGTATTAATATCCCCTAGAGTGGCTAAAAAATCTGATTATGGTGTTTCACTCCCAGAGTTTGTGATTGAGCAGGTCTGGGTGAGGCTGAATATCTGAATTTCTAACAAGTTTTCGGGCAATGCTAGTGCTCTTGGTCTGGGGACCACACTATGAGAATGACAGTTATAATGCATGGATATCCATGTCTTGGCCACTAAACACTGGGCATTGTTGGACAGGCTCTGTTTACTGCCTGTTTGAACCTCCCTTACTTCTTAGAAAAAACTATACAATTAGCCATGCCAAACGTGTAAGTTTATAAAAGAGATTAAATAAGGTGATGTCTTTTAAAATACTTTATAATCTTTTAAAGTGCTACTCAAAGATTAATATGAATATTGTGCTTCTATTTTGATATAGAGAGATTATAAACTTCACCTGGGAGGGTTTGGAAACATCTTAATACTGTTTGTGACTGTCATACCATGACATCATCATGATGTTTATATAGATGTGATAGCTAATATTTTGAGGGCATTTGCTGTGACAATAAGTTTATATTTTCATTTAAGATTCTTAAATATAAGGCAGGTAGTATTACTATTCTCATTTAAAAAGGAAAAAGCACAGGTAGTAAATGACAGAGCTGGGTTGGAGGCTAAATAATCAAGAAAAGAGAACATTCCTTTTCAGTATTTCTTACACCATCCTTAAAAATCCAAAGCAATAACAAAGTCCACCAATGGTGGAGTGGGTAAAGAAAATTTGGTATATATACACCACGGAATACTATGCAGCCATAAAAGAGAATGAAACCATGTCCTTTGCAGCGACATGAATGCAGTTGGTGGTCATTATCCTAAGTGAATTAATGCACAAACAGAAAACCAAATTCTTCATATTCTAAGTTGGAGCTAAACATTGATTACACAGGGATGCAAAGAAGGGAACAATGTGAGGATGGAGGGTGAGGATTGAAAAACTACCTATCAGGTACTATGTTTATTATCTGAATGACAAAGTAATCTGTACATCAAACCCCCGTGACAGGCAATTTACTCATATAACAAGCCTGCACATCTATGCCCTGAACCTAAAGTGAAAGTTAGAAAAATAAAATAAAATAAAATAAATTTTAAAAATAAAGGATTTATTAGAATTGGAGCTTGCAGATACAGACTGTATGGTCTCTGCAGAAGCAATATTGTATTTTGCTGTCTCATAAGGTGACATTTCACATTATTTTACATTGTGTATGATATCCATAAATTTAAAATTAACGACTGTATCGCACTTTGTTTTCATATAAATAGTATTGTGATTTTTATGGTTCCTACTGTATATTTCAATAAGTCGATACGGTACATTAGTCTTTTTACATGTGTTATCTGCAAATAGGATAACAATTAGAATTGTAGATTCACTCTACTAATTTCTTCAGTTTTCTCTCTGCTGCTGGCATACAATTAGCTTCGCAAAAAGACAGATTTGAGAATGAACACTTTGTAACAGATATAGCCATAATAAAACTATCTGAGCTCTCAATTGGAAATACTCATATTTAATATTCTTTTGGTTCTCTGCACATTGATTGCCATTTACTCAGTGGTAATGTCTAGCCAGTTGGCAAAAAAACATGATTTATATATTTAGATAGCATAGTTAAGGAAAAAGATGATTTATATATTTAAGACAGCATGTTCAGAAACTTTCCTGGGCAACCTATTCTAAACAAATTCCAAGTCAGCAGATACAATAAACCATCTCCAAGGCCATAGTCTTGTGTCAAATAACAGCCTGCTAAATGACTATTGCAATTTGGAAAACCCTCAGTCATGCCTGGAATTAATATTCAGCACAGATTCTTGTTTCTTCCTTAGGAAACGCACTGCTAACAAGCTAAACATTTCGCAAATCTATGATCAGACTCATATCATACATAGGACATACAATACAAATGTGATGAGACAACATTTCAGAATCTGAAATTTAGCTCTAAGTACTTTTACTGATTTTTAGAAAACATTCTTTCAATGCCTAGAGCTATGTTACCTAGAAGGAATACAACGATGCATAAAAGAAACTTTTATGTACACAAACATGTATTTATTAAAGCAGAAAATGACAGGCAATATCATTCTTCAAAAGTTAGCTTTCTGCTGTGAAGGGCATTTTAACCAATCAAGATGGAAAAGTGCAAAAATTACACATTTCCTCTAGATAAGCCAGTAAAAGTATTTATTAATCATCTAAGCAAACTCCATAGGTGTTCTGCACTGATAACATTGGTTGGTTAATTTAAACTATTTTCCTTTCATTGTGTTTATTATTCCTATTAATAGATAACACTTACTGAATGTTTAGTATATACTACGCCATTGTAAATAATGTAGATGACACTTACTGAATGTTTAGTATATACCATGCCATTGTAGATAATGTAGATAACACTTACTGAATGGTTAGTATATACCGTGCCATTGTAGATAATGTAGATAACACTTACTGAATGGTTAGTATATACCGTGCCATTGTAGATAATGTAGATAACACTTACTGAATGGTTAGTATATACCGTGCCATTGTAGATAATGTAGATAACACTTACTGAATGGTTAGTATATACTGTGCCATTGTAGATAATGTAGATAACACTTACTGAATGGTTAGTATATACTACGCCATTGTAGATAATGTAGATAACACTTACTGAATGGTTAGTATATACCATGCCATTGTAGATAATGTAGAAAACACTTACTGAATGGTTAGTATATACCGTGCCATTGGTTAATGTTAATTAACTCCATCTGCTCCTCCACTGCCGGCAGCAAACGCTCAGGGACTGCCGCCTTCTGAGGGCATTCACAATGAGATGTGAGTCACTCTTGTGAAATTCATGACAGAAATACGCACACGCACCTATCACCCATATGCAAAATTCAACCCACTTGGAAATTAGCAGATCAAATTTGCTAAAGTTGAATATAAATCCCAATACAAGGTTTAAATAAAAACACTTCACAATTTTATTACATTTATCTCAAAATGTTTTTATTTAATTAAAAAAAAACTAAATAGAATTAGTTATATATATATTTTTTGCTTCTTTTAGTTGCACATAATGGAGGTAATTCAAATACTTGGGAAATTATTATATTAGTATGTAGATGGTCATAACTTTTGTCTTTGATCTTAAGATTTTTTTAAGTGAATAGTTTGTATTACATTAATCTAAAAGTATTTTCTAGCTTAAGTATATGCTAACAGGCATATATTAATGAATCAGATTTCCCTAAAAGGCATGTCATTTTACAAATTTATTAAAACTCCTTCTAAACTTGAAACATTTTTTCATAATTATTATCTTCAGCTTTCCACAGTCCAGTGTTAAAGTTTTTTCTTTCTAAATTTTGAATATCCTATCAACCATATATTTATATAACAATTCAAATTTAGCCAAATTGCTTCTTGCCTTTGTGAGGAATTGAGTTTGCCAGTTAAAACAATGTGGACTAGAGTTCCTCGTGATGGTGGCATGAGCTGTGACTGCTGTCTAATGATGTCCTTGTGAGGTCTGGCATTTCACCACTGGCAAGAGGTCAAAATCAATGCAAACAGAGCATTCACCCATTACAGCAAGAAGTTTGTTTTGCTTCTTTTTTTTTCTTCAGACATTCTTAAACTCTTAAAATAGAAAATATATCAGGACAATCCTTTTGCAAAATCTGATTCTCAAGCAATCCCAGATTATGAACCATTGGCATGTCTTGTGAATGTGTAAAACTGTGACATGGCAGCCCACAATATTGCATTGAATATGGCAGAATTTGTCTAAAAACTGTATTTATGTAAAGATAGGGTTCTTTTTAAAAAAGTTTTGTCTCCAAAAAATATTCACCACTTCAAAACTGTTCTTCCTGATGTATTTTAAAGGAAATATATTGGAAAAAATACTGCTTTTTTTTCCATCATCTTCTAAAGAAATATTAACTTGTGTTAGCCAAGAAAATATCAACCTAAGATATACCAAATCGTGTATGACCAAAATTATAAAATTCGTGAAAATCTGAACAGGGCTTTCCATATGCATTAGAAAGAGAAGGATAAGGAAACACCTACAAATCTAAATTTTATTCCGTAATTAACAAAAGAAACAGGATCCTAAATGAAGTAAAATAGTAATGCCAAGGGGAAGGGGGAAGTCAGGCAAATTTCTGAGGTAACCTATAATCAACCATGGTGATAACACTGGTATTTTGGACCCCTTGCCCTCAAAAAAGCTTAGATTTGTAGTACTGTCAATTTCCATGGTGTACACACTTCCCCCACCATGGTTGATTTCAAGCTATTAATTTGAAATCATTGCAAGGACACAGCACTACGGAAATGGGCTTACTCTCTCTGCCCTGGCCCATGGCCCATTGCTGGTGGGAAGATGACAGACCTTCAGTATTTGGAAGTGGACCATTTATCCCTATGTGAGCAAGTAGAGAAAGAGCTGATGAACCTTCAGTATTTGTACTGACCATTTCTTCAGAGTCTGAAAAGTTTTCTGGAAGCAATTTTGAAAAGTTGGGATTCAGAACAATGTAAGTATTTAAGCTGGACAAGGTGGGTGGGGCATCAACCTACAGCCAAATCACCAAATATGCTGTGATCGTTTTAGAAACAATCTAACTAGTGAACTTGTGTTTCTGAGTTCAGCAGTGGTTCTTTATGGAAACTCTCTCAATGCACCCACCTATTTCCCATTTAGTAGAAAAGTTCTATGTGTATAAAACTTAAGCTACAGCTCTTTGAACCCTATGGACTCCATCAATAAGAGCTGAGCCAATCAGCAACCTGAGCCTATTTCTCTATTAATATGGCTACAGATTAATAAACAGAAGTTCTGGCTGTAGTAGAGGCAGCAGTGACATTCACATAAAAGGAAGTGACACAAAGAGAATAACATAAGTGAATCATGATAATATGTTTGGCTGTGTCCCCACCCAAATCTCATCTTGTAGTTCCCACAATCCCCATATGTTATGGGAGGGACCCAGTAGGAGGTAGTTGAATCATGGAGGCGGGTTTTTCCCTTGCTATTCTTCTGATAGTGAATAAGTCTTATGAGATCTGATGGTTTTCTAAAGCGCAGTTCCCCTGTACATGCTCACTTGCCTGCTGCCATGTAAGACGGAACTTTGCTCCTCCTTCACCTTCTCCCACGATTGTGAGGCCTCTTCAGCTATGTGGAACTGTGAGTCCACTGGCCCTCTTTTTCTTTATAAATTACCCAGTCCTGGGTATTTCTTCATAGCAGTATGAAAATGGACTAAAACACATGACAAGAATGTTGAGGCAGAAGCACTAAGGCCTAATGAGGTGGTGGCACCAGTGGGGAGCAGAAAGCATTGATGGTGGGTAATGGCCCAGAGGGAGGGAGACACAGTGTTAAAACTGAATGTTTGTGTCCCACTCGGCCACAGTTTCATATGTTGAAACTTCAATTCCCATTGTGATGGTATCTGGAGACTGGGTCTTTAAGAAGCAATTAGGGTTAGATGAGGTCATGAGGTTGGGGCCCTCATTATGGGATTAGTGCCCTTCTAAGAAGAGACACAAGACAGTCCGCCCCCTTTCTCTCCCCTTGAGCACAAGAAGAGGTCATGGAAATACACTATGAGATTGTGGTCATGTACAAGCCAAGGGACAAGGTTAGAGAAGGAAACCTGCCTGGCCAGCACCTTGATCTTGGACATCCTAGCTCCCATTACTGTGAGAAAGAAATTTCTGTTGTTTAAGCTGCCCAGTTCATGGCATCTTACTATGGTTCTGAGAAGACTAAGACATGTGGGCTGTACATGAGCAGAACATCAAGGCTGTTTGGGACCCTCAGAGAACCTAGACTGTGTCTAGACCAGAAGGAGTTTCTGTGAAAACATTTGGGGAGTAGCCCAAAGGAGTTGGGAAGCAGAGGTCAAAAGTGAAAGCAAGATGCTCCCTGAAACTCTGAAAGATGTCAGGCAGGGCAGAGATCTTCAAAACGTGGAGGGGTTAAGATCTCCCGCTCTAGAATTGGAGATCCAGAGCCCAAAGCTTTCCAGCTGATGAGATAACCTGTTACTTGCTTCTCAGGGCCTCTTTCCTGAATCTCTCCAGAAGTTGCCTTGCATAACTTCTACAAACATCGATGGAACATTCCTCAGCAAAAGGAATAAACATCTAAAGTCAACACTAAAAGTTTAAAAACAGGACTTTTGGTTGTTTCATATTAATGACAAGAATAAAAGGATAATCCATTCACATCAAAGTATAAACCTGGAGAAAGTAAACCAGAGATCAGGTTCCCTCCAGCTCCTCACACATTGGGGGCAGATTTTGTCCCAGTTATCCTCAATGAAGCGTGTGATATTAGTTACCTCCTCAAATCTAGAAATGCCCCCTTTCAGTCTTTGATCTCTAGTTTATGACCACTGGATTTATACAACAGAAAAAGGTGAAAAATAGGTAATTCGAAAGACTGTAACAAGACATTGAAAAGTGAGGATGATACCCCCCCAATACACACACACACCCACACACACATACATCCTATCAGTGCCAAGGCTAATTGTAGACGGAAATTATTGATTCAGAGATGAAGACAGCAACTGACACCGTACAGGTGCGTCTTCCCTTCACTCTCCTCCTTTCCCCGTCTTTCTACCCCAACAGGCCCTGACAGGAAAGGCGGGGTTGGGAAACTCACAACCCTCAAGTGGAACAGAAAATAGATCATTAATAACACACAATAGAAAGAAGAAAGAAAGGGGGTGAAAAATAAGGAATGAAGAAAAATGCAAAACATCAAACAGGAAAATAGGTGCATATAAACTGCAGATGGTATTTCTATAGCAAACACTCATAGAAATGCAAACTTTAAAATGAAACCAGCGCTATTTTTAAAGTAAATTTCCTTAACACTGTTAGTTAAAAAGAAAAGTATACTGTGGTAGGTTTAGGATTTACCAACAAAAATTCCTTCATTGAATAAAAAACTAGCCTGGAGAGACCTAACCACCACATTTGTTGAGTGAAAATCAGTATTTCCAGACTTCTCTGTGTAAAGTTTCATTTGATAGATCTGAATAAAATAAAACATTCAACAAAATGTCGGTGCAGCCACTGGTATTACAATTTGATCAAAAACACTAAATTTCAAGTTTGAGAAAGTACACAAAGTAAGTTTCCAGAATACATTTTAGATCTCCATTCAGGATGGCAGATTTATGCCCCAGGTTGAAATAGTGAACTTCTGTGAGTATCACCGCACACAGAAGAAATAGGAAAAATTTAAAAATAGAAAACAAAAACCCACATTACTGTTTTAATTGGTCCTACTATCATTCTTACTAAGACTTTTCATGGATTTTAAAACTGTTTCTCCTAACGTTTTCTAAAGTACCTTCAGATTAAACAAAAACTAAACATGTATAATTTTTTCAACAGCTTGATCAGTTTATTTGTGCTAATTCACTCTTAATTATAAATATGTTCTTAGTAAAGCTAATGTTTAAAGATATTAATAAAGGAACAAGAAATGTTTATACTCTGCAACAGAAAAATGTAGACATTATTACTTATAATATTAATGACTATAATAATGTTACATTACATATTAAAAAAGGAACTCAAACCTTTTAACCTATGAAATGTCCTGTTTTCCCTGCTTCATATGTGTTATACATCCAAGAAGTGGTATTTATAGACCAAAAGAGAATGAGTAAATAGTATTTATAGGAAGACCAGTTATATTTCCATAAATGAAACATATATTAATAAAAAAGCTTAGTTTTAGGGGATACTGGGATATATATGCACACACAAACATATATATTTGGATACATATATATGGATATATATAGATAGATATGGATATATACACACACAAACACGTAAGAGCCTTAAATGTCTGAAGTCTGCAACGAAAATTCTATTCAAAATGATTTGACTAAATTTTCTTCTTACCAGAATGGACAGGATATGTCTGTGTTAAAATTCCTTCTAGAAAACATTCTCTCAAAATTTCCTACCAATTCGTATTGCATTCTAGAGTCCCTTGGACATAAACATCATCTCTTCTCAAACTGAGTTGAATGTTTGAATGTTTAGCCTTCATTTTCTAATCTTCAAGTTTATCACTGAAATTTCGGAATTTCTAACGATAAGCAAATTTCTTTAAGGACGTGTTAATTGAAAAGTGTATGTGATAGATGGAATTTTGTTAAAGGGTTTTATTGGTTAATTGCTTTTTTGCTTACCAACAATTATTTGACATATCAAGATAAAGAATTTCCATCTCTAAAATATTTATTTTTTCAGACTAGGAATTGCGGCAGGTTTTATTTTACATCAGCTGCAGAAATCTCTCTCATCTCATGTTCTGCAATGTGGCCCTCCCCTCTCATTAGGGGAGGAGTCTATTTCTCCACCTACTTGAATCTACAGCCCCTCTGAATTGCTGAGGCCAACAGTATATGACTCAATGAAGTGATCCCAGTCCCAGGCACACCAATTAACTGGATGCAGGGCTTCTGCTTCCTGTTTTTGAAGAGCCAACTGGCATATAAAAAGTGGCCTAAGACACAGGGAGAGGGCCTGGGGCTGGAGCCTTCTCCATGAGACAGGGAGAGGGATAAACCCTGTTCTCTGTGAGTGGAGAAACCCACCATCTTGGACATAGCTCCTTCAGGCTCAGTCCCTTTTGCTAACACCCCATAGATCCATAAATCTGGGGTGGGACACCAGCAGAGTGCTTTCCAGTCCTGGCAATAGTTGAATAAAATGAAATGTTTCCAGCCACTAACTTTTGGGGTTAACACGTTAAAGCACAGATAAGCAAAACAAGCATTAAAGTGTCTGTCTTTATTTCTAATGACTTTCTATTATTTGAGGCTAACTTTATTTTCAGAGGCTATCCAGGGATGAAACTCTCATAAACGATGCCTTATGGGTTAATGTTTCAAGGCACATTGCTCCGTTGCTCCATGCCTCTTTCCTAGTTGCCAAAAAGATTGTCACTAGGATTAAAGGAGCTTGTTAAGGTAAGAAAAGGTCTTGGCCAGTTGTTTATTAGCCAACATGCCGAAGGGAAAATGCAAAAAAAAAAAATTAAATCTGAATATCTGGTTGCCTAAATGATTAATTCTACCTCCTTACACACAATCTATAATAATAGATTGAGTTTACTTCTGAACATCTTTGTGATTGATGTATTAAAATCACACCTGAGAAAAATAAGAAAATTCTAATAGATACCGAATATAAAACTGTTTTCTTCAAAGGCCAGAGGCAGTATTGTTTATTTATCAATTGGTTTTCTTCCATATTTAGATTTTTATCCAGTGTAAGTTAAATTTTAAATAATGGAAACAAATGTGTTTCACAGGGGAAATAAATATCAACGACTCAAACAACACTATAGTCATTTCTGTCAATGACTTAGACTTCCCTGTCAAATATTTATGTAACATAGTTTAAATGAAAGTAAAAGCCCTGCATTTGGTATGAATGAGATGGCATTTTTCCAAAGGGTAATTCTCTTTAAGACCTCATTCAAATCTATTATAAATGCTTTAATAAGATTTCATTATTTCAACTCTTTTGAGCCATGTTGCTGTAAGGCATTTTTACTTCCTGACACACATATTAATCTGCCTAAGAGTTTATAATTTTTATGATTTCTTTATTTACTGTGTTATACACAGTCATATACCACATGACAATGTTTTGGTCAATGATGGATTACATACATGATGGTGGTCCCATAAGATTATAACGCTGTATTTTTACTGTACATTTTCTATGTGTAGATACACAAATACCTATCACTCTGTTACAATTGCCTACAGTTTTCAGTACAGTAACATGCTGTACAGGTTGCTAGTGTAGGAGCAACAGGCTATCTCATATAGCCTATGTGTGTAGTAGGCTCTGCCATCTAGGGTTTTGTAAGTGCACTCTGTTATGTCTGCACAGTGATGAAATCACCTAACAACTCATTTCTTAGAATGTATCCCATTGTTAAGCAACACACAAGTGTATATGTTAAATTTTATAATATCTCCATTTACTATGATATATTGATCTCATAATATATATTACTATGAGATTATTAACTTACGAATATGCTTTCATTGGTTAAGATTTTGATTTGGTATCAACTATTCATGAAAAATTTAACTTGCATGTATATTTCATGTATAAATATATAAAATAAAACTTAACAAATTAATTTTAAAACTAGAATTAGATGGTTAAAATACTCCAATATCAAGTAAGAAAGATTCATTTAATATTATGAAGTAGATATGTGGTCAAAATGTATCTTTATTTTTATTTTATATACTAAAGTTGTACAACAATATGTTTTGATATACATACACATAGTGAAATGATTACTACAGTCTAGCATTTGACCCATCCATCACCCCAAAGTTATTGTGTGTGTGTTGGCGGGGGGCAAAAGCACCTAACAACTATTCTCCTGTCAAACTTTCATTACACTATACAATATTTTTAACTATAGTAGTCCTCAAGCTGTACATTAGATCTCTAGATTTATCATACATAATGATATGCATCACAAGTGGATTCAATTTTGAACAAGAGCCTTTCAAAGACATACGTTCTTAAATTGTAATGACATTTCAAATAAGCTGATTGTCAAGAACATCAAATTTCATCCTTTTACACTATAGACCTTAAAGTCAATTCAGTGATAAATCAAAGTGGTTTTCTGTAAAATATGATTGGTTTTCAAATGATTCTTCAGTAGGATAAACTTTTTAAATTTACAATTAACAAAACTTTCCTCATAATTGCAATGAATAAAGCAGGTGAGAATGTCATGTTTTTAGGGAACCAGAAGTTGAGACTGGCCATATTCCTCCCCACTTGATCTCTCCCTTTCCTGCTTAGAGAGTTCCTGAAGTACCTCTGTAGATGTTTAGGTTTCCAAGCACATCATTCTGAAAACACAGTACTAGTTCTATGAAGATCACTGTCATAAATCAAAGCATTTTACGGAGTGAACAATGGGTTCAATAAAAAACTCATATCCCCAAAAGAAGTAATCTATACTTGCCCAATGCCTGAAAGAAAGTCACTGAGGACACACAGTGACCTAAGTACTAGTTGCAAAACGTTTTCAGTTCATAAGCAGAATCGAATCCCCAGCACCACTCATTTGGTGTGGTAGGGGCAGTGCACCACACATTCCATCTGCTCTCTGTATTTTCTAGCCCCCTGCATTTAGGAAGGGCCACATTGTGACTAATCTGTAACAGCAACCCAATGTCACCATTAGCCAGTTAGCAGAAGGCCAGGTAAAATCATTAGCTCCGTTAGTAGAAGGTCAGGTAAAATCCTGCAGTCTCTTACTCTTCTGTGATGGCAAACAAGGAACCACCTTCTTCAAATGGTCTGGTCTCAACATGGTGGGACTTTTGACAAGCTGGCTCTCAGGTAAATAAAAAAAAAAAGGACCCCCAGCCAAGGGAAAGGACCCCCAGCCAACTCAAAATTTTCATGTTACAAAGTTGTTTTAACTCTTCAAACAGAGGCGTGGTCTTCTCTTCTGACTACATTTTTCTATTCTTTGACCACTTGTGGACAATATGACACATAGATTGATAATCATCCATCTACCTTGTCTAACTTTTCAAGCATGTACTGATGTACTACTTTATTGGAATCATTTATCTCTTCCTGCAAGTGCTGCACAAATTCTCTATCATTTAGATAGATAAACAGATGATAGCTAGATAGATGATTGATAGATTTAGATAGATACATAATGACTACAGACCTTGATAGAAAATGAATAATTAAAAAAATTATAAAGCAGCTTTGAACAATCATTGATCAACAAAACCATTAAGGAGATACTTATCGAACCACATCTAAAACATGGAATGTGGTCACTAAATGTTTATTGTAAATTAATGAGAAATAGTACTTGTGAGAAGATCTTGAGCTTGTGGAAATATACACACACACACACACACACACACATATTCTTTTTGTTTTTGTCATCATTTCATTCTAGAGGTAAAGAAAGAAAAGCAAGTTGGAGACTGTTCACAAAAATATTTCCAAAGGTTATATTATTAAATTTATTTTACTTTATAGTAGTAGAGGAGGTGAAGGAAGAGAAAAATTTAATGGATCTCATCCCGACTATGTTTAGGGCAAGATATATTGTATATTTTACTTTTAAATTTTCAGTGAAATCAGAGAACATCTTGTCTAGTCATTTAAATCTGACTAGATAATTTTTTTCATTCCTAGAATATTACCAATTTCTGTCTTCCTAAGACAGACAAAGCCAATGAACCATAGTCACCCAGGCCTTTCTTCACTCCTCTGAAGGATCTTAGAACAAAATGGCACAAAAAAGGATTAAGTCTTCACTTCTCAGGCACAGACTTGGGGTCAGGGAACAATGAGGGGATTCAACTGCAGGCCCTCTTGGCTTTATTCTGCTTCCACGGGGCAGAGTGAAATGGCCAGCTGAAAGAGGCAATGCCTCTTCAATGGTCTGGGGTAAAGGATCTTTTCTCCTTTTTTAATCTCCTATCTGTAAAGAGGCTTCATAAAGCACATTAAAATAGATTTCTGAGAAAAACACATATATATGATATAGACAGCATTAAAAATACATAATTAGATCCAACAGATCTAAAATCACGACAAATTTCTAGCGAGGCTTTCAGCACGTCCTCTCACTTGCCGCCCCCGCCCTTGCTCACCATGGAACCACTGGGAATCCAGGAGCATTGCTGTTACATCACCTGCTGAACAGCTGATTCCACACAACCCAATCCAAATCCCAAAGGGATGTGCAAACGATCTATTGTGAAGAGACAAGTGACCCTCACTATTAGTGGACCCCATATTTGCAAATTCTCCCGCTCGTTACAATGCATTTGTAACCCCCAGTCAATACTCACTGCACTTTCTCGGAAAGAGAAAGGGAGAAATCTGAGTCACCCACCGCACAAGTTTCCCAGCTGAAGCCCAGTAGAGGACGCTCTTCCTTCCCGTTCCAGCTCAAGTGTCTTTCCTAGAGGTCTACTTATTAGTCATGATTTCCATATTTTTGCACTTTTTCTTGGCGATTTCACCATTTAAATGACTCCTAAGCACCGTGCTGAAGTGCTATCCAGGGCTCCTAAGCAGGAGAAGGCTGTGGTGCCCCTTAAGTAGGAAATATGATTAGATAAGCTTAGCTCAGGTATGAGTTACAGTGCTGCTGGCCGTGAGTTCAATGTTAATGAATCAAGAATATGTATTACATAAGATGTTTTTCAATAGAAACACACTCAAAACAAGTTTCTGTATTGATCCGTGGGTAAAAATGTTGTGACCTGAGGCTCTTAGAACCCAACGCTCTATTTCCTCTAGGAGCAATGGTTCAGTATTACTTGATGACAGACAAAGCTTAAAAGCCTTCTAGATTTTGCCATATTAGTTATTTGATTCATTGAACTAATATAAAATACAAACCCCGAAAATGTCTGAAAGTATTTTAGGACAGTGCTATAAAAGGAAGATAGTTTCTAAATTTAGGCTTTGTTCCCATCAGCAAAAATAAATCAACTGAGGATCTCTATACAGACATTTGAAGCTGAAACATTTATTTGGATTCCTTCTATAAAATAAATATCTCAGTTACTTAAAGCAAAGAAAGGATTGAGTCTTTTAGAGACATATACATATTACATAGAAACCAGTTGATCAAAATGCTTTATAAGAATAACATTTCAGCCAGCCTCAGATTTTAGAGACCTATTGAACACTTAATTTTTTTTATGGAAAGACTCAGGCCTTAGGATTTATAAGTTAAGTGGACAATAATTCAATATATATTAGGGTCACAATGATATCCATCAAGAGCAGGATCCCTCAACTTCTTGCTTTCTGACACAACAGATAAAGAAAACATGAGGATTAATTGTTAAACTGTTAAACATCCTTGCTAATTCAAAAAATTAAAAAAGTAGATATTTAAGTTAGTCAAGCGAACAAACCCAGTTTGGCATATAGACTAATGGATGGAAAAATTGTATTAATCACTAAAGGAAAACAATTGACGACGGAGATGCCACAACCAGTATGAAAAAACCACAAAGACTAATGCATCTCTAACCCTTTTCGTTTCTAAATTTTGTTTAGGCAAGCATGAGTAAAGCCTGCATGCCTGCTAAGGCACTGTTGTAATTAAGCAAGTCTATCCTGCAAACTTATTATCACAATCTGGAGGGAAGACTTTCTTGAGCTTTGAATGGCACCTGCAGTTTACCGAGCAGAACGGAGTTACAAGGACGCCAGTGTTACAAGGGATCAGAAGAAAGCAGTAGCCAAGAAAAGCAAAGACTAGGAGAGGAAATCAGCAGACAAGTGAGTACTTCACAGTCTGTCCCAATGCTATGAAAAGATAGATGCCCATTCCTTCCAAAGAGGCTGAAACAGCTTTCAAGAGAGTGGCTTTCTAAGATTACATTTTGTAAAAAGAATGAGTCTTCTGAGATAGATGGGGCCTCAAAACTCTACCATCAAATAACATGACTGTATCATTAAAGAACAGCAATTATTCCTTTTGTGGCAATTGTGAATGAGAGTTCATTTCTGATTTGGCTCTCAGCTTGACTGTCGTTGGTGTATGGGAATACTAGTTATTTCTGCACACTGATTTTTTTGTATCCTGAGACTTTGTTGAAGTGTATTAGCTTAAGAAGCTTTTGGGCTGAGACTATGGGTGTTTTCTAGACATAGGTTCATGCAGGGACATGGGTGGAGCTGGAGGCCGTTATCCTTAGCAAACAAACACAGGAACAGAAAACAAAATACTAAATTTTCTCACTTATAAGTGGGAGCTAAATGATGAGAACACATGGAAAACAACACACACTGGGGCCTATTGGAGGGTGGAGGGTGGGAGGAGGGGAAAGTATCAGAAAATATACCTAACGGCTACTACGCTTAATACCTGGGTGATGAAATAATCTGTGTACCACAAACCCCCATGACACAAGTTTACCTATGTAGCAAACCTGCATTTGTACCTTTGAACTTAAAACGTAAACAAATAAAAATAATAAATAATTTTTAAAAGAACAGCATTTCGTGAATTACTGTATTTAGAGGTTCTTTTAAATTACAGAACTCATATTTCTTATATAACTTTTTTGATTTCCTCCTTTTTCATATAGTTTCTTATTTTGTAGAATAATTTTTATTACAGAGGCTTCTAGCTAGCAGAGATATACATAAGATACACAAACTAAAACTTCTAAAATGGATCATTTTTATGCTGCTACGAAATATTAATTTGTTTTGTCATTTCCAATTTTACTATATATTCTCACTTTGGTAATGGGCTTAATGTTCTAAATTCCATGGGATACAAACATACATGAAGTTAATTTTTCTTCAGTTCTTTCCCCAAAATGTGCTGTAAGAAAATTGTCAGGTCCCGTTCTATTTATAACACTTGGATGAACCCTTCTCTAGTTTTGTGATAATTTTCCATTTGGAAGACTCATGCCAAGCCCAGTTTAAAATCACCATCACACATGTGACTGACATCTCAGCTCCTCTCCACGCTCAGATATGAACCTCAAGGGATGTAAACGAGAAAATGCTTGGTCATTTCCGTCCTTCTCTTCCAAGTGCCTGACAACAGAAGGTGTGTGCTGGTTTTGGCTGGGTCTCCCAATCCTCTACCAAAGGTTTACTCCTCTGGCACTGAATTTATTTATTTCTTTATTTATTTGTCCTTACCCAGGCTGGAGTGTAGTGGCACGATCCTGGCTCACTGCAACCTCCACTTCCTGGATTCAAGTGATTCTCCTGCCTCAGCCTCCCGAGTAGCTGGGATTACAGGCACTCGCCACCACGCCTGGGTAATTTTTGTATTTTTAGTAGAGACAGGGTTTTGCCATGTTGGCCAGGCTGGTCTTGAACTCCTGATCTCAGGTAACCCACCCACCTCAGCCTCCCAATGTGCTGGGATTACAGGCGTGAGCCACCGCGCCCGGACTGGCACTGAATTTAAAGAGAAGTGGGAGAAGGGCAAATATCTCTTTCCTTCACTTCTCACTTTAGAGGTAGAGATATTGGGCTTCTCTGGCCATCCAGTCATCTGAGGACCATGTGTGAGTTCTTCACACGACCATGTGAAAGTTCCTCCAGAGCCTTTCTTATGCAGTTCCCTGACATGGGACATCTTCTACCCATCTCCATTGCCTGAAAAGTAAAACCTGCCCTCACCAATATCACATACCTGGATTATTGTTGTCCCTCAGCCTATAGATCTGTGCCTATTTTAAAATCGTCACACTGTATCGTGACCTCAGTCATATCAAAGTCATATCTCCGTATCTCCTTCTCCACGTGTGTAAGACACTTATCACTACATTGAGATGCCTTCAAATAGCAGAACACAGACGGATTATGCAATATCATGTTGTTCAACTGACAAACATATCTTAATTCAAAGAGATTAGATGCGTCACTAAGGGTAGGTAGTTTGATGTAAATTCAGAGAATATTAATTACAGAAGAAGACTACAGAAATATTTTAGAAGATCTTAAAATATATTAGGGATATTTTAGAAATATTTTAGATACATTAGATACCTCATTTCTATAGATTAATTTAGTTAGGGATATGTAAATAGCAAATACAAAATCTGGTTCTTGCCAATATTACAGTCAAGATTTGTATCTTTGACACTCATTTTATCATATCAAAATGAGTGGCAAACTTTTCATCTCAAAAGTTAGATGACATTTGGGAAATAAAAAGAAACAGTTACCCACATGTATCATTTATTAGCTTTAATCTTTTAAATTATACACCAATAAGGATATTTAAAATGATACAGAGTCCATAAGATATTTTTTAAAAACTAAAATTTATCATGCATCTTAAAGTTAAACTTGTTTTGAGTTATCACTACTACTAACTCGTATTTATTTTACCATTTCAAGTAGTGCATATTTGACTAATAAAAAGGCATTCAGTTTTATTAATATGTCAACAAATAGGCTGTAACACCTCATTAGTTTAGATGCTGGAGAAATAAATGAATTTTGAGTGTGCCAATTTACTAATAAGTTTGGAAATTGACTTGTTCCCTCTTGATTTGTGTCTAAATGTATTAATGCTTCTGATAATTACATTAAAATCAGGTCCCTCCCACACACTCACAAGAGACTAAACAGATGCAAAAGAAATGTTTAATCATATTAGTGGCATCTTTCATTCAAAGCACTTTATGAAATTTTAAGCAATTCACTCAATTATTTTTATATCTCAACTTAAAAGAGTATTAAATACCTTTTTTCTGCTCATGGGAAGAAATTATAATTCCATTCCAACTGAGACCACAGGTGACAAGGTGTATTTCTTTTTTGTGTGTGAAAATTTGCCAAAGTTAATGATTACCTGGAGAAGCATATTTTAAGTTACGTAATATTAACTTCCATTGATGAATTGGTTCCATCCAAAGAGCTCATAATTAATCCTGTAAAAGTGTACTATGATGACCATATTACCGAAAACACATCTGCAGCAAAGTAAAAGCTGAGGAAAAGGTTGTATTCCTGTAATCCTAGAATCCTGCAAAACATGCTTCTACATTTCATCTCATATATTAACTGACTCAGTATCCCTTTTATATCAAGGGCTAGGTATGGGAATCACATTCTTCCCTTACTCTAGCCCATACTGTAAAATGTATCATATGCTGCTAGCTTTTATACCAGCTCATGTTACTGTATCCTCTCTGGGTCACCTAAGAACTCTTCCTTGATTTTTATTCTCCTATTTTTAACTTTTCACTGGAATCCTTCAGGACTAAACTTGTTCACTATGAACTTAATATCTCCACTCCTCTCTTCCCTCTGGCATGTACCCTATTTCCTGGTTTATTCTATTTTAGTTTATAATAACCACTAGTTCCCGAGAACAGGCAACATGCATTTATCTTTTAGTTACATGCTTCCTTACCACCCAACGCAAGCATTCTTCAGTGTGCTGAGCACTCAAGAAAACAGTTTAGCAAAATGAAACTGACAAAATATCTAAATTAGATGTATACCAAAAGGTCTTAATTTATGTCTTATCTTAATTGAAATCTATACTATAATCTGGTAGTCTTTTTCTGTAACTGAAAACCTGTACTAAATTTAAGAACTATTAAGTGCAATTTTGTATCATAAATTGGATCCTGGTAGAGAGAAAAAAAAATCAGTGGCAAAGCCCATGATATCCAAAGAAAGTGTGGAGTTTAGTTAATAGTAATGTACCAACATTGGTTTCTTAGTTTTAATAAATGTATCATGGCAATGGATGATGTTAACTTTAGAGGATACTGGATAAATAGTAAACTCTCTGTACAATCTCCGTGAATTTTCTGTAAATTAAAAGTTATTCCAATAAAAAATCATGAAATAAATGTGTATTATCAGAATCAGAAAACAATGCTAATCTTACAATGGCATATATTGAATTTGTTTCTCAAAGAAAATGATGAAATTGACTGAAGAGGTTGTAGTTAGGAAACTAGAACGTTAATTATTTTTTCCCATGTTTTTTAGATTAGGAAATAAAACAGTAAGTTTAAAGTGACTACTTTCTAATAATGATTTAAATAAAACAAAGGAGAGGAGGGAGGAGAAGGAAGGGGAGGGAAGGAGGAACCAAATTAGATAGGTGTCAGATTAGAAATTGAAGCCCATGGATTTATGTTCAACGTGCAAGAAAATTCCTTAGAATAAATGATGGCTGATATAATTTAACAAGCAAACGCCCTGTGCTAAAATAAGACTGCTAATCTGATTTTTAAACTATGCACGAAATATTGTTAAGTCTAGTGCCCAAAACAGCGTGATTTGGAAAGCCTCGTCTCTCTTTCACCACACTGAGCTAATGGGAGTATAGAATAAACACACACATATCCATGTATTTTGTGAAGTATAGATCAATTTATCAGTGCGATGAACATTCATACTTGAACGCTCAATTTAAGGTAATATTAGTGTAATTTTCTGTAGCTTAAAAGAAAGACAATATACGTTTTCCTTACCATTTGTTAATGATAATACTTTTTAAAATTGCATTCACCACTGAAAAATGTTATGACAGATTCAGCCTAAATGAGATCAAAGCTAAAGGATCAAATACTACAGCAGTGTTCTTTTCACAGTTAGGTTTAAATAAACCAAATGTAGAAGGAAGATGACAGATATGAAAACATGATTTTAAGGTCAAATTCATGCTAATATGTAAGGTTATCTTCTTGGCTGTTAAACTGATAAATGAATATTGATCATGCAGGCAAACACTTTAAAAGTTATCAATGTTCAAAAATTTTTCTTTGAAATTTCTATAGAGTCATAGTATACCTAACCAAACACAAGTATTGGGTCATCTTTGAATTTTAAAACATGTATAGAGTAGCCTGTACTAAATATACATTAGCTTCTATTTAAATATAAAATGAATAATGTTTTAGAGAAATGGAGGAATAAATACTGTTTATTTGCATCTTCAGAACTTCATATTTTGGGGGGTTTTAGAAACTCAAGTCATAGCTATTGAAAAAATGAATGGTATAGTTAGACTCCCTCTTGCTTTAAGCTTTCCATTGCTATGGCAAACAAAGAAATACAATTAGAGACATAGCTTTATTTGATCAAAAATCCAAAACATACCCTTTTTGATCATGATGAAAGTTAAGGACCACTTGCTCCCAGGTTACACCCTACTACTCACTGTAGCTTCCAATGGGACAAACTTGTCTCAGCAATCTGTGGAACTGATGCTTTGGGCTTAGAATAGATCTGGAAACTTGCTTCCCCACTTGTGGGCTGATAGGCTCCCCCAAAAGATAAATGTTGTTCTAAAGTGTATTGCAAACTGCAAATATGTATTTCGAACAGCACTGTCACCATGGGATTGTCATATAAAGCACACAACAATACGCAGTCATCCATATACCAAATCTATCTTTAAAAATAATACTATTTTTATGCTACAAGTAGCCTATTTTATAAATAAACTCATGATGGGGTTGTGCACAGCACTCACATAATTAAGACCTCAGGTAAAGCATATATCACCTGACTAATCCAAGTAATCTTTTACTGTGTACATAACCATGGGAACTATAAGTTCCACTGGTCCCTTTAGATTCCTTCACTCTCATTGTTCTCTGTCCTGGAGGCTGGTCTTCATGGATTGCTGGAGAACGTTCCATGCTTCCAGTTGGGTTCTGACAAAGAAATGTGCCAGCAAGAGATGGGAGGAAGCAAGGAGGAGCGCTGCTTATTCCCTCACTCCCTCTCTGCAGGCCGTAGTCGGCCCTGCTACCTCTTCTCCTCAAGCCCGATTCCTGATGGGTGGCCCCTTTCTCAAGGTCAACTCCAATGACGGTCACCAATCCCTTCTATCCTCCTGTAGGCCTGGAGGTGGCAGAGGTCACCTCCTGCTTTCTCCTCTGTCCGGTTGCCCTAACCTGTCTATTAACTGCCTTGTCCAGAGTAAGGCTTCTCTACTCCCTCCTTCTGAGAACACCTTCTATTTCCTCCGGGAACCCTGGCTGATGAAGTGACGATTACGCATGCCTTCCAAGAATCCCTCTGATTTCTCTTCCGCTCTTGAGAAAACAAAAACCAAATTCCTGAGTTCTCAGGCACTTACATTCAATACTAGACAAAGGGTTTAGACTACCTAGAAAATGTTTTACTCTTATGTATATTCTTCATGTAGAAAAAATTCACATATATTGGTATATCCAGAAAACAAAACCCATTCTTACACCCTAGGGAAAAATAATATATGATAAACTCACAAAAAAACTGCCTGTGAAGACTTTCATTTAAAATGTTGGGCAGCAAGTGAATTAACGCAGAAACGGAAAACCAAATACCCCATGTTCTCATTTGTAAGTAAGTGGAACCTCCACCACCCCTAGGCCTCATGGATATAAAGATGGCAACAGTAGACACTGGGGACTACTGGAGTTGAGAAGGGGTGGGAAGGAGAGCGGCAAGGGTTGAAAAATGATTGGGTCCTATGCTTACTGCCAGGGTGACGCAATCAATCAGACTCCAAACTTCAGCATCACACAGTACACCCAGGTAACAAACTTACACATGTACCCCTTAAATCAAAAATAAAAGTTAAAACAGTAAAAATAATAGAAAAAGTTAGATAGCTATGATAAGTAGCTCATATTGTTTAATGTGTGTTTAGTAAAACTGGAAAGTTGTGTCTAATAGAATGAAATTTTTTTTTTCTAGTGAAAGCAAGTAGGAATAGTTATTGCCTATTTACTAGAAGAGCTGATATATCTAAAGTGAACAATGAATTTTCAAGATACATAGCTTGGGATGATGGCAGGAAAAATAGAGCTTTCTTATTTCCAGGAACACAATTCGAGGTAAAGGCAGGGCCATCTAAATGAGGGTTCACATAGGAAAGTATGTTCAGCAATGGTTGGCAGCACAGAAAATGCTGAATTTCTCTCTGCAAAGGTTAAACTATTTGCCAATTCTGTGATATTTTTCTTTCCGATTTTTTGTTTCATACTCCTAATGTCAAATTACTTGATTTTTTGCAGTCTCATTATGGGAACATTTCTAAATACTAAGTGGGAATTTGTAATTAATATTAGTGCCTTTCCACTGGATCCAATCCTAATGTTCAGTGTTACTGCATGCCCTTGGAAACTACTTATTCCTGATAAGATCAACACTTTTGTTTTTCCAATTTTACTCTGTGAAAGTAAGATTCCAATATTCTTCTCTACTTAACCACATTTTCTTTTTTCCAATATGGTGGAATATGTTATACAAATGCTTATTCTGTTGCGCTAAAGTTGATTAAATTCCTAAAACATAAAACTGGTATTTATTAGCTACATCATCCCTTCAGGAGTGATTTAGTGAGTTTTTTTCTTGATATGTTAAAGTCAATGCAAAATGTACCCTTCTGGAACTCCGAAGTGAAATAATTGTTTGGTTCAGGTTTTATATTTTTTGTGATATAAAAACATAAACTTTTAAAATGAATAATTTTTAAGTATCTACAATGGATACATTGTTGTTAAAACATTACATTCTGTTACATTGTTTAATTTACTGCAAGTTTTTGCTATAGATAATTAAAATCACAGGCTGTAGGACTTCTAAAGGGGCTATTTCCATGTGTTAACAAGAATTACAAAACTGAATTCATTTTTGTTTTGAAGAGAATTATTCTAGCTCTGAATATACTGACTGTTAAATTTGGCATTGGGAAAACTTTTGAACTATTTTAGTTTTCCTATGGCCAAAGATTTTCTTGCCAAAGAAGGCACTGGCGGTTCCCCAGGGAGTGGTATATATGTTGGTTCAAAATCAAAAAATGGCATTATAAGAAGTTTCAACACATTTTCCAGTGAATGGTCCTTTGGAATACATTAAGCCATGTACAAACCATATCAAAAGTCAAATGCAAATTGCTTATAGGTAAAACTTTTATTTTAAAGATCTAAGCACATTTTCTGATGAGTCTCAAATGAACAATTCTTATTGATATTAGAATAAAGCAGGCGAGAGTTGCCTTGTAACTGAAAAATTCAGCATCAGGGTCATTCAATCTTTCAAAGCTTTTCTGCTTCTCCAATATTTAAGGGGGCATGATGCTTTTATAATTGTTCACACATGATTTCAAGAAGGAAAGCAAAAAAGGAAAATGAAAGAGAGAAAGGAAGAATGGAAGAGGGGGATGGAGAAAAAGGGAGAAGAAAGGAGAGGAAAGAAGAAAGAGCAAAAAGCAGAGTGTGAGAGAAGGGGAGAGGGAGGAAAGAAGGAATGAAGCCCCCCTCACCAAGGACACACATAGAATAAAATCTACATTAAACTATGAGGGATTTAAAAATATTTTGCAATGTATTTTCATTTCCTAAAAATTCTACTTTAATAAAGCTTCTTTCCATGATTTTTGGCTTCAACAGAAGGAAAGAAAGGTGTGACGGTGTCTGAAAGCTGACTTTCTTGAATTTTCACTGAGTCTTAAAGGCCTGTGTGCATGGGGGAAACGTGTGTACCTCCAGTAGGGCTGTGAAAGAAAAACCCAGATAGGGTGGATAGGAAGCTAAAAGCAAGAGGGACAGCACAGAAGGAACGTATCCTGCTTCTATTTGTAATCGTAGGAGACAGTTTCCCTCCAGTGGATTCCATAGCAAGACATGTGGTCAAAGCCACTTAAAATCATTACATAGATTATTTGGTTGGGAAAGAACATGAAATAGTGGTCTTGAGTCTCTTTCCCTCAGCAATATCGTAACATGGAAGGGATTCAGAAATCCCTGCATATGACCTAGCAAGGACATGGGATTGGTCTGCCAGCAAGCCACTATGGTGAGGGTCTAGTTGTCCCCAGGGCATAGACTGACAGTGCTGGGTGCAAGACAGACTCCAGATAGAAAATACAGCTGATATGTAGGGATCTTCAATGGCTGCAAGAAATCAGGTGAGTCTGAGTTAACAGGGACCACTCTAACTACTGGGGGAATACAAGGGAACATGATGTCACCATTGTGATTTTATAAATTGATGGGGCCTTTTAACATCTTTTTAATATTTAAATATTCACTTAAAATTGTTTAAAAATCAGGGTTGCCACATTTAACAAATAAAAGTACAAATAAATTTTATTTGTATTTTTCTATATTTTCAAAAAGTATTCATTGTTTACCTGAAATTCAAATTTAACAGTATTCCTACATTTTACTTGGCCAGCCTATTTATAATGAAACAGCAAGTATCAACTTCTCTCTCATCTTTGGAAAGCGGGGTTATATTAGTTTCATAAAATAAAAAATATTCATTTTTTTCCCAACCAAGTTGATACTTGTAACATTTTTATTTTACCATATGAGCTAAACATAAAATATGTTTTTCTCTCTAACTTACATACTAGCACTGCTGTGAAACAAGGGAAGCAAATGCCAGCAACTGTCTTTGAAGAGGTTTCAAATAGTATGAGATTTTTCACCACGGATAAAATCAGAACATACAACAACATGATATGAATGACCTATGTTTGAAATTCTTTGTTTCTTATAAAGAAGTTTTTGAATTGAATAACTTACCTGCCTCTAGACCAGACTTTGTGACTGAGGACAAATGAAAAGAAGAATAAATGTTTCTTTAAAGAAATAATGAGATCCTACGTGGGTGTGTGTTTGTGTCTATGCATATGTATATATGTTTATAAGTATGTATGCATGTCTGTGCGTGCTTGCGTGTATGTGTGTGTGTTTTCAATTCTCCTGATGAGGGATTGGGAAGAAAGGCAAAGAAAAATATTCTAGAAATAGTTGGAGAACTTCCTTTCTTGTAGGTGTCAGTGAGCACTAGGGATGAGCAGCCCAGAGACCTGCGAGGAGGAGGAAGCCACCTTCTAACTATTGCAACAATGAACAGATAACAACTCCAAGGCACATGCAATCTAGGAGAGCCCAGGTAGTCGACTTAGCACAGAAATCTGAGACTCTAAGCCAACAATATGATGCGCCACCTTTTCTTTCAAGGTCTGCAGGTCCCTGGGGAAATTCTCCTTATAAAGACACTCGGGAGAGTGGTACAGTGCAAGGAAGAAGGGAACCTCATTGTGTGCGCAGTAACCTTACCTGGCCCAGCGCTCACACTCAGAATCTGGCCTGAAATACGTTGGTAGGCCCACCTGTTTTTATTATACCTCTTTAATCTCAAGTGAAACAGGTATTTTAAGCAGTTTTCTGGCTTTTCCTAAATAAGAATTGGAAGAACTATTTCCTAGGTGAGGTTATGTCTCAGTTTTCTCATAAGTAAAATGGGAATATTTATATTACCTAACTAAAGGGTTGCTTGGGAAAATCATCTGAGATAACGCATGTAAAGCACTGATCACAGTCCCTGCTGAGGAGATAAATGTAAACTAGAACAGTAATAATACTACTTATAATTACTCCATAACCAATACTGTAAAGTAAGTAACTGTGCTAGGGGATAAGAAACCAGATTGCTTGAAACTTGAAATAAAAAATAGGGCAAAACAGAATTCATTAATGAGAGCAGAGGCAAACTGTATCAGGTGATTTGAAAGTTTCTCTCTATTTCAGGCTCAGCCAAGAACAATTCTCTATTTGAATAGAGCAAGCGACAGTTTTCCTGAAGCAAATGGCAATTCACTCACTCGCTCATTCGATATTTATTGATTAGACATCTCTTTCAGCTGTAATATCACCAGAGCATCTTAAATGGTCTCCCTGATCCTCTTCTCTCTTCTCCCTGCAACCCCCACCCCCCACCTACTTGTAACACAGCAGCCAGATTGTTCTCTAAAGGAAAAAAAAAAAAAAAAACCTCATAAATCAGAGATGGACAAATCCCTGCTTAATACTGTCCAGTGTCTTCTCAGAGAACTGCAGATAAAATCCAAGCAGCGTGCCACGGCTTACAAAGCCCTACTCAGTCAACTCTCCCACTGACCTTTCCAAACATGTTATTCAATTCTACCCACCATATTCACTTCATTTTTGTTCCTCAAGTGCATCAAATGTCTCCCTAACCTCCGAAATCACTTCCCTGATCCACCGGTGGCTCACCGTCTGGAGCCAGCAGGCGGCCTCCTCAGACAAGAGTCGCCCTTCATCTCCGAAATCACACTTTTTTTTTTTTTTTTTGAGATGGAGTTTTGCTTTTGTTGCCCAGGCTAGAGTGTAATGGCTTGATCCCAGCTCACCACAACCTCTGCCTCCCAGGTTCAAGCGATTCTCCCACCTCAGCCTCCCCAGTAGCTGGAATTACAGGCATGCACCACCACACCCGGCTAATTTTGTATTTGTAGTTAAAGTCGGGGTTTCTCTATATTGGTCAGGCTGGTCCCCAACTCCCGACCTCAGGTGATCCACCCGCCTCGGCCTCCCAAAGTGCTGGGATTACAGGCACAAGTCATCGCGCCCGGCTGCATCACACTTTAAAAAATCCTTCTACAGCATTTATCTTCATCTATTTTTTGTTTACTGTTAAGTATTTACTCTGAGCCCCCTCCTCTAAAACAAAAACTTTAACAGGACCTGACTGCTTTATCTCCAGCACCTAACTCAAAGTCAACAACCACATGTTTAATGAAAATTTCTTATGCTTTGTTCTCTGCTCGTTTACCAGCATCTTTTCCACACAACTTTCTGAAGACGGTTATATACATATTTCCCCCTCCTCCCCACTCACACACACCATTCAGGCCCCATGTTATTGCCTTCTCTCTCAGTCTTGGATACTAGGCAGAAGGAGTCTCCAGGGTGGGGAAGAAAGGGGCTGGGTGGGGTGGGATCCGCAATGAGTGAGTCTCATGGGGGTGAGATGGGCAGTGCTGGACCAATAAGTCCTAGAATAAATGACAGAGGGAGGGCCAGGGCATCCTCAGCTCTAAACAGGTGGGCCTGAGGGCCACCGGCACTGAAGGTGTTTGGTTCTCACCCACTCCAGCAGGGCCAGGCCAGAAAAGGAGAGAGTTTCCTGGCTCCAGCATCCCTATATCCAAGTCCTGCAAAGGGGTCTCTTGTTTGGCTATGAGATGAACAAAGATAGCTCAGAAGCTCCTAGCTTCCAGAGTTACGTGGGGCAGGGCCTGAGAAAAGCTGGGAGGTCAGCAAGGGTGAACAAAGAGCAGTCGTTGCTTTCTGGAAGACTAGCACCTCAGAGCCTGCTTAAACCGTTTTCCGGCTTGCTGACCCCTGGACTGGGGCCAGACTGGCACACGCCAAAGAATGGGTACACACCATTCCTCTTGTGAAGTTCACAAAATACAGATTGTTCAGCAGAGGGAAAAGATCATAATGCTGTGGTGGCAGTGGCCTGTTTTTTCAAAATCAATTTCCCCGTGGAGATGGGTGGAAAGTTGCAGTTGTAGTTGGTGCGCGCTAAGGCTGGATACCCAGCGGGTAAGGAAGATCGGGCACTTGGTTCAAGTAGGCCCTGATGAGATAAGGTTGGAGCCCACGCTGAAGAGCACCCGAGCGAGCGGCCCAGACGCAGATGCCTTCCTGGGGAAGGGTCCGCACAAACAGTCCTTAAAGGCGCAGCTGCAGTAGCCAGTGGCACGGGATACAGTGGGGGCGCCTTTGCCGCGCTCCACCCGCCTCTGGCTCCTGTCCAACCTCGCCGATGGCGTCCTGGCCTCTAGTGTCCTGCCCTCTTGTATTTTCGGCCACGAGTTCATGGCATCCCCACGCAGGGGATCACGGGGGCAGCAGCGCCCAGACTCTGGCGAAGGCAGCCTGTGCCGGCAGGAAGTAGGCGAGCAGCACCAGGCCCCAGATGAGCACGCAGGGAACCATGATGTTTGTGACTTCCGGCGGATGGTGAGCAAGTAGATGACGTCAGTCTCCCCTGGGCTGTCTGCTGCGCTACTTTGGTGGCGGCCGCCGATCACCCCCGGGGAAAGTTAAAGATTATACGAGTTTTCAAATGAAAACCACACACACACACAAAAAAAACATAATTATCATCTCTATGAATTTTTTAATTACCTTTCCCTATCCTGCAGCGCAAACACACAGTTAAAATGATATGCATTTGATATAGTGTATTATTGAAGTGAAGGGTGAGAATAAAAAGCATTTAAACTTGTATAAATCTAATAATTACTAGTAATAAATAAGGTAAAATCTCCTTATTTTAAGAAGTTATCAGTACTCAGCACACACTAAATATTTAAAAATCTGTATTTCTAGTTCTGACTCCTTGGGCGCTTACCCCACAGTTGCTGTTTGCCATTCCATGTCATTCTTCCTCTTTATGTTACTCTGAAGTCACTATCAGCAATATCAAAGTCATTCACTTCCTAAGCAAACCCGCGGTTCCTTCAGTAGCACCATCTTCATCCTCTCCCCTGACCTAGCATATCAGATAGAGAGGATATCCTTTTCAAAATGTAATTCCTCGCACACCTCCTTTGTCCCAATTATCCAAGTAGTCATAAAATCCGGGTGCAGCTTACTCTGAAGTGTGTCACAATTTCCTCTTTTGCTTTTATTTTTAAAAATCTCCATTTTTATCCAGAGCTGTATCTCTCTGGTAGTATTCAAGTTTGTCTTTATATTCTAAATTCTTTCTGCTCTAGTCCATCTTCCATGCAGCCGCAATAAATTTTTCAAATCTATGACTATTACCACACCTAATCTAAGTTTGCAACCTAAAATTGCCCTACATTGTATATATCTTATGAGATTGTATATCATATAAGATTGTATATCATATGAGATATGAAATATTTTTAAGATCTTTCAACTTCTATTTCTCTCTCCAGCCACATCCCTGCTTCTCATATCTCAGAAAATAGAGCACAGATAAACTGACAGATTATGTGGGAAATCTGTATACCAAGCCATACACTCCTCAAGGGTACAGACACTGCCAATTACCTCACAGAGGACCTGGTGTATAATAGGCAGTTGAATTTATAGTGTGTCTTATTGCGTTGAGCTAAACTGAATTTTATTTTTAATTTATATGGGTACATAATAGTTACACATATTTATGGGGCACATACGACATTTTGATACAAGCATATAATGTGTAATGATCAAATTAAGGTAACTGGGCTACTTCCAAGTGTTTCAAATTCTAAGTGTGGCAGAATTTAATGGCAAAATCTGCTCAGTGACGTTTCTATTTGTTAAATAAGTATTCATTATTTGTTTCCTGAAATACAGGACCCTCCTTTACAGTATACAAAGAAAATAATTCCATTATAATGAGAAATATCAAATTGTCACCATATATAATGTCAGCTATGTATATTATATAAATCAAAGAATGATACATGAACCATGCTAATCACCTAAGGAGGATAAATGATGAATTAATAATGAGAAACACAGGAAGAAACAGTGGAATTCACATTTCATTTGAAAATATAATAACATACCTTCAAAATTAAATAATTGCCTATTGCATGGCATAGTGCTTTTCAACACTGCAAGCTGCCTCTCCATGCTATTATTTACAATACAATTCAGGAGCCATCATAACCCCTTCAAGTCCCTTTGGAAACTGTGTTGTCTGTCACTTCTAATACAGATGTCACAACAATAATAATAATTGTAAATAGTAAGACTAACAGCTAATGCATACTTCATAGTAATAAATGATATAGGAAACTACATATTTACACAAACTCAGGTAATTATGGTAACAGTAAGTGACTATCTGGTGGCACACAAAAGGATAGGTTTCCTAAAAAGCACCTATTTTTTCATTACACAAGAGATGAGAAATCGTAATTCGATAATATCTAGATGATTTTATAGAAAACATGCTAAATTATTATTTTTTGCAACATTATAAGCCAAATATAAATTAGTCAAATATAGATGAGGAAAGCAAGTTGTATTTCCTTGGATAACAATGAAATGAATCAGATAAAGTCACTCATATTTTCATATATTATACTTCCTATAGTATAGGACTATATTCCTGATTCAAAATAATTCAAAATGAATCACCTCATATTCCTGATTCAAAATAAATTCTTGTTTCGTTCACTGTCAAATTTTTTATTTGTGTTACAGTAAGCACTTGTTTTTTATTCCATTCATCTTTATCATTTAAAAATGGTCTATGATCTTATATATGAATTGTCAGAAACTCCAGGAATTACTGTGTTGGCCACATGACCTCTTCTCTTTAGGCAGCTGTAATAGAATATGGTGTGTTTTCATAACTCATTCAGTCATTTCTTAATCTTATCCTCCTCTTTACTTTATAACATTATTACATAAGGCAGTGGCTAATATTTTGCCTGTATCATATTATGCAGACAGAATTGATCCTTACCAAAAATTTTACTACGGTTAAAATGAGTCATTCAGATCTCTTTGACATTGCTACTTATTTATTACTTCCTCAGTGCTGAATGCCTTCACGGTCTTTCCTCCTTCCTATTTAAGAAAAAAAAAAGTGAAAAAAAAAATGAAAGAAAGTTACTATTTCTCCCAGTATCAATATAGAAGTAACTTGGATTATTCACCAGCAAAGAATATTTCATTACAGACACAGAAGAAGGGGCCTTCTTTCCTTCTTTCTTTTCTTTTTTCCTTCCTTCCTTTCCTCCCTCCCTCCTTCCCTCCCTCTCACTTTTCCTTCTTTTTTTTTTCCCTTGAGTCTTTGAGATTTTTCAGATTATATCACACACATCGCTAACTGATCACTGAATAAGTTGGAGATTCTCCCTTGTGATCTCATGCAGCTTTCTTTTGTTTTTGAAAAATTTTTCAAAGACAAAAAATATGTAAAATGTTATAGTAAGTTTACATTTAACAGTTTGAATGCTCCTCAAAAAATTAAAACTAGAACTGCCATAAGATCCAGCAATCCCAATTCTAGATGTATGTTCAGAGGAAATAAAAATCACTGTCTTGGGGAGAGCTCTGCAGTCCCATGTGCACTGCAGCATTATTGACAGTAGCTAAGATATAAAATCAATCTTTGTGGTCATCGACGAAAGAACGGATAATGAAAAGGCAGTGTAGATGTACAGTGGAATATTATTGATCCTTAAAAAAGGAAGGAAATCTTGACATTTGTGACATCATGAATGAATCCGGAAAACATTATGCTAAGTGAAGTAAGGCAGGCACAGAGGGACAAATGCTGCAGGATCTCACTCATATGTGGAACCTACAAAAATCAAACTCATAAATGCTTAACGTAGGATGGTGGTGGCCAAGGGCTGGAGGGAGGGGTGGAGGAATAGAATAATGTTTGTCAAAGGGTTCAAAATTTCAGCTAGACAGGATGAACAGGTTCACAAAATCTACTGTACAGCATGGTAACTATAGTTAATAATAATGTATCCTTACAAAATGCTAAGAGTGTGGATCTTAGATGTTCTCACAACAAAAGATGATAAGTATGTCAGATGCTAGTTTAGTAAGCTTGATTTAACTATTTCACAATGTATAAAGCATCGTGTCACACACCATATATATAATTTTTATTTATCAACTATAAATTTTAAGGTATCAACTATACCTTAAAAATTTTAAGACAACAGAATAATTTTATTAGAAATTTTATTTTATATAGTTCTATCACATAAATACAAAAAGAATTCAATATATTCTTATGTAAATGAAAATACAAATTTATCCGTATCTGATTTCCATTATTTTATATTCTAAGAAAACTAAAGCTCCTTCAATTGTGGATAGAAATCAAACATGCCATACAAGAAAATTAGTGAACTGACTTCCAGTTGTGTATGTATGTACAATCTTTCCCTCCATTATTGGGTTCAAAAAATTTTAGATGTGAAGAACATGGAACTAAATTGAATGAACAAAGGTCTAACTTCTTTTGTTTATTAGTATTCAATAACCAATTATAATATGTAAAGATGCTACAGGGAGAGAGAAATAATTTTAAATAAAAGTTAATCTGGATTACATTTAAGGAGCATTTACTTTGAAAAGTGTGTTCTGAAATATTAAAATAGAGGTTTTGTCTTTATTGTTTTTCTTGGAAACAGATCCTCCAAGCATTTCAACTGCCTAGACTAATTTGAAGTGCCCTGATTAATATTATGTAATAATATTCTAGATCTTTAAATACATTCTGTAGTTTACATTGTTCATAATTAGGACTGGCTTTCTTCACAATTAGTGCAAATTGCAAACATTTTATTGACAAATACAAAATATCCACAGTGGTTTAGCTACAGAACTTTATAGATGATGTCAACACAATATTTTATAGATTATTTTCCCTCATTAATTTCGCAGGGCAAAAATCTTCACTGAACATCTCTGTCCTAGACTGAAGATGCTGAAATAAGAATGTCATTGTGCATTAACTTCCTGTTCTCATAATCTAATATAAAGTCCAATTAAATATCAAACTGCTGTCACCAAATTTTCATTATATCGGAAGCTGAAGATACAAAGAACATTGGGAATAGGCCTCTGCCTAGAGAAGAGGAAAGTGGACCCTAATAACTGAAATTTAAACAGAAAAACAAACATACCCATTCCATTGTTTACAATCTCCCAAGACAAGCTTTTGCCAAGAAATGTTTTTAGAAAATCCTACATCAAGATGTCATGCCCACATCAGGATATGTGACAAATAACTGGAATTCACATTGATTAGATGATTTCTTTTTAGAAGTGAGTCTATCATTACGCAGACATGTCTATGAAAACAACACTCATGCTGTTAGGTTATTATACTCATTAAGTGTGCTACAATTATGTTTAAAGCCCAGGATAAACTGTGCACTTTAAAAATTGCCAGATCTTTACATGGTCCAGATCTTTATGCTGTCGGGTCCAGAGTTCAGAATGCTGGAAACACAGGAGGGAGCAATTTAAGTAACAAAATATTGACAAAAGTCAATAGTAAATATCATTTTCAAATAAAAGTAGCAATAATTACAGTTTAACTTCATTTGGTGTCAATGGAATGTTAAGCACTAGCCTGACAAGACAGAAATAGTGCCATAAACTCTAAATAAGGGGACGTAATTGAGATTAACACACACACACGCACATACATGCACACACACATTTGCAGACACAGACACACATGCACACTGAGACACACACACAAACATGCATTTACATGCATATGCATATACATACACAGACACACATAGACACACACACGTAGACACCCACACATGCACACATATTTACATGCAGATATACATACGTGCGCGCGCGCACACACACGACAAAAGTCAGTGAAACAGTCTTGTAGCAGATAGAACTGGAAGTGATCTGTGGAGTTCTCTCTCGAGTGTCTTACTCAGAAATGAGTTAGCTTAATGTTTCAGTTAGTTTAATGGCAAAACTAGTGTTTTACATAAAAGAAAACATTCCTAAGGGGAGAGGATATGGAAGAGGGGTCAGGAGAAGCCAACAATAAACAGCAGTATAGCAGATGTTGCTGTTCATCTCCAAATGCCAAGGGCTGATGAAGAGCACTCCCACGGGCTCCCTCTGAAGGGAGAGGGAGAAGCTGCTATGGTAGAATTTTGGTGTTCTCCCAAGATTGATGTGTGGAAATCCTAATCCCCACGGTGATGCTGTGGGGAGCAGAGGCCCTGGGGAGTTTATTAGGTAAAGAGGGCAGAGCCTTCATGATTAGGCTTGCTGCCCTTATAGGAGAGGCCTGAGACAGACCCCTCATCCCTTCCACCATGGCGAAGAAACAGCGAAGGTGCCATCTATGAACCGGGAAGCAGGCCCTCACTAGACACCAGTCTTGGACATCCCAGCCTCCAGCACCATGAGAAACACATTTCTGTTGTTCATAAGCAACCCACTTGATGTTACTTTGTTGCAGCCATCCAAATGGACTAAGACAGTTACTAAATATATTTCACAATGTTTAGCCATAGACTAAATTCCAATTTCCTTTTAGTCTGTTAATACAGGTTGATCCGATGAAGGGTAATGAAAAGAAGTCAAAGTTGTCAGTCATCTCTTTGGGCTGAAAGAATTGAAAAGGCAGGACATTTCTTAATGGCTTGAGTTACTTGGGTACAGAGTTTAAAATAATTGCCCAAGCTCCCAAGAGAAACCACCTTTCCAATGCTTAAATGCTATTAATCTGGATTTGTTGAATTCTGTTCAGATTTGAGAGTTTCATAATCTTCTAGCAGAAGGATTAATCAGTTAATACCCTACATGAATTCTGTATAAAAACATTTTTTAAAGCCAAAGCAATTCACTGAAGCTTTTAATAAAAATAAAGACCAAAATCTAGCACAAACAGGACAGGGGCTTTCCATCATTTACAACAATGTGCTGAATAAATATGCCTTTAAATACCCATGACATTTACAATTTTTAATACCAAAATTGAAAGAAGCAATAATGCAATCAAAATATTCATGAAAAGCTGATGTCTGAGGATACTTTTGTCAATATTCTTAACCTTCATAGCACAAGGAATAGTTTGAGGACACACATACACACATACACAGACACAGAAATATACTACACTTAATAGCCTATGCAAGAAGGCCAATAGCTAAGATTTCATTTAATCAATGGTTAGTGAATAGCTTCCATCTGACAGGCCTCCTACAAGATTTTGAAAGCATGTGGTTAAAAAAAATACACAGGGTGCTTGATTTCATAAACCTTAGGATAGAGGGAAATACAGACAAATAAATAGACAATTATTATATGATCTAATCCCTGGCATGAGAGCACATAGGGGAAATGTAACACACTTCGGAATTTCAGGGAAGATATCCAAAAAGAGATATCCTATCTACTTGAAAAATTATTAGCAACTAACCAGAGAAGAGGATGAGAAATTGCAAGGGAATTTGTCTTCCTTTTGAAAATGCAAGGGAAAGTGATCTGGACAAAAGGAAGAACGGGCATAAGCACCTAGAAAGATCCTACAGGCCACAACAAGGATTAAGGCTTTTGAGCTGTGTGGGAAGTTTTAAGAGAGAAGACAAACTGGAGTTTTACAAGATGACTTCATCCACAAGATGGTCAGAGAGGATCAAAGAAGATGATGAAGAACTGCACTGCCATTTCTATTTCAAATTCTTAAGACACATGTATACAGACACAGGGCCATATGAAGTCATTTCAAAAATTTGCTTAGCAAACAACAATAGGACTATGAGTGGAGGGGGATATGAGATCAAAAATGCTTTTAATTTTAGGTTTAAAGAGGGTTTTGAAAAGATGTTTATAACAGCTGGAATGAAAGTGAGGTGAGATAAATAATATAAAGATTGGAGGAAAGCATAACATTAATAGATTAAATAGGGCCTCCAAGAGGGGATATGATTCAGAGAAAAGCTGGGAGAAATTTAGATCAAATAGGGATATGTGCTCCACTGTAATCAGATGAGATGAATAAAGGGGAATTTATTTAATAGATGCCAGTAAGACTGCCAGGCATTTATTAGGAACTGAGGGGCCCCTGCCAGCTGTGCCCATGGTGGAGTGGGGGTGAGATTATTTGCTTTGAGTGATGAGGAATATGGTAGGTCAGAAACTACAGGAAATAGAAAAGGCTTGAAAATAAGCAAAACTAAACTCATAAAACCTAAAAGTAATTCTGGGAAGCATTTCTGAGTTCCAGATAAGATTGCAAGTGCTTCTAATAAAATACATGTATAAGTTTGTGAGTGCGTTTCTGAGAAAGAGACAATGTGTGTGTGTTTCTGAAGTATATATGCTCATCAGAACCAAAAAATAATGTGCTTGCTTTACAATACCACTACTACTATTACAAATAATTAATAATAATGACAAAGATGTCAGCGTCATTCCACAAATGTTCAGAACTTCCTAAGAGCAAGGCTCTGGGAAAGGCACTTTGGAAAATGTAACTCAGCTTAAGGCTTTTCTGTGCTTTCCTCAAACATGATACTATATTATTTTGCATGTGCGTGCGCGCACACACACACACACACACACACACACAGAAACAAGACAGGTTAAAAAGACCAAGTATGAAGCAGAAAGTGTTGCTGCTTTGACAGTTAAAAAGTGGGCATGATTTAAGTTAAGATGAGACTGCAGGAAAGGCGGAGGTAGGCTTTTAAATGACGCTTATGAAAAATGAAAAGAGGGCAATACAATGATAAAGCAAGAAGCCACTATTTTAACAGGTCTTTATGAGTTGAAAAGTAGTAGATTCAGTGGTTTAGTTGCAAAATAATAAAACACAAACGTGATTATATAAATTTATCATACCAATGAGTTTCCCAGATATCAACAATTTGTTACAATTTCTTCAGTGTTCGTGAAAGGTTTGCATGACTTAATGTTTAATTACTGTTTTGGGGTGTTATATAGATATGGAAAGAATATATTCATGTATAAATACATTGTTTGAGTTCATCTAACAGTTTTATATAAAGCATAAACTGACTGATAGTATTTAGCTACACCTGCATAAAACTTACTGATATTAACATATGTCAATATATGTATAATATTTTGATACGATATATTAACATAAATATCTCCTTGTTATTGCATAATTACATCTGACCTATCGCTGGTGATAAGTTTTATTACTTAAGTTGTGAATATCCTATTTTCTGTTTTTCACCCAATGATTGATGATGTTTGAGTGGTTCAATGACTGCTTTAGTAATTGTGAAAAATATGTCTTTCTATTTATATCAATCATTTTGCATTTTCACTTGTCGTTCCTTAGTAATGAGGAATTTTCTCCTCTCCCTTATATCCCTTATATATTGTGCCAGAAGGTACGGAAGTGCTTAAAAACTGACAAGGAAATGGCAAAAGGGCCCAAAGGTCAGCTTAAATAAGCTCTCATTGGCTACATTTGGAACAATTTAAGTATTAAAAGGACTAATGAGATACATTGTTTATGAATTAAATTTTGTAAAAGAGTTCCTAAATGCTATTAAAGAAATAGGAAAAATAATATTTAAACACAAATAACATAAGAAGGTAGTTTCTCCAGCAATTTTTACCCACACATATAACACCAAAATTGGGTTGTGTTATTTTTAATAACGCAAATATCATCTGAAATGTACATTTTTTATAAACTCTGCATATTCAAGCCAAACACCAAAAGTAACCAATATATTGCTTTCACATTTCTTTTGAGTTTTTCCCTAAATGAGAATTATGAAATATTATTTCTTGTGCTAAAAATAGTAAAGTTGTGAGTACAGTGACGAAAGCTTAGTGATGGTGAATATAAGTACAGAAACAGAAGGTAATACTTTCTACAACAGTGACCATGGCAGTGAGTTTCATCGTTCTGAGCAGAAGTCCTGGAAATATTACTGATTGGGATTTGCTTTTGTTTTAAAATGTGATGTTCCTCAACTCTAATAAGAGGTGAACATTGAATTATTGTAAAATTGAAATGCTGAGAACATTGACACATTTTAAATACTTGATAAAGATTGGTCGATAATTATTATTGATGTTATCAACTCCATAACATGAGGACCAACAAATAGGGCCAGAAAAACTTGGAGAATAGATTTTAAATAAGAAACAAACACATAATATTAACAGAAATGTATGAGCCCTAGAAAGTATAAAAGGCTAATTTTAGGGGTTACTAAAGTTTAATTTGAGTTTGAAATATAATACATTATATGGCACCTTCACCCACACACACACAAAGTATTTTTTTGAGATTTCTAACCTCCTTGGTTAGGTATTTCTAGGTATTTCTCCCTTCCTTCCTTCCTCCCTCCCTCCCTCCCTTCTTTTTTTGGGGAGAGTTGTGGAGGGGAGTCTCACTCTGTTACCCAGGCAGGAGTACAGTGGTGTGATCTCAGCTCACTGCAACCTCCACCTTCTGGGTTCAAGCAATTCTCCTGCCTCAGCCTCCCAAGTAGTTGGTATTACAGGCACCTGCTAATTTTTTTTGTATTTTTAGTAAAGACTGGGTTTCAGCATGTTAGCCAAGCTGGTCTTGAACTCCTGACCTCAGGTGATTACCCCCACTGGCCGCCCAAAGTGCTGGGATTACAGGCATAAGCCATAGCTCCCAGCAAGTCTTTCACTTTCTTTTTGGCTACTATAAATGGGATTGTGTTCTTCATTTGATTCTCAGTCTGGGCATTATTGGTGTATAGAAATGCTATTGATTTTTGTACATTGTACATTGATTTTGTATCCATAAAGACACATATACTCATATGTTCACAGCAGCACTATTCATGATAGCAAAGACATGGACTCAATGTAGGTATCCATCAGCAGTAAGGTGGTTAAAGAAAACATGATACATATACACCATGGAATACTGCATAGCCAGAAAAAAGAATGAAATCATGTCCTTTGCAGCAACAAGGATGCAACTGGAGGCCGTTATCCTAAGACAATTAATGGAGGCACAGGAAGCCAAATACCACATGTTCTCACTTGTAAGTAGGAGCTAAACATTGACCACATATGAACATAAATATGGAAACAATAGACACTGCAGACTACTAGAGGGGAAAGGGAGTGAGGCATGGGTTGAAAAATTACCTACTGGATACTATGCTCACTACTGGGATGCAATATACTCATGTAACAAACCTGCACAGGTACCCCTTGTATAGAAAATAAAAGTTGAAATTTAGAAAAAAAAAAGGCTTCATTTTTGACATAATTGCTGGAATAAAAACAATGTTTTGATACCATGAAAAAAGAGGGGTGTTTTGAGGTAGCAGATATGGTTCTTGACTACAACGGGTGAATACTAAATGCTTATTTTTATATGGCAGAAACAGATTTGTAATCTCGTATCACCTACATTTCAAACAAATTTGAAGTCTTTAATTCCTCTTTTAAATCATGATTTTTAATTTGGATACACTCTAGTCAGTGCAAGTCTCTTTAGAGAATTGGCATTTCAAACAAGTTTATACTTTTTTGGGGGAAATAAGATTAATGTTGTCATTATTTGCATGGATTTTAAAAAGGTAAATGAGTCCAAATTGCCCATCATTTAGCTTTTTGAATATAAATGACAAGTTATTTGCCAATACAGCTGTAGGTAATTTTACTGAAGGAGAAGGACTGCCAATATTTTACATTTTACACTGTGGCATTTACCCCTAAAATGTTACATTCTTCTCATCTGCCATTAGTTAAAATCCTAAGCCTCTGTGTATCTTACTTCCCATCCCTATGTAAAAACAAACTGATACATTGATAAAATATCTCCAAACATACCATTGTGACTCCACACAATTCTAATGCATACGCCACAGGTAATATCAGAGAGGGAGTGAAAGACACAGAAACAAAAAAAATGAGGTATTTTATAGAATGAATTATTCACATATATTTCTGTTAAAAATAGTTGAGTCAGTGTTCACTTTATGTGTTAAAAACAAACACACACATGCAAAATAAACTTACAGATCCTCAGTGTATCAAAAGCTTTCTTCAGACTTAAGAAATAAAGTATGTCAAGTGGCTTTTGACCTTGCAAGAATGCCTGTCATTGTTATTCTGCAATCCTGTGTGGCACTGCCATTACTGCTAGAAGCATACCTACTAGTTACTATTCTTTCTTTCATGATGTTCTGTGCTTTTACACATTAATGACTTTCAGCTTGGTTTTTGTTTTGTTTTGTTTTCGCTATAGCTATTCAGCAAAAGTACCTAAAGATGAATTCTAAACTAAGTTGAAAATGTTCCACAGCTATTTTCATACATGGTTGTATATTTTCTAAGACCCAATAAAGCCTTTGATATTAAATTAGTAGTTAGTGAAAAATTACTTACTTCAAGTGCTAAGGTATTTTGATAATGTATGTTATCAAGATATAAACTTATTATCTAGCTATTTTCTTTCTTTGGTCTTGTTTATAGATTTATGTCAAAGTTTATAATTAAGAAAAGAAAAGCTCTGAATTCCTCAATTCTGCATATAGGATCACATTTCCACAACACTGAAGCAAAAGTTTCTCATGTTGTATCTGCCATAAACTTGATTATTCTTAAGTGATAATGGAGACTGCTGTTCATATATGTATTACATCAAAAGTAGACTTATCTTGCACCCAACTTTTTAGCAATAAACTCTTTGTGTAAATATACAGGAATAACATAAACTAATAATTAAAGACCACACTAACTAGACCAGAAGTCAAGATTATCAATTACTAAAGAGACGAAAGATCTCTAGAATGATCATATATACAAATTAGTCTAATACAGTCCTGGTTATACCTTAATCCTAGTTTCCTGTCTTGTCAGCTCTTCTTTGTACTTTCAAAGTATCCAGATTGGGGTGACACATTATTTGATGAATCTCTATATAACATGCATTTTGATATATTCTACTTTTGAAAAATGTGGCAATTGAAATATATTGCCACATTTGAAATTGAAAATTGCCATATTTTTCAAATATATAAATGGCACTCAGTATTTGTAGAAAGCATATTAAATATGTCACTTTTTATTGCACCTGACATTTATTTAAAAATATAACAATATTTCTTATTACTCAATGCTCCAAAAATTAATAATCTCTCATTAAGGACCAAGCATGGAATAATCAACTATTAAAAATCAATTTGGGGCTGAGCACAGTGGTTCACACCTGTAATCCCAGCACTTTGGGAGGCCGAGGCGAGTGGATCACCTGAGGTTAGGAATTTGAGACCAGCTTGACCAACATGGTGAAACTCCATCTCTACTAAAAATATAAAAACATTAGCCAGGCATGGTGGTGCATGCCTGTAATCTCAGCTACTCAGAAGGCTAAGGCAGGAAAATCACTTGAACCCGGGAGGCAGAGGTTGCAGTGAGCTGAGAACGTGCCATTGGACTGCAGCCTGGGCAACGAGAGTGAAACTCTGTCTCAAAAATAAAAGTAAAAATAAAAATAAAAAAATAATCCATTTGGGATGGCATCACCCAAATGGCAGAGTGAGAAATGCCAGCCCAACCCTCATTGCACAAAAGCAACTGCAACACCAGCAAAAAATCTCAGTCAACTTTTTTAGAATTCTTAAATCTAGTTAAACACTTAAAACAATCTGGTGAAAGTTTAATGAAGAAAAAATTTGCTGCATCAGTGTAAGAAATCACTGTGACATTTTAAGTTGTCTGCCTACCATCTCCCACTTTCCAGATGAGTGATGGCGATGAAGACAGCAGCAGACCACACTCCTTGTTCAGGCTGCTAGTGCCAAAGAGAGCAATACAATTGCTGTTATCAAAGAATTGTGGCTGTGTTTTGACCTGTCTTTCAAAGCTCCCTGAATGACTAGCATGAGGGCTACAGTTAATTTGTCTGAACCAACACATTCTCAGGTCTAGGATAACATTTGTCAAAAGTATTTAAAGCCTGAGATAAGGAATATAACAGGCAATATAGCAAAACTCCAGGGAAGAAGAGGTTAGGAAAAGAGATATGCCAACTTTTAAAAGATCTGTTTATACCAGAATATCAAGATGACTAATTACATGCTCAGGGCTCTACACATACTCTGATAAAAGCAGAAAATAACCTCAGCTTTCATCACTGGCTCACTTTCTGACTCCATGAAAATAGGAGGTGAAAGCTAAGGCAGGGCTATAAACGGCCTGGCTGAGCACTGAAGGAATATAGAAGAAAGAAACTTATGAAGATTACAGTGGAGATGAATGAAATAAAGAATAGAGAATCAATAAAACCAAAAATTGGCTCTTTGAAATAAATATAAATAATATCAACAAACTTTCAGATAGACTGACCACAAAAAAAAAGAGAGGACTCAAATTACTAAAATTAGGAATGAAAGTAGAAACATTACTACAGATCTTATATAAATAAGGAATATAAAAGATATTACCGCAAACATTTTGTAAGAGACATGACCTCGCTGTGTCACCAAGGCTAGAGGGCAGTGACACAATCATAGCTCACTGTAACCTTGGACTACTGGGCTCAAGTGATCCTCCCATATCAGCCTCCCAAAGCACTGGGTTTATAGACATGAGCCACTATGCCTAGCCAAGAAAACAGATTTTCGATATTCTCCAAAAAATACTACTAAGCTGAATCTAGCAGCATATTTAAAAATATATACGTACAATAACCAAGTGAGATTTATTTTAGAAATGAAAGAGTGGTTCAATATACGAAAGTCAACTAAAGTAACATGCCACAATAGACTGAAGGAAAAAAATCTATATGATGACCTCGACTAATGCCAAAAAGAAAAAGCATGTGACAAAATCCCAAACAAACCGTTTCATGATAAGAACACTTAATAATCTAGGAAGAGAAGGGAATTTCCTCAACCTAATAAAAGGCACTTGTGAAAAGTTCATAACCAGCATTATACAAAACACTGAAAGAGTAGAAAACCTTCCCTCTAAGACTAGGAACAAGATAAGGATACACACTTTAGCCACGACTATTCAATGTTGTACTAGTAGTTCTTGTCAAGAAAAATAAATCAATGGTATTCAAACTGGAACAAAGTAAAATTATTTATATCTAGAGGTAAACCTAATAATATACATAGGTATTCTTTAAAAACCCACACACATACACACAAATATATGAAACTAAAAAGTAAATTTATCAAAGTGGCGGAATACAAGATCAACACACAAAAAATCAGTTGCATTTCCATGCAGTAGTAATTAATAATATGAAAATGAAATAAGAAAGTAACAGATCAAAAAGAATATAATACTTAGCAATACATTTAACCAATAATATGCAAGACTTGTATACTGAAACCAAAACAAAATGCCAAAATAAATTAAAGCAGGCAGAAATAAATAGAAAGGCATTATATGTTCATCAACTCAAAGACTTCATAGTGTTTAGATAGCAACACCTCACTGCCACAAGTGATCTACAGAATGAATGTAATTTCTGTTTAAAAAAAAAAAAAAGGGAAAACCTGATCCAAAATTCACATGGAATTGTAAGTAGCCATAATAGTAAAAAATAAATTAGAGCAAACTTGGAGGACTCAAAGTTCTCAATTTCAAGAGCTACTTGGGAGGCTGAGGCAGGAGCATTTCTTGAACCCAGGAGGTGGAGGTTGCAGTGAGCCGAGATCACGCCATTGTACTCCAGCCTCGGTGACAGAGTGAGATTCTGTCTCACAAAAAAAAAAAAAAAAAAAAAAAAAGCTTGATTTTATATTATGTTAACTTTGCCTCAATAATAACTTATATAAATTAAAAATAAAAATAAAAACCAATATGGTATTTGGCACTGAGGAGACAGCAATAAAGACGGCAAATTCTTCCCACTGAAGTTTTCCTCCAAGTAAACCTCAGAGGAACATTTACAAAACAGTCATAGCTCATGTGTGGGATTCGGTGGTTGGGAAATGCATTCTTGGAGAACAACCACAAATTGAATCAACTCCATATGGTACCCTTTTTGTGCAGTTACTAAGGCAATGAGTTCCTGGAGTTATACATCCACAACTTTTCTTTAGTTCTCTTCAAATATTCAGCCATCATGAGATAACGCTACAATAGTTTCTTAAGCAACATTGCAAGTGAACCAGCCTAGGCTGCAATGATGAGTGCCATGCTCTTCAACGCATCAGAGGGCTTTAAAAATTCTAAACGGCCTACTGTACTTGATCCTCCATAAGCTCAGCCATTTCCTTGAAGTCATTTAAAGCCATCTTAAAACTTATATACTTTAATATCCTGTCTTACAACCTTCCCTGATTGCTTTACAAGTAGAGACAAATTATGTATCATGTACATGTATATACATATATATACACATGCATATATTGGTATATGTATTAATGTATGTATATGTGTATTGTGTATATATATGATTATGTGTGTGTACATACATTTATGTTTATGGAATGTGGTAAGTACAAGCATAGAGTGTACACAGCAGGTTAAGGGAGCACATAGACTTGAACTCCACTCTGAACCTGAGAACTATGATGACTACAGGAGATGGTATCTGAGGATCTATCCTAACAAAATTCAGGAACAGGAATACTATGGGTCTATGTTTAAATACCACTATCAGCAACTCGTTCAAACAAAACAGAGTCAAGGGCATGTAATTCCTTGTGGATAGAGCATTTAGTACAAGGGATAGAAAGTAACACAAGAAAATGCTGGAGATACAAGAGGCTGCTCCTGAATGGTCTTGAAGTCACGCTAAGGAGTTTAGACTGTCTTAAGCACAATCATATCAGAAAACAGAATTTGGAAACAAATGGAACAAAGATGGCAGTTTGCTACTCTCTTGTAGGCTACAAGAAAAAGATAATGGGTTCAGGTTTTCCCATGTAAGTTATTTACATGATTTAACTCATTGAATCATCACCTACTAGCACTTTGCAGCACGGAAAACTGCAGAACAAAGAGAAGACAAATTTGCTGAGGTCACATTGCCAGAAGTGCTGGAGCTGGGTTTCAACCTGAGATGGTCTTGCTCCACACACGTGACCACTGTGCTCTGGTGTTCTCACAAGGTCTCTTGAATCTGCCTCTAGTTTTTTGCTGAGAGAGGAGCTATGCATTCATCATGTAGTCAAATGTCATATTCAAACACTAAAATCTTTCTACTCATACAGAGCTATTTTCAAATTAACAACCTGGAACATCATGTTCAGAAATCTATAGATCCTATGTAAATGTAACTTTTTACTCTGAAAGAAATTAATTCAAGCTCTGAGTCTACTGATGCATTTGTTGTAAGGTAAATAGGCGTATTTGTATCTTTGGTATACCAAATGGAAAAAAAAATGAGTGATCTTCATTATTTTAGATAAAATGAGTGTGAAGCAACGTTCATTTCCCTCCATTATTTGTACATAAATTAAACAAGCATGTATTGAGCATCTGCTAAGGGTCTGCTTTGTGTTATTAGTATGCAGTGAGAAATAAATGATCCCTAATCTTACACACCTCCCAGTAAGGTGGAGAAACACTAACAAAATATTCACACAGATATACAATGAAAGATGTGTAATGAAGTGTCTTCAAGACAATAAACAACATGTTTAAGTACAGTATAAGACAATAAACAATATGTATAAAATAGCAAGCAGAAATTCCATGTCTATTGTTGAAAATGATTTACAAAATAATATGGTTTGGCTCTGTGTCCCCATCCAAATCTCATCTTGAATTGTAATCCAAATTGTAATCCCCACTTGTTGGGGGAGGGGCCTCATGGGAGGTGATTAGATCACGGGGGCAGTTCCCCTATGCTGTTCTCCTGACAGTGAGTGAGTTCTCACAATGTCTGATGGTTTTATAAGGGGCTTTTCCCCCTTTGCTCTGCACTTCTCTTTCCTGCTGCTATGTGAAGAAGGATGTGTTTGCTTCCCCTTCCACCATGATTGTTTAAGTTACCTGAGGCCTCCCCAGCCATGCTGAATTGTGAGACAATTAAATCTCTTTCCTTTATAAATAACTCAGTCTTGGGTTTGTCCTTATAGCAGCGTGAGATGGACTAATACACAAAGCATATTAAGAGTCTTTGAAGATCTTTAAAAATAAAAAGAACATAAAATATGCTTTCAAATACTGAGCAAACTGACCCTATTTTTTAGAGGGGAGAATTAAGCAAGCCAACATTAATGGTGAATTAAAAAACACACACACAAGGTAAAAGATAGTCTGATTAATTATGCAGGATTGGTACACAATTTAGAATTATCCAAATCCTCTGTCTACCTCGTTCTCTTACCTCTATCTCTGCATGTTCCAGGGTAACCATATTTTAATCCCCAGCTTAAATGTTATCTCCTTTCTTAACGTATTTTTCTGAATTCTGCCTTCCTTCCAGCCTGAACAATTTTTTCTTTTCTCTCAATATCCAAAATGCCTTATTGTCTCCTCCTTGAGGCATTCTTCACATTCTGTGTAACAGTATGCACACCAGTGTTCTACCTGTACCACTGGGCCACCTCTTTTTATCCTGAAACACCTATTGTGCTTTTCACAATACAACAGCTGTTGAATGAACAGTTATTCTGTGCATCCCCTGGCTGTTGACATTTCTATTATGAAAAAGAAGAATACATTTTCAGCTACATTTATTGCTATATTATCCAGTGCATGTTCTGGTGGGCTCAAAGAATATAATTATCTAATTCGGAAATACCTTGTAAATGTAAGTGATTTATGCCACTCATGTTTGAATGAATCATTGGAGGTAGGTCCAGTATAGATCTGAAAGTTCTTGTTTACAAAATATATACTTCAAAATAAAAGTAATTCATATTAAGTTGAGTAACAACAGATGTTATGTACAAAGTTTATCGTATTAAATTTATCTTCTCTAGTCTTCTAATGTTTTAAATTGCAAAAACATTTCAGAAAGTGTAAAATAATTGAGATCCTCAAAGGAAAATACCTAGCTAAAAATATATGCAACCTTTGTGAGAAAGATGGACAGAAAAGAAACAAATAATTATTGAATTTTAAAAATTAAGCACTCATAATATTTATCATTTTTATATTTGACAGTAACAGTATATTGATGAAAACTGTAATAAAATGTTACTTTAACTTCATCTGGTATTCATGTAAGGAGTATTTTTATGGTGGTTGTTAGCTATAAGGACAGATTTAATCTGAATACAAAACCACACACACACACACACACACACACACACAAAATTTACTGGAAATTAAGTGGTATAGGGAATAGAGAATTAATTTGAAAAGTTTAATTTTAATATCTTTCTGATTTATAATTTCAAATGCTTAAAATAGTCAACTAATTTTTAAATTACCCTATTGAAAATCAAATAGTAGGATTTGAAATACTTCAAGAAGCTGATGAAATTCACTACCCACTCGCTCAGTACTTGTATTAAACCTTCAGTCAGCCAATGTCAAGTAGTTTTTCTCTCCCAGGATCGCAATTCTACATAAATCGAGCATTATTTTTTTTGTTTCACGTTCAACGTATCTCATAGTCAAAGAAATGTGTGTGTGTGTGTGTGTTTGTGTGTGTTTAAAAGAACAAAAATCACAGAATCAAAAGCAATTTGTGTAGAAAAGTGAGATATTGGAGAGATTGAAATTCTTCACAGACACAGTAAATGCTAGAGGACAGTGGAAAAAAGTCTACAAGGTTCTGAGTGAAAAAGACTATAACTCAAGAAATATACTTGGGCTCAAACTATCCTGCAAGTAAGAAAGCACCAGGCTGATAGCAACAGAGAACAGACTCATGGCTACTCTGAATGCATTCTTGAAAACAACTACAGACATAACTTGTTTTATTGTATGTAAATTCATGGTGCTTTGCAGATATTGCATTTTTTTACAAATTAAAATTCTGTGACAACCGTGTGTTAAGCGAGTCTATCACCTCCATTGTTCCAACAACATGTGCTCACTTCATGTCTCTGTCACATTTTGGTAATTCTCAAAATATTTTAAACCATTTCATTATTATTATATCTACCATGGTGATCTGTGATCAATGATCTTTGATATCACTATTGTAATTGTTTTTTGGCACCACAAACCATGCCCATATAAGATGCTAAACTTAATCGACGAATATGTTGTGTGTGTGTTCTGATGTCACTGACCAGCTATTTCCTACTTCTCTCCCTCTTCTCAGACCTTCATATTCCCTGAGACAACAATATTGAAATTAGGCCAATGAATAACCCTACAATGGCCTCTAAGTGTTCAAGTGAAACAAAGAGTGGCACATCTCTTGCTTGAAATCAAAAGCTACAAATGATTAATAAATCATTAAGTTAAAAACAAACTCAGTGATGAAGGCATGCTGAAAGCAGAGGTAGCCCAAAAGCAACAGCTCTTGTGCCAAACAGTTATCCAAGCTGAGAATGCAAAAAGAAAAGTTTCTGAAGGAAATGAAAAGTGCTACTACAGTGAATGCATGAATCATAAGAAAGTGAAATAGCCTGGGTTGCTGATATGGAGAAAGTTTGAGTGGTCTGGATAAAAGATCGAACCGGCCACAACATTCCCTTAAGCCAAAGCCTAATCCAGAACAAGGCTCTCACTCTAATAGAGAGGTGAGGAAGCTACAGAAGAGAAGTCTGAAACTAGCATAGGTTGGTTCATGAGGTTTAAGGAAAGAAGCCATCTCTCTAACATAAAAGTATAAGGTGAAGCAGCAAGTGCTGATGTAGGAGCTGCAGCAAGTTATCCGGAAGATCTAGCTAAGATCATTGATGAAGGTAGCTGTACTAAAAACATATTTTCAATGTCGATAAAACAGCCTTCTATTGGAAGAAGATGCCATTCAGGACTTTCATAGCTAGAAAGGAGAAGTCATTGCCTGACTTCAAAGTTTCAAAGGATTGGCTGGCTCTCCTGTTATAGGTTAACACAACTGGTGACTTTAAGTTGCAGCCAATGCTCATTTACCTTTCCAAAAATCGTAGGGCCCTTAAAGGTTATGCTAAATCTACTCTGCCAGTACTCTATAAACAGGATAACAAAGCCTGGATGACAGCACATCTGTTTACAGCATGGTTTACTAAATATTTTAAGCCTAATGTTGAGACCTACTGCTTAGAAAAAGAGATTCCTTTTGAAATATTACAGTTCATTGACAATATACCTGGTTACCCAAGAGCTCTGATGGAAATGTGCAAGGAGGTGATTGTTGTTTTTGTTTTGTTTTTTGAGACTGGGTTTCACTCTGTTGCCCAGGCTGGAGTGCAGTGGTATGATCATGGCTCACTGCAGCCTCTATCTCCAAGGCTCCACAAATTCTCCCACCTCAGCCTCCCAAGTATCTGGGACTACAGGCGTGTGCTACAACAGCCAGCTATTTTTTTTTTTTGTAGTTTTTGTAGAAACAAGGTTTCACCATGTTGCCCAGGCTGATCTTAAATACCTGGACTCATGCAATCCACCCACCTTGGCCTCCCAAAGTGCTGGCATTACAGGTATGACCATTATACCTGGTGATAATTGTCAACAACATTCATTCTGCCACCCGTGAGTCAATGAGTCATTCAGAATTTCAAGTCTTATTATTTAAGAAATACATTTCATAAGTTTGTAACTGCCACAAATGGTGATTCCTCTGATGGAATTGGCCAAAGTACGTTGAAAACCTTCTGGAAAGGATTCAGCATTTTAGATGAAGAACATTTCTGATTCATTGGAGGAGGTCAAAATATCCACAAACAGGAATTGGAAAGAAGTTGATTTCAACTCTTATGAATGACTTTGAGGAGTTCAAGACTTCAGCAGAGGAAGGAACTGCAGACGTGATAGAAATAGCAAGATAACTAGAATTAGAAGTGGAACCTAAAGATGTGACTGAATTGCTGAAATCTCAAGGTAAAACTTTAACAAATGAGAAGTTTCTTTTTATGCATAAGCAAATAAAGTGGTTTCTTAACACGGAATCTACTCACGATGAAGATGCTGTGAACATGGTTGGCATGACAACAAAGGATTTAGAATATTACGTAAACTTTGTTTATCCCAATTGTGAGAGAAGTTCTACTATGGATAAAATGCTATAAAACATCATCACATGCCACAGAGAAATCTTTCATGAAAGGAAGACTCAATAGATGTGGCAAACTCACTGTTGTGTTGTTTTTAAAAGTTGCCACACCCATCCCAACTTTCAGCAACCACCACCTTGATCTGTCAGCAGCCATCAACATTGAGGCAAGACCCTTCACCAGCAAAATATTACTACACACTGAAGTCTCAGATGATCATTGGCATTTTTAGCAATAAATTACTTTTTAATGAAGGAATTACATTGTTTTTCAGACATAATGATATTGACACTTAATAGACTACAGCAGAGTGTGAACATGGCTTTTATATGCACCAGAAAACCTCCAAATTTGTTTGACTCTTTTTATTTTGATATTTGCCTTACTGTGGTGGTCTAGAACTGAACCAATAACATTTCTAAGATATGCCTGAATGAACAATATTTCCAAGATATTTCCAAGATATGATAAAATCCAGATTATTCCTTTGGGTTATCCCCATCAAGCTGCCATTGACTTTCTTCACAGAATTAGAAAAAACTACTTTAAATTTCATATGGAACATAAAAAGAGCCTGTATAGCCAAGACAATCCTAAGCAAAAAAAACAAAGCTGGAGGCATCACGTTACCTGACTTCAAACTATACTATAAGCCTACAGTAATCAAAACAGCCTGGTACCAGTACGGGTACCAAAACAGGTGTATAGACCAATTGAACAGAACAGAGGCCTCGCAAATAATGCTACACATTTACAAACATCTGATCTTTGGAAAACGTGACAAAAACAAGCAATGGGGAAAGGATTCCCTATTTAATAAACGGTGTTGGGAAAAATGGCTAGCCATATGCAGAAGACTGAAACTGGACCCCTTTCTTACATCTTATACAAAAATTAACTCAAGATGGATTAAATACTTAAACGTAAGACCTAAAACCATAAAAACCCTAGAAGAAAACCTAGGCAATGCCATTGAGGACATAGGCATGGGCAAAGACTTCATGACTATAACACCAAAAGCAATGACAACAGAAACCAAAATTGACAAATGGGATCTAATTAAACTAAAGAGCTTCTGCACAGCAAAAGAAACTATCATCAGAGTGAACAGGCAACCTACAGAATGGGAGAAAATTATTGCAATCTATCCATCTGACAAAGGGCTAATATCTAGAATCTACAAAGAACTTGAACAAATTTACAAGACAAAAACGTACAACCCTATCAAAAAGTGGGTGAAGGATATGAACAGATGCTTCTCAAAAGAAGACATTTATGCAGGCAACAAACATAGAAAAGAAGTTCATCATCACTGGTCATTAGAGAAATGCAAATCAAAACCACAATGAGATACCACCTCACGCCAGTCAGAATGGTGATCATTAAAAAGTCAGGAAACAATAGATGCTGGAGAGGATGTGGAGAAATAGGAATGCTTTTACACTGTTGGTGGGAGTATAAATTAGCTCAACTATTGGGAAGACAGTGTGGCAATTGCTCAAGGATCTAAAACCAGAAATACCATTTGACCCAGCAATTCCATTACTGGGTATATACCTGAGGGATTATAAATCATTCTACTATAAAGACACATGCATACATATGTTTATTGCAGCACCGTTCACAATAGCAAAGACTTGCAACCAAACCAAATGCCCATCAATGATAGACTGGATAAAGAAAATGTGGCACATATGCACCATGGAATACTATGCAGCCACAAAAAATGATGAGTTCATGTCCTCTGCAGGGACATGGATGAAGCTGAAAACCATCATTCTCAGCAACAGGAACAGAAAACCAAACACTGCATGTTCTCACTCATAAGTGAGAGCTGAACAATGAGAACACATGGACACACGAAGGGGAACATAACACCAACTGGGGCCTACTGGGGGATACGGGGCTAGGGGAGGGATAGCATTAGGAGAAATACCTAAAGTAGATGACTGGTTGATGGGTGCAGCAAACCACCATGGCACATGTATACCTAGGTAACAAACCTGCACATTCTGCACATGTATCCCAGAATTTAAAGTAAAAAAAAAAAAAATCCAGATAATTTGTATATGTATCAAAATAAAGAACTCAAGGATAGAGAGGCTGCAGTGATGAATCACATAGATTTTAATATAGAACTAGGGTTTTAAATAGAGAACTAAGGTGTAAGAACTGTAATTATAAAACAGGACATAAATATTAAAAACCTTCAGTTAAAACAGTACACAAAAATTAGAAGGAAAAGAAGGATTAAAAGTATATTACCTTTATCAGTTTTCATAGCAGGGAATAAAGGAATATTATCTGAAATTATATTAATTAGTATCTTTATATATCTAAAGAAAAGCACATATGATCCAAGAAAAACAGCGGATACATCTTAAAAGGATAAAAACGAAAGAGGGAGGGGAAAATATCACTGAAATATATATTTATGTATTTTCCTTGTAGCAAGTAATATGGATTATTTGAAAATAAAAACAATAAAAAATTGGAAATACTTTAGGCCAAAAAGTAAGCAAATAAAAAGATTTTAAAAATATATTCATTAAGGTGAAAAATGATATTTAATGCTATTCTACAACTTGAACTTCTTACCACTTCAGTATCCATCCTGATTTTATTGTTCCAAAGTTCTACTTCAAGATCCACAGAATTAAGAAAGGTTTAAGGAATCCTTTCCCACTTGGTGTCGACAGTCTAATGAAAAGGCCCCTTTCTCTCTCCCCTCAGAAGCACAGCATTTATCTCTATTTTCATTATGGCTCTACAAGTTTCCACACATTTGCCTGTTTACTAAATCAACCCACCAGCTCAATGCATTCTTAATGGAAAGACCCATATTCTATCTGTATTTACATTTCCAGTAGAGTGCACAGCTTAAATAAATATTTGATAAATGGATGATTAATAAAAGTCAGGATGGGGGAGAGGGAGAAAACCTGAGCCTAGCGACTGGCCAATGTGCAAGCGCAAAGACTATTTCTTTGGCCTCAATCTGTGACAGCTCTCAAGGCCCATCCCAGTTCCAGAGCTCAACTGTGAAGCAGGCTAAGACGGCAGCTGCAACCTCATTGTGGATCAGGACCCCCTACACTAAGCTTTTTACCTTTTCCCCTTCCTTCCTTCCCTCCTTCCTTCCTTCCCTCCTTCCTTCCTTCCCTCCCTCCCTCCCTCCCTCCCTCCTCCTTCCTTCCCTCCCTCCCTCTCTCTCTTTTCTTTTCTTTTTTTTTTCCCCTCCCCCTACTTTTTTTTTTTTTTTTTAAAGACAGAGTCTTTCTCTATTGCCAGACTGGAGTGCAGTGGCGTGATCTTGGCTCACTGCAACCGCTGCCTCCCTGGTTCAAGCAATTCTCCTACTTCAGCCTCCCGAGTAGCTGGGATTACAGGTGGGTGCCACGATGCCTAGTTAATTTTTGCATTTTTAGTAGATACAGGGTTTCACCATGTCGGCCAGGATGGTCTCGATGTTCTGACCTCATGATCCACCCACCTTGGCCTCCCAAAGTGCTGGGATTACAGGCGTGAGCCACCGTGCCTGGCCACCTTTTCCATTGTCTTATGTCTGTATTTCCCAGGAACAATCTGGTACATATGCCACATGCAAATCTCCATGCGCATCCTACATGTAGGGCACATGTTACTTCTTTCATTTATTTTTTGAGACTCATCACAGTCTGAAGGAGAATTATTTTCCCCATTTTTTTCAATGAGAAGTTAAAAGTGCAAAGTGTTTAATTAACTTGTCCAAGATCACATGGACAGCATGTGGCAGAAACATTAATCAAGAAAAATGCCGGCGGAGCCAGAAATCAATAGGTATTTGTGAAATGACAGAAAAATTGAAAAGCATGTCTCAAACATCGCTGTGACTGTGCGCCTTGCTTCTACGGGCTCCACAAGGATTTCCAGACCCTTTTATTGCTTCCACACCAAATTGAACCTGACCTCACATAATTATGCTTGGAAGAGAAGTTAAAAATCAGCAAGAAATAGTTAAAATGTATGATAACTGATGGAACTGATTATTCCTAGTGGAAAAAATCATGTGTGATCAGGAAATTTTGCTGTAGTTGGGGCTATAAAGTTAGTACATGTAGTTTTCTTTTTACATTAGCCATGCTTTGGGAAAACTTTATATAGTATACAGAAAATCTGTAGTGAAAAAGTACATAGGAATATATGTGACAAAATCCAAAATCTGAAATGCATATTGTTCTTTCTATATTTGTGCTCTCTATTGAACTTCATGTCATAAAAGTGACTATATATTTAACCAGTTTCTCAGAGGAAACAGTCCACATTTCTTTCCAAACTACTTATATCCAGGTTTTTAGAAGGGAAGATAACTGTTTTCTTTTTCTTTTTTTGCAATATATACAGATGACACAGACAAAGCAAAGCCTTTAAAACTGTGTGCACACTGAATCTCACTGTCCCGAATTCTTCCCTGCAATGTGGCTCAACGTATTAAATTTTCAAGTACAGCATGAGACTTAGATGTATATGAGCTTTATCTCTATCTGGAATAATTTTTGGCTGTTATTTTGGTTAAATGCATTTTTATTACATTATAGTTTACTTACAAAATCTGATACAATTTTTAAAAATGTAGCTCACTTAAAAGACATCCTTAATTTTCCTGCCATTTCTATTGCAATGTGTAGTCAAAACTACTATGCTTTTGCCATTCAACTTAACAATTAGATATTTTAACCTATTACACTGATTCTCAGAAAAAAAATTCAGGAAGAAAACTGAAACTTTCTTTCTAAGAGTGTTTTACTACTGTTTGTTCAAGCAAAAGCAGTGTTCAATTAGCACAAATAAATAAAACGCTAACAGATCTCCTAAAAATTGTGGATGTGTTCGAGTTCAATTTAAAATTTATTAATAACTTTATTAATATATAGACTTAAACTAGATTCAAATGTATTAGATCACATAAAATTAAGCTTTTAAAATAAGACTAAATAAGGTAGAAGAGAGCTTCTGTTTTTAGCTATACCACAGTTTTCACAAACTGCCACTTCTAGGATTCTGCAGTAATCAAAACCATCAAAACAAATAAATCACTGTGCTTTGAGGTCAAGCAGACACGTCTGTAACCTCAAAGCCTTGATTTATTAACACGGAATGTGCCAGAAAATATAATGCACACACACTTTATCTTTAATAATGAAATCCTAGGGGGCGACTCCTTAGCTTAACTCATTAATTTTATATCAGCACAACACAAATAAATGTTTCTTAATGAAATCTTTTTAAAACTGTACGAATTTATATTTTAAATAAAATTGTATTTTCTTTCATTAATCACTCTTTCTTTTTTTGAAGGGGAGAATTTAAACTTGGAAATTTTGGAAACAAATTCCTATGCGGTAACACCACCAAATGTATCACTGTTGCCAGTAGTCATTATATAATTACTCAAACTGTGAAAAAGATTAATTTTATATATTGAAACCTTGTTGAAATACAGAAATATGCATATTCATTCCCTATCTTCTCTCAAAATAGCATTATGTTATTAGCATTCAGATTACAGGTTCATTCTTCACTCAGTTTATGGGAGGCTTGCACATGTTTTACACATATCAAAATAATTAGTATGGCAAACTTTTTCTTTTCTTTTTTCCGAGACAAGGTCTACCTCTGGCCCAGGCTGGAATGCAGTGGCATGATCTCAGTTCACTGCAGCCTTGACCTCCTGGGTTCAAGCAATCCTCCCACATCAGCCTCCCAAGTAGCTGGGACTACAGATGCATACCACTACTCCTGGCTGAGGTTTTTAATTTTTTGTAGAGACAGGTTTTTGCCATGTTGCCCAGGCTGGTCTCCAACTCACAGGCTCAAGTAACCCTCATGCACTGGTCTTTTAAAGTGCTGGGAATACAGGCACTGGCCACCACGCCCAGCCAAAATGATAAACTTCTTTAGTTTAATAATGTTTAGGGGAAAAAAGACTCACTAATTGTATACTGTATTGTGAAATATCAATGTTTAATTGTAATCTCTTTTCAAATTTTCTTTTTATTTTTGGTTATTAAAACTTAACGTAGGTTCCATGGTTAAGCTGCAAGTTTTAAAAGTACAATGTTTAAATGTAGGATGCTAACTATTTTTAATACCTGTAAAACAAAAAATTAAGATAGATAATTATTCTGTGCTTATGTAAGATATTAACATAAGGGAATGCCAGATGAAGGGTATGTAGAATTCTCTGTACTATCTTTGTAGCTTTTATGTAAGCCTTAAATTATCTCAAATTAAAAAGTTACAAAATATATAACTTTGACCCAACAATTCCACTTATAAGACTTTATCCATGGGGTGGGGAGATTTCAACAGTAGGCAGTAATTAAACAAATTATGTATTATCTGGAAATCTTACTCATTGAAAATTGTATACACCTATACTTATGGTGAGAAATTAAAAATTAATTGGGACTGTAAAAATCAGCCCTGCCATTCTTGGGCTGGAATAAGACAGGTAACGCCAGATGCAAAGCTAACAGGAATCACCCTTTCTCCCAAAGATAAACTATTATGAAACCAAGGGCAGCCTAAGGACTCTTTTATGAATGAGTGCTGTTTTTCTACTCACTGAGAAACCTTGTTTGCTGTCAGAAACTTTGATGTTTGAAATTATGTAAATAAGAATGAAACCTCCCACTCTTGCTTAGAGTTGCTAAGTTACTTTGACTCAGAGAAGCTACAGCAACTGACAACTCAGGTGCAGAGATTCAGATAAGGGGTTTCTGGACACAGTTCTCTGTAATTATCTCAACTCAGCAGTTTCCAAGGAAAAAGGACTCTCAGTTTACACTGCAGTCCAGAACTGATGTTAATCCCTTTAAATAGTCCTGCTTTGTGCCTGCTGAAAGTACCGTTTTATTTACATTTCCCCTAAGCTCCATCACTCCTCAGACACTTCAATAATTATCTTTTTTCCTTACTTTGGTGAGAACTCCTAAAGTTTCTCTGCTGTGCAGTCTCTTTCATTAAACTGAGGTAATAAACCTGATTTTGTCACAGTAGAGGCTGTCAATGGTGGGCTTATGTTGACTGAGTTAGGAAAACTGACATTGGAAAACATGAATAATCTTCTTTTATTTTGAGACGGAATCTCACTCCGTCGTCAGGCTGGAGTGCAGTGGCACGATCTCGGCTCACTGCAACCTCCATCCCCTGGGTTCAAGTGATTCTCCTGCCTCAGCCTCCCGAATAGCTGAGACTACAGGCGCCCGCCACCACGCCCGGCTAATTTTGTATTTTTAGTAGAGACGGGGTTTCACCGTGTTAATCAGGATGGTCTCAAACTCCTGACCTCAGGGGATTCACCAGCCTCAGCCTTCTGTGGTGCTGGAATTATAGGCATGAGCCACTGCACCTGGCCAGTAATCTATTTTTAAGTGGGGGAAAAAAAAAATCCTATAAAGTATTGCATATACTCTGCTATTTTTGCAAAATAAAATTATGTATGTATTCTACTTAGGGAAAGAAAAAATTCTAAGTAGATTCATTCAAAGAATGAATAATGATACTAATCCTAATGAGGAAGCGGGGGAGATTTTGGGGAAGTCCAACGAGCTTCTTTATCTTTTTCTGTGTTGTGTGATTGCTATTTTAATAATGAGCAATTCATTTTTAGGATGAAAGACTTTTGTATATTTTGAAGAGAATAGTTCCTTGCTCTCAAAAAATAATAAAAAAGTGAAAGCAGAAAGAAATAACCTGTACCTTAAATCTGAATAAGCCAAAAATGACCTACTTCCCTTGTCATTAACCATAGTCCCTTTCTGAATGCTTAGACTGAAGATACAGGCATAACAATTATTCTAAAATTGGATGTTAAAAAGACAACAGTGTTGATGTAGACAACTTAAGACTTTTTGGAAATGGCTTTTTCTTCTCCTTTGTAATCAAGTCAATCCTAGAACTTCCAACACAGGCAGATCTGATGGTTATAATTGTCCCTCTATAGATTAAAAGCTTTTTGATAATTAAGAGTTTTGGAGATCAATGATGTAAAACGCCCACTTAGAAATTTATTTCAGAAGCAGCTGCATAACCCTCTATGCACTGAGATTGTTTTTATGGTTCACTTTCATAAAAAGGAAATTTCATTAGCTAAAAATGGCTAATTTATCGGCATTTCATAATCAATAATAATCAATGTTTCATAATGATAATGAATAGTTTGACCAATTTATCTTTGGAAAAATTCCAGAGATAAGAGCAATGAATCTCATACTTTGCATCTAAATGAAAACAACAGTTTCTCTCTTTTTAACAGGTTTAAATTGTTATACTAGGCTTAGAAATTACAACTGTGAGAATGCAAAAATCATCACAAATTACAGACACTGCATTAGAGGTGGTATGGAAGAAAAGGAAGACCTTGAGTTGTATTAATAAGATATATATACACACATATATAATATATATCCCTCAATATTTTCCTTGTAGCAAAATCAACATAGATATAGATGTTGTTTGTAATAAATATAACTTTGATTGAATACATTGTGGTTTTCAACATATATTTAAGCATAAAATCTCAAGTACAAACAGGAATGTAAGAAACTATTTCCAATATATTTTTGATAGAAATATAAAATATCCATGTGCAGTAAATAAGGAAAAACCAATCATATTTAAATTCTGGAATTTTAGATCATCTTAAAATTTAATGAATTAAATCATTTTAGTATGCAGTTAAAACAGGGCAGAGCCACATGTTCTCCAAAGAATATTTAAAGATTCTTAAATTAGAAGTTTTCATCACATCTTCAATTCACAGGAATATGTCCATGCTACTAAAATTCTCTTATAATTTCCTTATATACATAAGGAAATCATAAGAGTCACAGGGATAAATTTAAGCATATATTACAACAAAACTTTTGAAGCAAATGGATAGAACAACTAATTAAATCATTTCCTATAAAACACTGATTCCAAAGCCCTCAATTAATTACTTCTCCTGTGGCTGTTCTGAACAGGCAAGATTTCTTCTTATTCCAGACTGAAGAAGTCCACGTATTGTTAGGCCTTTCATCATGAGTACATTCATTTGTGAAAAGCAAGAGGCACTAAAGCAACACTTTGATTTTGCAGATTTCTTTTCTACGTATCACTGTAGGTGCCTATAAGGAAACACTAATAAACGTGAATGATGATTCCACAATTAAAGACAATGATTCTGACGATTATTCATCATTGATGTAAAATATGGTACCACACTGACACTTCAGTATTTTGTTTCAGCAAGTCCTTTTATTTTTAGTTTTTAAAAATTTATTAGAGTTTATAAAAGGAGAATAGAGAGATTGTTGGAAAAAGTTGATTTGTTTTTGAACAGGTTAGACAATCCGAGTCAAGCTATTTGGATTTTATTATTATTTTTGGTATTTTATCCAGCAAGGGAGCTATCAGAGGCTTATATTCTAAATCACTCTCTCTTTGACCTACATAACTCAATAATTTTTCATGAGGAAGCTCTAGAGTCATCCTCTTAAGGATTAAGAATTAAACATTATTGGGGCCCAAAATTTTTATTTTTATATTAATTATTTAATTTCTGTTTGAAACTCAAATTTCAGATAATAAAGAAGAAATCTTTCTTGAAAGGGCCATTGTAAGAATTTAAATCTCTGAGAATGGTTAGAATCATATCTGGCACCAAGTAAATGCTAAATCTATATCATGGAATGAATGAATGAAGACATAAACTGTAGGATTTTAAATACATCTTCAATTTATCAAATTTGTATACAGAGCCCACATTGTGCGGGCACAAAACAAAGAAGTGCAGATTACTATAGAAATAATCTATATGCCTGTATTTGATCATCTATTTTCCCTCTATATAAAAACCATATTCTCTATATTTTATAATTTAATTATTAGTACAGTACAATGAAGACAAAATTAAGACCATGAGGAACTATAAAGAAGTAAAGTCACTTTAAAAGTAGGGTATTCCAGGCCAGGCGGGGTGGCTCATGTCTGTAATCCCAACACTTTGGGAGGCTGAGGCAGGCGGATCACCTGGGGACAGGAGTTCGAGACCAGCCTGGTCAACCTGGTAAAACCCCACCTTTACTAAAAATACAAAAATTAGCTGGGTGTGGTGGTGGGTACTTGTAATCCCAGCTACTCAGGAGGCGGAGGCAGGAGAATTGCTTGAACCCAGGAGGCTGAGGTTGCAGTAAGCCAAGATCACGCCATTGTACTCCAGCCTGGGCGAGAAGAGTGAAATTCCATCTCAAAAAAAAAAAAAAAAGTAGGATATTCCATGGTGTATATGCACCACATTTTCTTTATTTTTTCTAATCAGTCTATCATTGATGGGCATTTAGGCTGATTCCATGTTTTTGCTGTTGTGAACAGTGCTGCAATGAACATACGTGTGCATGTATCTTTAAGATAGAATGACTTATATTCCTTTTGGCATATACCCAGTAATGGGATTGCTGGGTCGAAGAGTATTTCTGTCTTTAGGTCTTTGAGGAATCACCACACCGTCTTCCACATGGCTGGAGTCATTTATACTCCCACCAACAGTGTATAAGCGTTCCTTTTCCTTCACAACCTTGCCAGCATCTGTAGCCATTCTGACTGGTGTCAGATGGCATTTCATTGTGGTTTTGATTTGCATTTCTCTAATGATCAGTGATGATTTTTTTCATATGATTGTTGGCATAGGTATGTCTTCTTTTGAGAAGTATCTGTTCCTGTCCTTTGCCCACTTTTTTAGGGTGTAGTTTGTTTTTTCCTTGTAATTTTAAGTTCCTTATAGATGCTGGGTATTAGACCTTTGTTGGGGTGCTAGGCAGCCAGAGAGAGAGAGAGAGAGAGCATGTCTTTTGCAGGGATGTGGATGGAGCTGGAGGCCATTATCCTTAGCAAACTAATGCAGGAACATACAGCCAAATACCACGTTTTAGCTTAAAAATTGAAGGTAAATAACGAGAACAGATAGACACATAGAGGGAAACAACACACACCAGCACCTTTTGGAGGGTGCAAGATGGAAGGAGAGAGAGGATCAGGAAAAATAACTGATGGGCACTAGGCTTAATACTTGGGTGAGGAAATCAGTTGAACAACAAACCCCCATTACGCAAGTTTACCTATGTTACAAACCTGCACTTGTACCCCTGAAAACATGGCCCAACAATCTCACTGGCACCTGTAGGAGAAAAACGACCCTGGAGTGAAGCCAGATGCAATTTTTATATTCATATTCTTGTTGTGGAATGTTCCTAGCAAATGAGAAAACCAAGCCCCCCAGAGCCCTGCACTCAAGAGCTATACGCATAGAACATGAGGATTAAGCTGCTGACTGTGTTTAAAAGGAAAAGATTACAAAGTGGAATAAATCAAAAAGCTACAAGAATTCAGAAGTCTCAAAGTTCAGCAAACCCTGGCTAGAGAAGTGTGACATGAGCTTAAGCTACAGAATAAACACCTAAACCAAACAAGCCACTAGAAAGAAATAAGAAAGTGAGGAAAATTCCAGAAATCCAAAAGAAAACTAGAACTAGAAGCCTGTCACAAAATATTTGGAAGAATTGTTTTTTCTGAAAATCTCAAGTATGTGATAATCAAATAAAAGCTCTTATTTATTAAAAAAAAAAGTTAAAAAGAAATAAGTAGAGTACAAAAAAGTAAACAACTGAAAAAAAGGTAGGGTAATATCAGACTAGTAGGGATCAAGAATGACTAGGTGGAGAAAATAGTCAAAATGTGACACATATCATATTCTACAAAGTGAAAAAATGGGTATGAATGTTTGTTAAAATAATCATTTTTGACACTTTTAAAATCACTTCACTGTATTGATTATCTAATTTTAGAGATTTTCTTGTGTTTCTCAATTTATTATTTTTTAATGGCATACTCATGATCTACAGTGTTTAGTAATATGTCCCAAAGTTTAGTCATTTATATCTTCCCCTAGAAAATTAAACCCAAAATGACTTTCATAGGTGATCTGAGTTTACCCTTTTGAGATCCCATTTCAGCACTGGTAAATTAAGTTGAACCATGTAATGCCTGAAATGCATTTATAATTACGTTTCTAATTTTAAAAGTCAAAGAATTTTTTATTCAAATATTAGCAAAGTATTTGATGCAAGTTAATAAACAAATTCTAAAATGCAAATGACAAGGTAAAGGATTAGGAAGATCCTGGACAGCTTTGGAGAGGAAGGAAAATGTGTTTGGATATGGGGAGGAATAGCAATGTCCATTATACATAAATGAACAAGTCGGGCAGAATAAGGGAGCCCATGTATTACCTACACATATACAGAAATATGGTATATGAAGAAGTAGCATTGAACATGAAGGAAAAGGATAGATTATTTAACAAATTGTGATGAGAAAATTAGCTAAACATATGAAAAAAATTAACCTGATCATAATCTCTCACCAATCAATAACAATCCAGGTGAATGGATTGCTTACGTGTAAAAATTAAAATGTAAAACAATTAGAATAAAATGTAAGAGAATATCTTTGTGATTTTAGGGCAGTGAAAAATTTCTCCAGAAATAAAAATAATATAAATACATATATCTAGCTCTATAATGCTAGTGTTAAAATCATCTTTAAGACGGTCTTGCCCACTCCTTAATATTTAGAGAAATATTTCAACTCAGTATACAGAGAGTGAAATAAAGTCAAGGAATATAGGTAATCAGGAGATAAAATATAATGTTTACCAGTTTATATGATTTCTTTAATTTGAATGCAACATTTTCTCAACATTTTAAATCAGAATACTCTGATTTAAAATTGCAAATATCTGATTAAAGATTGCTTTAACCTTGTATTTTTATTTTAAATTATTTTATAAAAATTAAAAAATGATCGCTTTAATAATGATGCAATGAATAACAAAATATTTTATAAGACATTCAAATTTTCAATTAATATATTTTAGTGAGATCTTAAAAAAGTAAATATATCATTGTGGGATAATTGAGAACAAATTAATTTCATGAACATGTAAATATAATGAAAAGCAGGGAAAAAGGGTATATTAAGAGCCAAGCAAAGCACCATAAATAATTAAAAGGGGGAGAAGCAGAAACCACATGGTGTTTAGGACATCTAGAAAAAGCTTGTAAACGAGACAGCTTTTTAAATGCTCTTAAGTGGCAGGTAGCACTGTGACGAGCTGCGATAGTGGGAGAAGAAAAAAATTATTATATAAACATAAATATAAAAAAATGGAAGTGGGCAAATTATAGATACATATTTACATAATGATACAATGCACATAAGGCTCAACTCTGACTACAACACACAATTCTCTATTTTTGCTGCTCATGCTGACCCTTCCTTGCACTTTTTGGCCTGGCTTCTGTATAGTACTCCTGCTTCCAGTCCTGCTCACAATAATCTACACTGTGCATGTACAAATATTAGTGTGTTACTCTGACCTAACTAATGTGCCCTAATCTGGCACAGTTTACACGCAAGCAGCACTGAAGCATGACGGCAAGTATCCTGTGACCCCTACGCCTTTGTCCTGCTCATGTTGCTCTATATGCCTGAGTAAATCCAGCACAATATTGAAAATACATATATGAAAAAATGAAAAGTTGTGCACGTTTAACAAGCTCATGCACAAGAATTTTAATAAATGGAGGAGAAAAACAGACTACCTACATGGGAACAAATAAATCCCAAACTCAAACCCTAAATAAGGATTAATTGGACATTGATTAAAGATCTACGTGTGGATTAATTAGAACAGAATATTCTATCATTAGACTAGAAGATAGTAGCTTTTTGTTGTTGTAGAGGGAGCCTTCTTGAGTAAGACAATTACAAGTCACAAAGAAATAAATCTGATTGTATTAAAATGTAAAATGTTAGTAAGACATAGAAGATTATAAGCAAGTTTAAAGGCAAGCGATAACATAAGACAGCTGTATTGTGTATAACTGTAAATAACTAATATTTAAAATATAGACAGCATTATTGTACACCATTAAGAAAAGATGTCGCATAGAAAACTAATCAATAGACGTGAAGAAATAATTCAATAATTAAGAAAATCAATTGGTCAATAAACACATGAAAATATGTTCAAAGGGCAGAGAAATGCAAGTTTTACCCACTCATTTATCCAAGGGGCAAAAGTCTCACACTGTCACGGGTTGCTGAGAAGGTAGAACAAAAGGTTCTGGAATTTACTTGGCTGCATTTGGATACACCATCTGGCAAACTTGCAGGAGATGGTAAGTCTGTGGCCAACCTATGTCCAGCAAATCCACCTCTAAGCATATAACCTAACCAAACTCTTGCACATTTGCAGTAAAATACAAATTGTAGGTATTTATCCAAAGCAATAGTATACAGAAGTAAAAATGAATGAACTGCAACTCTATATCTCAAACTATTACATTTCAAAAACATAATCTTGAGCAAAAACAGGAAATCACATTCTGTACGATTCCAATTACATAAAGTTGAAGCTACGTAATGCAATAGCAAATATTATTTAAAGAAATACGAAAATCTAATAAATGTAGAAAAACTGTACATAGAATTATAAACATGAGTTTACTTCTGAAATAACTGTATTGGGATATACAACAGGCTTCAATTATACTCATTTTATTTCTTTTTAAAAATCTGAAACACTTATAGCAAATTAGGTTTTAAGAAAACTTTATGCGCTTTGGATGTTTGAAATATATCAAAACTGAAAAAATCTCGCAATAGCAGTTGTTGCTGAGGATAAAAGAAGTTTTCATTTCATTAGTTCTAGGCTTATAAATGAAAACAATTATGAGCAATCTGAAAACATCTAGTAAAGTGAACAACACGTCTTAAAAACCAGTATTTCTACTTCTATCCACATACCCTGGAGAAACATGTATATATGCAATCAAGGATAATTATGTATATGTTTGTTGAAGCACGGTTTGTAGTAGCAAAATCAGCAATACCTGTCCATGTCCATGAATAGAGGAAGAGTGATTAACGTATGCAGCAGAGGACAATACAATGGTTGAAGTGCACAGACTAGTCTTAGGCAGTAACACAGATAAATACCGAAGGCAACTCTTCAGTGTGAAAATGGCAAGATAGTAAAAGGTTCAAATGGGTCTTCAACTCCCAATATTTTTGTTGTTGTTGTTGTTGTTTGTTGGTTTGTTTGTTGAGACAGGGTCTTAGTCTGTTTTCCACGCTGGAGTGCAGTGGCACGATCTCAGCTAACTACAGCTTAGATCTCCCAGACTCAAGTGATCCTCGCACCACAGTCTCCCGAGCTGGCTGGGCTACAGGTGTTCACCACCATGCCTGGCTAATTTTTGTATTCTTAGTAGAGATGGGGTTTCACCATGTATCCAAGTTGGTCTCGAACTCCTGGGCTCAAGTGATCTTCCCACTTCAGTCTCCCAAAGTGCTGGGATTACATCCGTGAGCCACTGCGCCTGGCCACATTTTTCTATGTTAAAAAATTTAAAGGAAAAAAATAACTTTCTAAAATATAGTAGTGTGTGCTTGGAGGTTTGTAATATGATTCTCTGCAATTTCCATCATGCTTGAAATACTATATTTAAAAAATCTAAATGCAACAACGGTAGATGTTGCAAAGAGTTCCGAATTGCAAATTTAAGTTTAAATTATTAGTCTAGGTAATGAAAAAGCATGGGAAATTTTAAGAGGAATAATTATGTTTCAAATAGAAATTTTGAAAAATTAATCGAACAGGAGTACAAGGATAATTGAGTGAGCAGTAAAAAGAACCATTAGTCAGTCACACCAACACTTGTGCCTTAAGTTAGACAAAGAATTTATCAACTGGAAAGAGACCACAGAAGGCAGAGACATTCTGAGGAAGCACCAATAAGATACAGCATCCAGTTGGATGTTCTCATTGAGATAAAGACAAGACACGTTTGCCTTTGAGGTCTAATATTGAATAACTTTGAAAAGAGTGGCAGCGTTAATAGAAATGTCTACTTAATATGTGTTTCTACGTGACAAAGTAGCTGGTTCAGGAGGGAACAGAATATATTCTATTTAGACTCATTGGCCTGGAGTAAAATATGAGTAGGAAGCAGAAAATATTTTGCAAAAATTTGAGTATGCCAATCTGGACACCGAAAGTGAGATTAAAGTATAAAAGGTTTATTTCAGAGAAGTCTTTTGAGAAGCACTAATGAAACTGTAGGGCTCAGGACTTGAGGAATTCTCTGGGAAAGAGGATACGTTTTTTTAAAAGCAGAACTCTTATAGTGGTGGGTGGAGAGAGGGCATGAGGAGGAGGAGAATCCAGGGAAGGAGGTCCAGTGGGCCAGTTAGCAGGAAACCCACCTGTGTGGATTCCTGGCCCTCCAGACAGATGGGACCGTCAGGCATTAGAAGCAGAGGAAGGCTGGAAACTGTTAGGGTACACATGATGGAAGGTTCAGAAATTGAGGGCTTTCTAGGTGATTCTAGCTGAACTTCTGGTGGGTGATACAAACTGAAGGGAAACTGAAAGTTAGTTGTTTTTGTTTTGCTTTGCTTTGTTTTAATGACAGGGAAGAGCTAGTCAGGTGACGGTGAGGAAGCCCAGTACTCCAGGTGAGGAAGCTGGGATGCCTCAACGCAGAGTGTGGTCAAGACATCATCAGCCTGGTGACCCCACACCAGTTTCTGTGTCTTTCCCACACATCAATCCATGCACACAATTTTGTCCAATGAATATGTTTAAAACCACATGTAATCAAGTAATTGCTCTGGATTAAAACATTACACCTTTCTACTTTGACGGTATCAGATATAAAATTGTTTTCCCTGTGGCAAAAAAGAAGTCATCCCCAAAGAGGTGAAATTAAATGTAAAGATACTCCTTCATTACGGCAAGTCAAATCCGTATTTCTTGTTTAGAAATACCAATGTCAATAGGTGACATGGTATGGGGCTTACCACGCACCTGGCATTTTGCAAATTTTATCTCATTTACATCTTTCAATAACCCTATGGGAGTTGGCCATTTGACACTTCACGCCCATTTCACAGATGAGGTATGGGGATGGAAAGTCAATGGCCTCAACCAAATGTCTCTATTTCCAAAGTTCTTTGTCTGCACTACACTCTGGTGATATTCAGAAACTGGTACTCTTGAGCTGGAGCTTAAATAACGTTAATAATCTGAAGTACTGAGTTTTCCTGAAGTAGAATTCTGTGGAGAGTTGTTTCAGAGACAAAAACAATGTAGTCTTTGATAAGCTCCAGCTAAGTCATAAAATCACATTATAAAAACCAACATCAATGAAAAGGAAGAAAAGCCATTTCAGACTCATACTGCTGCATAGAGAATGTTTTTGTAAAGGGTTTTCCGGTTTTAAAATAAGTACAATTGAGAACCTGTCTTAATCTTTGAGTATATTTAAAGTGATGCACGCATCTTAGGGTTTCAAAGATGGTAGACTGCACACATAACCAGGAAAGTGATAAAGAGATCTGAGGAATCATTAGTGACATTACCTTTGAGATTAGTTGAGGCACTCATCAGGCACTGTGAATTGAAACAGATATAGTCAATGGTTTCAACTAAATTGGGGAAAAACTATATAAAATAGGAGCCTTAGAATTACTGTAGATTATACAGAAAAAGCATATCATGTGCTAACCTAGGGTGGCACACCAATCAGTGTCCTCAGAGATATGCCAACCTCCTGGGGTAAGGGTGGAATACACTGTCATGAAATTGTGTGCAGTGGTTGAAACAGGTGTTCTGAGAAGGCGCTAGAAATCAGTGTCACAGATCTGAGCCTTCTGATTCAGTGTGTTATCTCAGCTACCTTAACTTCATGGTCTTCCTGTATAAAAATGAAAATGATATCTGACCTGCCCACTGAACAGCATAGCTGTGTTAAAGGTGAACTGCGTTTGAAAAATTCATGAAAAATTCTTAAAAATTCTTTAAAAAGAATTCAAGAATTCATGCTGTTGGGATGATTCCTAATAGAACATTTCACTTGCTGTAAAAGTTGCTGCACAATTTTATTGTATATACTATTTGAAATTTCCTATTAAATATTAAAGATAAATATATACATAAAGAATAGTCAAAATAGTAACTGAAAAAATCACAATATAACAAATACATCTAAAGACAATGCAAGACTAATTTTTTTTTATTTAGATGGCCTTTAAAACAAAATCTCTTCCCTCCAAAACAACAATGTACTTTGCTGTGTTTTCTGTATGTTTTATGGTTAAAAAGAGCTAAATTTTAGTATGGTCACAAAAAATTGTCAAAAAATAAATATAGTTGAAGTTATAAAATGTAGTTTGTAAAAATTAAACATGGAACAACACCTCTTAGGTAAGATATAAAATATATTCTGACTGGCATATTTCCAATTACTGGCTTTACATTGCAATCGATTGATATTGTTGAAGCTAATTACAAAGGTGGATATTACAAAGTGCCTCTATGAAGGCGGTGCCAATATTCTTGTACATATCAAAGAAAACCATAATGGAGCAGTTCTGAATGTAAACTTATTTAACTATTTAACAAACGTTTATTGACTGTCCTCTTTTGTGCCAGGCTGGACTAGTCTGGTAAAGGGTCTTACATATCATTGTATCCTCCTGTCTATAGTAAATGCTGGGGTTGGTATTAATGCCATCTTTTTACTTCTTCATCCTTGGTGTATTTCCTATTAGCATATCCTCAATTAACACATATTAAACACATACTAACACATCCTTAATATTTGTAATTGAAGAAAAACCAACCAGATACATTACAGATTGTAACTGCAGAGCAAAACAATGATTTATTTCACCTTTGTTCCCGAGTCCTGGGTAAATCATGAATATCCAAATGTGTTAGGTGCTATTTCTTTAGGTGCTATTTAGGTGCTATTACTTTTCTTTTGAAAAGTAATTTTACTGTTTCCCCTTTACACTCTAGTCAGATACTGACATTAAGCTGTCAGCAGAAAGCATAATGACTTAAACTTCTTGGATGCTTTCCTTGGGACTTTATTTATTTTGTATTCTGCACACTTTTATTGTCATTTAAAAGGGAGTTGTGACTAGTTGAAACCATGAGTATCAAGATAGCTATGTGCACACTTCGGATGGGTATGCGGTTCAGTGATCTCTCTTTTACTGCAGTTACTAAATAGAATTTCATTGAAAAGGCATTGAACTTTATCTTCTAAGTAATGAAGCCTTCTAAAATTTAGTCAAGATGGCTCTAGAGCTCAACATCAAAGACACAGAAGTTTTGCACTGCTGTTTGTTTTTAAAGTCAATGGAGTGTTCAAAACCACTTGGGTCCTAGTAATTAAGGTATTCTATGAGCAAATGTAGCTTATATAAACCTCATTTTACAGAGAACACTAAACTGCAACTGCCAAATGATTAACATTTATATTTTCCCCAATTCAAAAGAGAGGACCATAAAATGAAAAAGTCCTAGCTAATAATTGAAATATACGTACTTAGGCAAAAAAAGTTTTTTCCTCACTATTATTTCTTAGTTTACTATTACTCTCATATGAAATTTAAGAAGCAGCCATTTCTTGACTGGCATTAAATAAATATTCCCTTTATGTTTATTTTAAAGCTCTCGGGCTAGGCATAATGGCTTATACTTGTAATCCCAGAACTTTGGGAGGCTGAGGCAGGAGGATTGCTTAAGGCTGGGAGTTCAAGACCAACATGGGCAACATAGCAAGACCCTATCTCCACACGCACAAAAAAAGAAATTAGCTGGGCAAAGTGGCACATGCCTGTAGTCCCAGCTACTGGGGAGACTGAGTCAGGAAGATCACCTGAGCCCAGGAATTCAAGGTTATAGTGAACCATGATCACACTTACTGCACCTCAGCCTGGATAACAGAGCAAGGCCCTATCTCTGCAAAGGAAAGCTGTTTAATATTTAAATAAAAATTGTACTTTACATATTTCTCAGAATTTACTGAGAAAAGCTGTTATCATTCATCAGGCTTAGATGAAAATATAAAATTTATCAGATATTATAATAAAAGATCATCCATTTGCATTTGACTTAAAATGAAGTGAAATAATCCCAAAAGTCCAAAACAAACACCAAACACTATCTAGACCATATGCAGAAGAATGAAACTGGACCCCGTCTTTCAGTATATACATAAATCAAAATGGATTAATAACTTCAATAAGACCTAAAATTATGAAACTACTAGAAGAAAACATTAGGGAAATGCTCCAGGGACACTGGTTTGAGCAAAGATTTCTTGAGTAAGGACTCAAAAGCAGACAACCAAAGCAAAAATGGGCAAATGGGATCACATCAAATTTAAAAACGTCTGCACAGCAAAGGAAACATCAGCCAAATGAAGAGAAACCTACAAAATAGGAAAAAATATATGTGAAACTATTCAAGTGACAAGGGATTAACAAGTGGGATATATAAATAACCCAAACAACTCAATAGCAATATAAACAAACAATCTGATTTAAAATGGGCAAAAGTTCTAAATAGACATTTCTCAAAAGAAGCCAATTAGTCAACAGGTATGTGAAAAAAATGTTCAACATCACTAATCATTTGGGAAACGCAAATAGAAACCACAATGAGATATTATGTCACCCCAGTTAGAATGGCTACTATTAAGAAGACAGGAAATAATAAATGCTGGCGAGGATGCACAGGAAAGAGAATGTTTGCACACTGTTGATAGAAATAAAAATTATTTCCATCTAAAATACAGTATGGAGGTTCCTCAAAATTTGAAAACAGAACTACCACATGATCCAGGAATCCCATCTCTGGGTATATATACAAAAGAAAAGAAATCAGCATATCAAAAAGATACATAACTGCCATGTTTATTGCAGCAGTATTCACAATAACCAAGATATGGTATTAACCTAAGTATTCATCAATAGATGAATGAAAAAAAAATGTGGTACATAGATACACAACGCAATGTTCTTCCTCCATTAAAAAAAAATGGAATCCTGTCATTTGCGGCAACATGGATGAAACTGGAGGTCATTATGTTAAATGAAATAAGCCAGGCACAGGAAGACAAACGTCAAATGTCTTGCAACATGTGGGAGCTAAAAATATTGATCTCATGGACACAGTGGATAGAATGGTGGGAACCAGAGGCTAGGAAAAGTCATAGGTTGGTTAATGGGCACAAAAATACAGTTAGATAAAAGGTAAGACCTAGTGTTTGATAGCGCAATAAGGTGACTATAGTAAAGTTAATAATTCATTGTATATTTCAAAAGAACTAGAAGAGGAGAGTTGAATGTTCTCAACACAAATAAATGAAAACTGTTTGAGGTGATGAATGTCCCAATCACCAAGATTTGATCATTATACATTGCATTATTGTATCAAAATATTACATGTATTCCATAAATATGGACAACTATTATGTATCCATAAACATAAAAAATTTAAAAATTAAAAATAGCATAATTGCCATAACATTCCAACAACCTAAAATCTTTTAGGAGACCAAAGACAAACATGCAAGCATGAAAACAATACATTCAAACAGTGCCAGGATTACATATACAACTACAAAGTGATCACATCATAGTCTGTATAAATGCAGTCCCTTGGATTTGTGCTGAGCACAGCCCTCGCGGCCCTATGTGGTGGGCCTAGGTTACAAATTATTCTCCATGAGCTCAGACACAGTAGAAAACTTCTAGGTTGAAGATGATAGGTGATTCAGTCTGGAAGGAGTAAGATTTGAACATGTTCTTAAATAGGTGAGATTTGTAAATGGGGCATACTGGGGTCTATAAATTATTAAGAACATAAGACATGTTTCTCCCACTTTCTGCTGTATTTCTAGGAAGAACAGTGGGAGAGGATGTAAAGACCTCACTTTGAAGGGAACAATTCTCACTGTCTCCAAAAGAAAAGACATTTTTATGTTTTCACAGGTGGCAATGTGGAGAGCCATTCCATTAAATCATACTTGTGTATTCATATATTTATACAGATAGTTAAATTGTATGCAAAAACGCAAATTAGCTTTTCTATGCCGTGGTGCCTTGAGTTTCAGAACAACTGTTGTCCTATTAAGACTGTTCAGCAGGCCAGGCGCGGTGGCTCAAACCTGTAATCCCAGCACTTTGGGAGGCCGAGACGGGCGGATCACGAGGTCAGGAGATCGAGACCATCCTGGCTAACACGGTGAAACCCCGTCTCTGACCAAAAAATACAAAAAACTAGCCGGGCGAGGTGGTGGGCGCCTGTAGTCCCAGCTACTCGGGAGGCTGAGGCGGGAGAATGGCGTGAACCCGGGAGGCGGAGCTTGCAGTGAGCTGAGATCCGGCCACTGCACTCCAGCCTGGGGGACAGAGCGGGACTCCGTCTCAACAAAGAAAAAAAAAAAAAAAAAGACTGTTCAGCAAAAACATATTCATTCATTTTAAGGACATGTTTGTTCCTCGCTCTCTCCTTTCTTCCTTCCTTCCTTCGTTCGTTCCTTCCTTCCTTCCTTCCTTCCTTCCTTCCTTCCTTCCTCCCTCCCTCCCTCCTTCGCTCCCTCCCTCCCTTTCGAAAACATTGTCTAGAGATCTGGAAAGCAGAAGAAAATGGAGGAGCTACAGAAGACAGTATTGTTAAATGTGCCCTTAATTATGAGATAAATAAGCTAACTGCATGATGGGTTTGTAAACGATGAGTATATTCATTGGAAATGTTTATATGAAGATACAGCCAACCTAAAATCCCTTAAAATTCTGTAAGGCATAGATTAATCTTTTACATGTTTAGTAATCTTGCAATTTAATATATGGATCGTAAGGTTGGGGTAAATATTTTTGACCTCTCTTTTGTGACCCTCAAAATATGACTTTCTTTTTTAAGATTTTTCTTCCAAAATCAGAATTTATCTTATGAATGCATTGACCTTTAGGTGCTGAAAATGAAATAATGCATGCTTGCACAGATGTTTGCAAAGAGTAAGCCAAAATGTTACATAATATATCAATATGGCTATCTACATGAACTCACTGTATCAGACTGTGAGTTTAGCTACTGAGGTAAAACTGTGGTAAAACAAATATCTGGTGCCTATCTTTAAGATAGTAATAATCATTTAAGATTCAGATTGGAAGGTGGGGGAGGGGGTCTCATAATTCAAATCATCACAGAACGACACCTTTCCCCCCTTTATCTGTTTTCTTGATGATATGCAGAAATTGACAGCCCATCTATCAAAATTTGGCCTTTCTCAATCTGAGTTACATAAGAGAATTAAGACTTACAAAAAATGACTTGCGTCATTATTTTCCTCAATTCACAAGCATTGAACAGTTGCTACCATTTTCCATATAGGAAGGAAGTTAACTCATTACATACATTGGAAGACTCAAGGAATTAAGAGTTTCTTCCTGATGGAACCCCAGTTCAGAAGGGCTGCCAACAAATAGGTTCCTTTTCAAAGGTCTGTCCCAGGAGGCTTTTGGTATCTGTCAATCAATTCTACCATTCAATGGTTGGAGCATCATAGACTAAGCACTGTTTTAGATCTTGTAAAATATTATTTTACTCAACAATGAGGCTGGTGTTCTTCTATCCAATTCATAATTAAGAAAAGTGAGACCTGAAGGTATTTGAAACTTTCTATAGGTTACACAATTCATAATTGACAAGTTATTAATTAAATCCCTCAATTGATTCTAAAAGAGTAAACTCTTTCCATTTTTCTACACTACTTCCACTATAATTGTGCCCCAATGGATAGCTTATCATGTTTGTAAACTGAGGCTAGGTTTTGATACTCCCTCTTACATTTTCTAATTAGACTTTTAATTTTAAGATAACTGTTGTTACACATGCAGTTGTGAAAAACAGCACAGAACAACCCTGCATGGTCTTTATCCAATTTTCCCCATAGTAACTTCTTGTAAAATTACCGTCTCATTTCATAACCAAAATACTGACATTACTACAGTCAAGATACAGAACATTTCAACCATCAAAAGGATTTCCCATACTGTGCTTTTATAACCACTTCTACCTCACACACAAACCCCATTCCCTCTCCCCTGTTCACAACCTCTGGATACCACCAACCTGTTCTTAATTTCTACAATTTATTATTATAAGAATGTTAATGGAATGACATTGCACAGTAGGTAACATTTGATGATTGGTGTTTTTACAGACACCCACCGTAATTTTCTGACATTTATTATTAGTTTGGTCCTTTGTTACTACTGTGTAGTATTGCATAATTTGGTGAACTACAGCTTGTTTAATCATTCACCTAACAATGGACATCTGGTTTATCTTCAGTTTATTACTATTTCAAATGAAGCAGCCACAAACATTCATGAATAGGTTTGTATGTGAGAAGTTTTCATTCCTCTGACATGAATGTCCAGGAGTGCAATTGCGAGGTCTCATTTTTGCATATGTAGGTTGCTAAGAAATTGCCAAATTGTTTTCCTGAGTGTCTGAACCATTTTATATTCCCACCAGTAATGTACGAGTGATCCAGCTATCCATCTTCTCTGGATTCTTGTCAGCATTTAGGGTTGTCACTTTTTCTTAGCCTTTCCAACAGGTGTGTAATGATATCTCTTGGTAGTTTTAATTTGCATCTTCCTAATGATTAATGATGTCAGACACCTGTTTATGTGCTTATTTGTATATATGTCAACTTTGGTGAAATGTATGTTCGTGTCCTTTGTCCGTCTTCTGGTTAAATTATGTTTTTAAAAAATTTTACTGTACAGTTTTTAGAGTGTTTTATACTAGTTTTTTGGTTTTGTTTTTGTTTTTGTTTTTTGTTTTTTTTGTTTTAATCACAGATGTATAGTCCTTAAGTATTTTCTGCCGGTTAATAGCTTGTCTTTTCATCCTCTTAATAGGGTCTTTCATAGAGCAATAGTTTTTAATTTCAATAGGATGAATTTGTCAATCTTTCCTTTTATGGAACATAATTTTGTTTTCAAGTCTAAGAATTCTGCCTAGTCCTAGATTTTCTTCTAATGGTTTTCCAAAATTTTTAGAGCTTTACGTTTTACATTTAAGTCTGTGATCTGTTTTGAGTTACAAGGTGTGAAGTTGATGTGAAGCTTCACTTAGTTTGCTCATGGATGTTCAATTACTCCAGTAACATTTGCTGAAAAGGCGTTCCTCTTTATCAAATTAGTTTCCCACCTTTGCCTAAAATATGTTATATGTATTTGTGTGGGTCCCTATTTAAAACAAACTTTTTTCTTAATTATATGATCTGGATGTATCCTTATATCAAAGCTCCTACAAATCCCCATGTGTGAACAGGATAATTCACTAATGATGCTCTAATGTCTAAGCTAGGAGTAAACAAAAGAGAAATTAATTCTATCTACTTATTGCTAAAGACAACTATTTAATATGCACTAATCTAAAACACGGATGATTTTAAAATATTTTAAAACTTAACTGAATCACTTCCAATAATGCTGTTTTATCAGTTATATGTATTAGTTGCAAGCAACAGAAGCTGACACTTGCTGATTTAGACAGAAAGGCATTTATTAAAGTTTTTATTGTTTCAAAATAGGAATAGAGGACTGGAGAACCAGGTTCAAGACTAAGCAACCATAAATATTCTCTAAAGTTACTAAAGTGGCTTAATGAGTGTATTCACTTGAGACAACAGATGCAGTAATTTGCATTGTTTCTGCTCTTGTGTCATTACATTGATCCAATAGAAATGACTACTCTGTCGTCCTGTGAAGATTCCTCCACTGAATTGCCTCTTTTGTCACTAACTCAAAGTCGGTCCTAGGTTCCCATAATTTCTAAAAACCAGCTCATGATCTTGTGCTCTAGCTGCAAGGGAGATAAGCATTTTGGGCATTTCATCTTTTATGATGCAAGACCTTATTTACTACCTTCACCATTCATAATGTGGGAGTACTCTCCAAATATGGGAAAGAGACTCAAATTCCGGCTGAAATAAAGAAATGACAAATGGCTGATATAGACATTCATAGTGTTTATTTTTATTTTTATTTTACTTATGGAGGCATACTTTAACTTATTTATCATAGCTCTCTAGGGTTCAGGGGAAATATATGGTGATAAACAACTTGCATTAAAAATTATTCTGGTAAAATGTACTTCATTTATTCTAGAATCACTTGAGATAAAAACCAAGCCTGAAACAAATAATTCTCTTGCCCAGAAATCAATTCACGTAGAATCTCTGGGAGTGGATCTTGCCATTGCTGTTACCAAAACAAATAAAAGAGAAAAAAATAACCCTCAAAAGTAAAATAATTATTTTTCTTCACCATCGTTATGACAAGCCATAGTGCTACCATGGAGGTAGACAACTTGTTTTGAGAATATTCCAAGTCAAAATCATCACAGGTAGAGGGTCTCACAATGACGGAAACGCCATAGCCAGCTCTCCTGTCTCTCAGCGGAGTTCTGGAGGATCACATGACCTCTACCTCCACAAACAGCAATTAACCAGTGAGAAAGTTCCATTTCTGTAATTCAAGAAAGCCCGCATGCTCATGATCACAAATGCTGCACATACACAAAAAGTATGGATATTTGAAGGCATCAAAAACTACCAAAGATAAAATTGATAATTTATTCTTATAATAATTTTTAAATGAACCAAATGAGAATTCCAGACATGAAAATAAAAACATCAAAATGGATAGCAATGAATAGTTTTAACAGTAGATTATTTGCAGCTGAATAGAAAATTAGCAAACTGAAAGAAATGCAAGAACAATTATTTATCTTGAAGATTTGAGAGGGAAACAGATGAAAGAGTAAAAGCATAAAGACACTTTGAGATATGGTAGTAATTACTTGCCATATCTCTGCTTTCTTACATATGAGTAAGGACAAAGAGAAAGAATGGACAGAATTGATACTTGAAGAGGTAATGGTGGAGAATGTTTCAAAACTGATGAATGATATCAAGCCATAGAATCAAGAAGCCCTATAAACCTCAAGAAAGATGAACGGAATGAAAACTATATTTCTACATGTCATAACAAAACTCCTGAAAACCAAAGATAAAGAACATATTAAAAGCAGACAGAAGAAAAGAGACTAATCATTTTCAAAAGGCAAAAATAAGACTGCCAGATGGATTCTCAATGCAAACAATGGTAGGTGAAAGATTCCTTTTTCCCAAGAGCTAGAAAAACAAAATACTTCTGTGGCAATGGTTCTCCAACCTGGCTAGCCTGTAGAATCACCCAGTACCTTTCCTAGATACTGAAACTCACTTCTGGTTGGCTCCTTGCCAACAGTCCTATTTCACTACAATCTATTCTATGCCCCAGCCTCAGGGGTTTTGTTAATTTGACAATGAACATTTAACCCCTCTTGTAAAACCCATCAGCAATTTCCCAGCTTCTTAGAACTCTACAAGCACTCTTATTCTGGATCTTTTCTCATTACTCCACACTCATCTCATCTAGACACATATTGTTACCTGGATATGTTGTGTCTTATGCATAGAACTTTTAACAAACCCTTCTTAATTCACGACTTGTCAGCTTTCTGGTCACCTTCTCTAAAAACCACAAGGGTACCTACTATCTGCTTGGACTCGAGAGGTATGGGCTATATACTGCTTCAATTTTCTCTCTCCCCATCCATTCGGCTATGCCCTATCTCTTCAAGTAGGAAACAAGGACAAAAGAAAAGAACATAAAACATAAACCTCATAGATACCAGGAGCAAGGTGTTGCAAGGTAGCAGCTGTCTTTCACAGCCATGAGCCCACGTTTATGAAGAATACAAAACTGACTCTGAGCTACTGGTTTTTTAAAATATAGTCTCATTCACTGAATCTCCCATTGGGAAAATCATGATTGCATTGTTCAGAACTCAGTGAGTCTTAAATTAAGTACAATTTAAATAGCCGTGGTATCTTAATTACTTAGATGAGAATACACAAATTAGACAATTGAAATCTTTTAAGAGCATCCACATTGCTGGTAGAAGCATCAGTCATGTATCAAGACAGCCTGGAAAGCATGATCCAGAAGTCCTCAGAAAGGATTAACTCAAATTCACTGCATTGTTTATGAAGTGAATTTCTGTATGTCAAGGAAATTTTTTGTTGTATTCCTTCTGTGTTCACATTATAAAGCATTATAGACTGTCAGGAAATGAGGGTTACATAAAAGATTTAATAGATAATTAACTTTGTATTTCAGAGGTCTTTGCACGAACAACAGTGTAGTTAGCAGTTTAGAGGAGTCTAACGTGTTACATATTTTCTCTATTTCCTAAAAAAATTATCATTTTATGGCAACAATTATCAACTCTGGTGTCACATTAAAAACACTTGAGGGAACTTTAAGGCAAACCCACACTCAACTCCAGGCCGGCCAATTCAGTGAGGAGAGCCCAGGCCGAAGGATCAAGCTCTGCAGGTCACTCCTATATGCAGTTGTCATTGAGAGTGATTTTTTTTTTAATAAAGGGATAGGTAATATAGATAATATAGATATAGATAAAGGGATAGGTAATATAGATAATTATCTGCTCAGGAAAGATAGCAATTCCATATGTATGGGTAGTAACATGCCATTTGGAAATACATACATATTCTACTGAATATATACATATTCAATATATAACACATTATATATGTATATATGTGTGTACATATATACATACAGACATAAACATGCTAAAGGGTAGTGAGTAATCAGAAAAAAGCAATTCCATATTTACAATGGAAAAATCATTAGGAAAAAAGTACTACACACGTTTCTACATGTGTATTAGTCTATTCTCATGCTACTGTAAGAACATACCAGAGACTGGGTAATTTATAAAGGACAGAGGTTTAATTGACTCACAGTTCTGCACGGCTGGGGAGGCCTCAGGGAACCTACAATCATGGTGGAAGGCACCTCTTCACAGGGCGGCAGGAAAGAGAATGAGTACCCAGTGAAGGGGGAAGCCCCTTATAAAACCATCAGATCTTGTGAGGACTCACTATCTCAAGAACAGCATGGGAGAAACCACTCCCATGATTCAATGACCTCCCACCAGGTCCCTCCCATGGCACGTGGGGATTATGGGAGCTACAATTCAAGACGAGATTTTGGCTGGGACACAGCCAAAGCATATCAACATGTAATACATTTTATATATAAATGTACACATTTGAATAAGAGATTAGCATACAGGCAGCTTAAAAAATTAATAGTTGTTAAATAAAGGAACATAATTTAAATACATCTATTTTGATTTAAGCCCCTTTAAAGCAACAAGCAACAAAAATAAACAAACAAAATAATCCAGCCTCTTGAGTTGAGATCATGCTGTGGTGGAGTACTGTCAATGCTTGGGCATTTAGCTAACGCTGTCATACTATATGGTGCATGACTATGTCACCACATACTACCTTTTGATTTGTCGGATCCCCATTAATCTGCATAGTTTTTATATTTAGGTTTTCTTTAAATGAACTCACCTTTCAGTAAGCTGATTTAAACATAATCTTTTATAAAGCTATGTTAAATAAAATATAATCTTCCATAAATAAAGGTAATGCTAAAATAAATATATTTAACTATTTAAATAACTTTTAAAGTCCTACCCAGACACTGTCAGCTAAATTTTGAAAGGTGCTCTATTTTTTTTTCTAAAAGGAGAGGTTAGTGAATTTGTGTTTGGTATCAATGAAAATGAAATTGTATCAATTCAGTGTGGCCTGGACAAGTATCTACTTAGTACTTACTTATTGTGACATAAATTATTTCACTAAATAGCATTTTTATCTGCAATCTTAATAACTTAGCATTGAGTAAAGTGAATGATCATATCAGCTTTACACCAAGATACCAAAGAAAGCACGTTGACTTTGAAGGGTACACATGACTGTGTTGAACTTGTCTATATATACTCCAAAGTGGTAGCTGTTGTATAGTAGCTATTATACTGAACTTGAAGCTATAAACCTAGGTTTGTATATACAAACACACAAACCCAAGCTGTATCTCAGTAACTCCAGCTGATTTTCCTTTTGCATTCTAGTTTATGTACAGAATGGGGGTTAAAAATAGAATATACATTTAAAATCCTACCGTAAGAATTATATAATATGTGTGATAAGTCTTTACAAGCTGTAAAATGCACAATACATACAAAATGTAGTGAGATTATGTTACCATTATGAAGTCTCAAACTAAGCATTAATATGTCTTTGCTCCCAGTAATTTTACTGTTAAGCCAAAAATAAAAATTAAACAAGAATTGTTGCAAATAATTCAGGAAAATGGCAGACAAAATATTTTGCCCATGTTGAAAGGTTACAACCATCACTAATCATTGCAAATACCATGCAAACAGTAGTTTTATTAATTTCTGCTCTTGCTTATAGCAAAATATCATTTCTTATTCTATCCAGTTTGACTGACAGGTGCAATATTCTCATTTTCTCATTGAGTAATAATGTAACAATATAAAAATGAATTACTTAGAGGATAATACTACTCTGTATCTTAAAATAAATCTAATGAGGATTTATGTAGAAAGTTAATGAAAATGTTCCCTATCTACAATTTGTGGGCTCTGTGGACAAAGTTACAAGACCTTGAAGAAAAACAGAAAATACTGTGACTAAAGTGAGGCACAAGCAATAAAACTGAGGCTAAAGAAATTATAGTATGGTCCCTTTTAATTATTTGATCTTATTTGATAGAAATTATGTCTTCCTCAAAACCAGCACTGCACTTAAAAATGTGTGAAATCTAGAGATTATCTGTAAATGGTGGGACTACAGATAACTGTAATTTTGTTTGTATTGCATGTCTTTTATCTTCTACAGTTTCTAAAATTGATATAAATAGAAACAGTCCAAAGATACAAATACTGAATTGTCCTACTCAACAGTATCTACATGGTTTATGATCCAAACAGGGCAATGCTAACTAATTAAAATACTTCAAAACGATGACATTTATGTCAAATATATATGCTTCATAGTAAACTATTTTTTTTTCTAGATGGAGTTTCGTTCTTGTTGCCCAGACTGGAGTGCAGTGGCGTAATCTCAGGTCACTGCAACCTCCACCTCTTGGGTTCAAGCAATTCTCCTGCCTCAGCCTCCTGAGTAGCTGGAATTACAGGCGCCGGCCTCCGTGCCCCGCTAATTTTTGTATTTTCAGTAGAGACGAGGTTTCACAATGTTGGCCAGGCTGCTCTCGAACTCCTGACCTCAGGTGATCTGCCAGCCTCGGCCTCCCAAAGTGTTGGGATTACAGGCATGAGCCACTGCACCTGGCCTAAACTAATTTTGTATTCTGTATTCTATTGTATAGTGATCCAAAATATTCACCATTATTGTGCATGTTTGAAAGACATTTAAGGAAACTGGGAATGTAGATCGTACAAAGATACTTGACCACTGTAGCACTTCCCTGCTCACTGTTAATTTCAGTCATTTGAAAGATCTCTTTAAGTATTATTATCTTTGTTTTCTAAGAAAAGGAATGTCACTTTTAAAGTTCACCTTGCCAGCAGTCATCTGTAAATCTATCAAGATAAAAACTGAGACGTGAATCTTGATAACTCTCTCTTATTACCAGCCTCTCCCAAGGCCTTATATGGGCATAATAATTTAATAGCAAAATCCAGCCATAATGTCCGTATTTGGTTTTTACTGTAAAAATTACCTTAATTTTCACTGTCTTTGGCTTAATTTTAAAAATTCAAAGAACATCAGACATGTTCATATGCAGATAGAGGCATGTTTTTAAAAGGAAAAAAAATTGCCAATAGAGATAGTAGTTTCTAAGCATACATCAGATGTCATACACACAAACTGGCAGCTGAAGATAACGTAAAATATAGGAATTGGGTAGAAGATACTTAAGATCTTTTCTTACTGGAAAATTCTAAGAACTAGCATTATTTGCAGGAATATATATATAGATACAGAAATAAGTGGCAAATGTACACACAGTGTAAAGAATATGCATAATTGTCACATGAATAAAAATCTAGAATCAAATAGAGAGTTCAAATAATTGAAATTGTCACATGCTAAATTAGTATTTAATGAGAAATGATAACTATACAAATGATAAATAAACACAGATATCACAGATCCATTTCAGAAAACAATGTCCAGGATTCACAATATTCTAGACAAGTAAAGATTCAAACATATTCATTATAATTTCTGCACTGTAAATCCATAGATTGGGAATTCATATATGAAGTAATGATTCTGAAAGTTCTTCAGAACTTTGAAATGGTCAGAATGACTTAAGTTATTTATATGTTTTATCTTAAATATATTTATGCATCTAATTCTTGGCAAATTGGTAATGCATGCCATATGAGATATAATCTCTCTTTAAAAACTAGTTTTTACAGACTTGGAGACCAAAGAAATTGTAAAGTGGCCTAAAGGACAAAATATACAAATGTACATATGCACATTTCTATTTATTTTATTGTATTAGTTATTTTGAGACAGAGTTTCGCTTTGCCACCCAGGCTGGAACGCAGAGACACGATCTCGGCTCACAGCAACTTCCACCTCCCAGGTTCAAGCAATTCTCGTGCCTCAGCCTCCTGAGTAGCTGGGACTACAGGTACACATCACCAGACCCCACTGACTTTTTGTAATTTTTAGTAGAGACAGGGTTTCACCATGTTGCCTCAGCCTCCCAAAATGCTAGGATTACAGGCTTGAGCCACCGTGTCCAGCCATTTGTATTTATTTTAATGAGTGAGCTTCTATAAAAGGGTAAATTTTCATCAATCTGTCTCATGAACAAATATTCTGAGGAAAGCTGTTGTGAGAGGAAAGGAAAACTCACAGTGTTTACAGAAAGGAGATCAATTATCCTTAAGCCAGGAATGGAGTTGTCCTGAGGTTTTAATCAAGAAGGGAGAAAGGGCAAGAGGTAGGTGAATCCACAATAAGTTGTTAAAACAAAAGAAAAATATGCAAAAACTGAAATTCTCAATAGGTGCTCAGCTCATAAAGTTAGTGCTCTTCAAAACCCCAAATCTGTTCCTCCACATTTCCCTGCTTCTCCTACAGCGAAGTTGGTGCAAAGTGACAATGCCTGGTCCGATGTACTCTGAGCAGCAATGATGCAGGGGTTATTTCTTATAAATAATTCAGGCTTAACACAGTATGACTCTGTAATACACACACAAACACCAGTGTATACTGCCTCTCAAACTGTGGACACTCCAGGATAATTTGATCACGTGTTGAGTGTGTACCTGAATATACATACACACACACACCACCCTATCCTGAGACACTCCTTCAGAACCCACACATATCAATACCAACCTCTCACCTGAGTTTGAGTAAGAAATATAAAATGTCTGTAGAAGACACTATTTTGCCTGCATACAATGTGTCTGTGAATAGTCATGTTGATGTATTTGAATGAATTTCTTGAAAAAAAATGATGTGAGGTCTGTGTCTAAAATAAGTCAAGGTATAGCAGTCTAAAATTTGTACAGTGATGTTGATGACAATGACTGTGATGATGGTGATGATGGTGGTGATGATGATGATAATGGTATCATTCCACAATGCTGCATCTATTTTTGATAACTTTAGGGTCAATACATAAACTGTTGGATTATTAATGCTTTCAGTGATTGAGTTCTTAGTTTGGCTGCAAACCAAAAACCGACTGGATATTTTGCTATATATGCCTTGCTTACTAAACTTTACTTCTTTGCCCAAACAGTGGGTAAGGGACTGGACTCAAAAGGTTGCTAGCTTCCCCAGTGAGACACAGGGCAAGGGCCCTTTTGACCTCGTAAAACTGGAAGCCCCTCTGAAAGGGCTGACTTGCTACCTAGAGGACAAGAAATGCCTTACAGCCCTCATTCAAAATTGCACTAATCTGTGAGGAGCAAAGTGCACATTAGAACATTTCATCATAACTTATGTTTCATGTCAGTAATTATCTCTGATGCAATTGGCCTCATATCCAGGCCTTTTTTTCCTCCATTAGAATATCACAGACTTCGATTTTTGAAAGAATGAGTCCTATCCATAATAAATCAAATATCTATGCATGTTTAATTAAAATTATTTATATTTTGAAATTTAGTTTTGGACATAAATCATACGAACTCATCTTATCCTTAGAGTTAAAAAATATGTTACTTGGAAAAGTTCATACTTTCGAGTCCATAAAATTAGGAATAAGTATTATTAACTATGCAAAGGAAATATTAATGTTTGGATAATTTCAATTTTTATGATTTGGGGTATGACTCTTTAAGGCACACAGTATTTGCTTAGAGTTTTACTCTCTTATGGGACTCACTTAACTTAGTAAGGTCACAGAACCAGCCATGTGAAGTTCTGCCATTTAAATTCACTCTTCTGCATATTAGAATATTCTGAATAGAAAAGCATCTGACTTAAAAAAAAGTTCCCAAAATAGTCAAGGTGAATTTAGTATTTTGATTTAATTTAAAACAAAACTGTTTCAATATCTAACTTTGAAGTTTACGTTTCTCAGGTAGAAATGGAGGATAAAAGCAATTAATTTTTATATAAACACACTTTCATTGTTTTCTATGAAGGTTGCACTTTACAAAGGCAAAGCTCTAAACAGTGAACACAGCAAAAGAGGCTTTGTAAGTGTAAATATACGTTTGCACACATCGGTAGGCAGAAATTGTGTTCAAGATGACATTTCAAACGCCGTGAATGCCAGTTACCCAAAAAGCATTCAATGCACTTTCCTTGGACCGTGTGTTATAATTGGGTTACATACTCAGTTTTTATTGTGTGAAATCCTGGCAGGCTTGGATGGGGTGGGGGGGAATCCTATAGACTCCAGGGCCAAGTGCGCAGGAAGGGGATACTCAGGCTACATTCTTCAGTCTCATTTTCACATGCAGGTGACTCTGTGAACGCAGACACACATCTTGTGTGGGACTTAACTCATTCATTAGTTATATATAGTGTGAAGCATCACACACAATCTCGATTTCAAGAAGAACAAAGGCCGAGAAAAATAAACAAGCATCGTGTCGTAAAGCAAAGGGCTTCAAAGGTCAAGCTAAGAAGATGACTCCCTTCCACCTCCATCTCTGCACCTCCCTTGGCTGACAGCTGTGTGGTGACAGACTTGAGCATTGCGTCCCGGCTGCGAGGAACAACCAGACTCCTGGAGAACCGCAGCTTTTTCTGTGGGTTCGTCCTTATATCCCTGGGAAAGAATGAGGCGCTTTCTCCTACCCAAGAAAAGCCCTTGAAACCTGGCCGAGGATCTGACTCTGGCGCCTGCTCTCTTTCGCCTTGGTGGGGCTCACGGCAGCGCACGTTGGCTCCAGGCTGGAGGAAGGGGGGCGTTGCTGTCGCACTCGCTCTTGCAGCCTCCCAGTCTACTACAGAACTGCTGAAGTTCCAGAATGGGCCCCTGTTGTCCTTGGGGTACAGTCTGCATCTTTAATGCGAAACCCAGCAGAGGCAGCACCAAGAGTCAAGTCGGCCTTCGCCGTCCGTCCTCCTGTCCCCAACACCTGGCGCCGCCAACTCCCGACAAAGCGACTCCTGGTGCTTGGTGCTCTGCCCTCTTTCAGGGATTCTACTGTACCTTTCTTCTATTCTCTAACACTACTCTTCTTTTGCTTTCGTTTTTACACAGAAATTAGAAAAGTTCTCCCCTCTTTTTCCCCTTCCCCAAGTTGGAGGATTCTTCCAGCCATCAGGGAACACAGGGAAGGTTCTAGCTCAAGAGAAGGTTCTTCTCTTTTGCCCCGGGATGCAGGAGCCTGGTAGAACTGGAACTTGGAGGACAGTGAGGCAGACACAACCAGAGTCCGGAGCACGGGCACTTTCTTTCCCAGACGAGTTTCCCCTCGCTCTTCCGGACCACCCCACCCGGGTCAGCCTCCCAGGGCACCCCACCTCGCGCGCTCCCTGGGGACCTCCTGCCCGTCCCTCCATCCTCCCCCTCGCGTCCCAAGTCTAGGCCGCTCCCGTCCAGGTGCCCGCCCCTCCTGTCCCGCTGCCTCCCGTTGAGTCCCTCCTACCGCCTCGTCTGGTCACTAGAATAGTTTTGAACCCTTGGGTTCTACACTGTTTCCCTCCCAAGCCAGGCAGCGTATCTCTCAAGAAGTAGAGAAAGGTCTCCATCAACTTTGCCGTTACAGAGCAGTGTCCACCGGCGGGCGCGGGGCACACACCTGCCTGCACGCGGGCGCGGGTCCCCGGGTCGGGGAGCACTCGCGGGGCGCGGGAGCCGCCCTCCGCCACGGCGAAGACGCCCTAAACTCGCTCGCTACAGCCGGCAGGGATGCGCGGCGCTGGGAGGGCATAAAACGGGAATTTCGAATTGAGCTTGGGAAGCGGGGACCAGAAAATGGTGATTCTAAACACACGCGAGCTTCTCCACACAGCAGTTCCACCCGAAAGGCGCACACTTTTGAGAACAGACCATCGTGGATAGCACCGCACAGAAACCTCCTCCAAGGCACGTTCCTCGTTGGAACTGACAACCCCTTTCGTCTACTGACTTCCCCGCACGGTCGAAGACAGCCCGGTGCACTCGAGGATGGGGACTCAGGCGCTCCCGGAGCCCGCAGGTCCGTCTGCAGAACCCCCCCGGCAGGTGCGGGCCCCCACCTGGCCAAGCAACAGGGCCGGGTCCCTCTCTGCCCAGTACCCGCACGGGTCACCTCTCCCTGCCCCCCAGGCAGCCAGCCGGGCCGAACGAGCGCAGGGGAAGGAGCAAGCCGAGCGAACCACTCACCCCTAGCTTCCTGCTGCGGATTTTCACGTAGCCCTGCTTGACTATGTCGTTAAAGTTGGAGGCCATGGCCAGCGCGATCGGGCTCCTGCGCTCCGCGATCCGCTCTCCAGAGTCGAGAGCCGCCGTCCGCCGCCGGGTCTGCGCGGGTCTCGCATCCAGCCGGCCGCCGCCAGCAGCAGCGCCGCCGCCCGCTCCTCCCCGAGCTCCCGCCGGTGGGGACGCGGGGTCGCCTGCAGGGCCGCCGCGGACGGGGAAGGGGGCCCGGCGCCGTGAGCCACACCAGCCCTCCGCGTTCCGGCGCTCACCTTCGCCCCCCGCCGCGAGCCCCGCGCCGCGGCCCGCGCAGCCGCCAGCTGCGGGCGCCCCCACCGCGCCGCCGCCCCCGGCAGCACCCACGGGCTGGCGCCTCGCTCGGCGGCGCACAGCTGGCCGGAGCGCACCACCGCGGCTCCCCGGCGCGGGGGGAGGGGGCGGGCCGGGGGGGCGGGCTGATGCGCCGGCCCCGCTCCCTCCCCCTGGTCCGCGGGATGGCTGGGCTCGGAGACGCTCGCAAGAAGCGCTCCATCCCTCTCCGCGCGGGCGGGAGCGCCTCCGCCGCCGCGCGCCCCGGGCCCGCTCCCCACCCGGCTCCCCACCCGGCTTCCCGGTCCCTCAGCGCTCTCCGGGCGCGAGATTCCTAAGGACACGGCGCCTCATTCCCGGGCTCTAAATCTCCACTCGCAAGCTGGGCACCGGGGAAAGGGCGGTGGGGACACTTCCAACGTGCAAGGCCAGTGGGAGCGAGACACTTGTTTATTTCATCGGCCTTGTTTACAGTACATTTTTATTCCCAAGCACACGCGGTCGTTCCAGGTCTTTGCCCCGTTAGGAAGTGTAAATCAATCGACGCCAAACCCTTCCTGGTGCACACAAAGAGACCAATCGTGCGCATGTGTCTAATCCTCCCGCAGCCTAGAAACAGGCAAGCGGGCGAGGCAGCCGGGCGCCGACGTCCTCTGCTGAAGGAGTGGAGAAGACCGACCCGAATGGTTGATTTATGCATGCGTTTTCGTTAACTAGGGCTAAAAGTGGCTCCTGGCTCTTCTGGGAAAATGGAGAATGTGGTTGTTATCAATGGATGCCAATGACTTCTTGAAATGCTCAACTTGCACAAACAAAAAATGAAGAACTTTCTCCCCTTAATGTAGAAACACATGGTATTTTAAAAGTAGGTTTTCCATTATTGTAAAGACATTTTAATTTTTAAGATTATATTTTTGTGAAAGATTCGAGGAAAAAGAGGGATAATGAATTTTGACTGGAGGCAATATATGGATTTTTACTATAGGCTAGAACATTTAGTATTTACTTGCTAAGGATGTTTCTAATTAGTAAAATGTATAAAGGTTGACAATTTTTAAGGTGACTCCTGCAAGAGTTATATTTAATCAAAAGATGGTGTTTATTACAGTGAGCAGTATTTTTCCAGATTCTCATTTAAAATTTCCCACCCCTATTTGAAACACAATAATACTAAGAAAGGAAGGAAACTGAACTTGAATGGGGTTGAGGGGGGAATGTAAAAACTTGAAGAACAAGGTAGCATGTCCCTCACTCCAACCAGACAGCATCCATGGGAGATTTTTGGCTCATACATAGCAGAAGTCTCCATCTAGAGCCCATGTAAACCAATGGAAATTCTTATTTGCTTTAACAGCACGCTATTCCTATTCATTTATTAATGTGGGCTAGCTGGGTTTTGTTTTTGTTTTTTTAAATAAAAAAACTTCCCACCGTGCAAAGTACCAGATGCTGGGACAGATCAGATACTAAGAATAACACGGTAAAATCCTTTCTGCTGTCACTCTGGAATGGGCCCAAACTCTTACCTTCCCAGATAATTTGCATAAACTCCCTGGAATGGGCTCAAGCTCTGACCTTCTCAGAAAATGTGCATAAACTCTCTGATAACTCCTTGTAATTCTTTCCTCTGAATACCTGGCACAGCTTGTCTATTCCACCCACTTTTTACTATTTCATACACTGCATGGCCATTTTTTTAAAAATATAAAGACTGCTTTAGGTTTGTAAATGCTTTAAATAAGTTATTTTCTTCAGCCCTCTTTGCAACCACATATGTTAAATGAAGAATACTTGGCAGTTACTAGATGAAATCGACGCTCAGAGACATTCAGTTGCAGAGCCACAGGTTTCAAGATTGGTTTGAGGTCTACAATGATTTCTATGACCACAGACTCCTTCTCCTATTTATATAATCATCTGTTTTCACAAGTCAGTTGTCAGTTATCAGTTCTTTGAAGTCAGGGATTAGTTTTGTCTCAGCAACAATCTTAGTGCTGACATAACAGTCAGGTGTGATCACTGATCATGGCTTTTAATGATTATGTATGTGATTACTGTGCCGACACTCATGTTTATCAACGTCTTTGTAACACCCTAGCATGATTTCAGTATTCTCATTTATCTTTTATTTTTAAATGGGTGTTACAGCAATTTTTATGTATGCGTGTCCCTCTCTTTATGATCTTTATTTGCCTCTTGAAAGCCCTAGATTATCTGTCATGTAAATTTTCCCAATTCGGGATCTGGTTGCATAGCCTCAATTAAATATGTTCACCCAAGTCCCACATTTCCTACTAATGTGACTTAGAAACTTACTTGCATTCTCCTTTTTTAACAAAATAATAAAAGATGCTGTGTATATTCTACTGAATTGTACCAAAGGAACAAAACATCTAGCTGTTCCATTGATTGGAAGGTTAAAGTGTTGTCAACACTCATCTGTACATTATAAAATCATAAAATATAAATTCTATGAAATTGTAGAATTATCAAATTCTCCACCAACCTTCCAACTAGTGGTTTTTGTGTCACTGATGATCATTGCTTACATACATTACTTCATTAGGGATTGCAAAGTTGTGATTTTCTAATTTAACTTTATTCTTGAGTTTATGAGTATATACCCTCTTCTAAAAAAGAAACAAATAAACAAAAATACTTTCCCTCACAAATTAGAGAATTCCCCTGAAACAGACACTCTATAAGAAAGGCAGGCTTGATTCTTAACCATTATCATCCATGTTTTAGAAATCTTGAATGGGTTCTAGCAAACTCGAAATGAATCCCTGCTGCTTTTGGAATATCATTTCCAAAACTGTAGTTTTGTATATTTGATGTATTTCAGTGCATCACAGTCATCATTCTTTTTGGTGTTTGAACTATCCCATCTTAGATGAGAAGGAGCTGCTTCCATAGACATTTTTGCATTTTGAACAGGTAGCCATGAACTTTACTGGCCTGGCTGTGATCAATAGCAAGGTATCCCATGCTTATCTAATACATTTCCAACTGCAGACCTGGAATTCATTATTTCTTTTGGAACCTTAATTTGTTTTCAGTGAAATTCATTTCCCATAATTTGGTTGCTAGTGGTGTTTTTTGCTACTAGTTTTATGCTTTTCAGTTATAAAGCAAGGAAACTTTAATTTCAGAAATATATATTAAAAGAAAAAAACTCACTTTCAAAGTATATTTTCAATTCAAATTAATGTTGACATATTCCATATTTTAGGATTATTTTTCCTTTGAGACACTCACTATATAGTGTGAAATATTTACAAGTTTCCAAAGTCAGATATATCAAATAAGGCACATTGAGAGAGATAGCTCTCATTTCTTTCCCTTCCTCTCTTTGTAAGAAATTGGATTTTGGTTTGCCCTTTTATTTATTTTTAGTTTTTTTTAAATATAAGGAAAGACATATATGGGTACCTATTTTTGTCTTACAGAAAAAAAAAGGCGGCCAGGTGCGGTGGCTCACGCCTGTAATCCCAGCACTTTGAGCGGCTGAGGCAGGCAGATCACAAGGTCAGGAGATCGAGACCATGGTGAAACTCAGTTTCTACTAAAAATACAAAAAATTAGCCGGGCTTGTTGGCGGGCGCCTGTACTCCCAGCTACTCAGGAGGCTGAGGCAGGAGAATGGCGGGAACCCGGGAGGCGGAGCTTGCAGTGAGCTGAGATTGCGTCACTGCACTCCAGCCTGGGCGACAGAGCGAGACTCCACCTCAAAAAACCAAAACAAAAAAAAAGCGTGCAATTCAACATTTTATTACTCCAGTAGGCAGCCTCTAAATTGGGCCGTAAGACTTGATATCTGGCCCTGTATAATTCCTCTTTCTCAGTGTGGGATGGACTTTCCCCTCCCCCCCCCGCCCAGCTTCTAATGAATATAGCAGAAGTGATGGGGTGTTCTCCCTGAATTAAGTTATAAAAAGACTGTGGCTTCTTACATGCTGGGTCGTCTCTATTGGATTGCTTACCCTGGAGGAAGCCAGCTACCACAATATGAGCAATCCTATGGAGAGGCCCATGCAAATGAGCTTGGAGGGTGTCCATCTGAGGCTTTCCAAAAGCCATGCGAGTAAACTCAGAAACAGATCCGCCCAGTCACTTTAGATGGCCACACCCTGGCAGTCACTGAGAGAGCCTGAGCCAAGACCAACCAGCTAGGCTGCTCCTACTTGTTTTTCAACAAAGGAAACTTTAGTTATTTGTAAGTTAATAACTAAAATAGACTTTGGTATATGGAAGTAGGGTGTTGTCTTAATGGAAAAAAAAAAACCTAAAATTTGAGAATGATTTTGGAATTTATGAGTGGCCTTGAGAAGAGTATTAGTAAAGACGGAAAGCATCTTCAACGTGCTGTTTGTAGCATTTTGAACTTTGAGGGCACTGAGTAAGCTCACACAACAAAGTGAAGAAAACATGATTGAAAATTGAAAGGAGTATTCTGGTTATTTAGTGGTAGGAAACTTAGTGGTTCCTTGCAGCTATGTGGAAACTAGAAAATGCATGTAATAAACTCCCTGATCTAGATAAGAAAATCTCCATCCAAAGTATTTGAAGTGCAACTGTTTCTTCTTTCCATTTAGTACATTTTTGTTTGTTTGTTTAGACGGAATCTCACTCTGTCATCCAGGCTGGAGAGTGCAGTAGCAAGGTCCTGGCTCACTGCAACCTCCGCCTCACAGGCTCAAGTGATTCTCCTGTCTCAGCCTCCTGAGTAGCTGGGACTACAGGTATGTGCCACCACACACTCGGCTAATTTTTGTATTTTTAGTAGAGACAGAGTTTCACCATGTTAGCCAGGCTGTTCTGCAACTCCTGGCCTCAGGTGATCTGTCCATGTCAGCCTCAGTGGCCTCCCAAAGTGCTGAGATTACAGGCATGAGTCACTGTGCCTGGCCCCACTTAGTACAAATTGAAAGGAGAGAGATACACTGAGGGAAGGACTGTTGAAAAGAAGGGAGCCAACAACTGATGGTTTCGAATATTCTCACCTTCTTCAGACCAGAATGCTCAAATTAATAAATGGAAGCTGAACAAAAATCTCATCCTGGGCACTGACTGCCATGAATATTTAGTGTAAAGATAATGTCAAGGATGTGACAATAAAATATATTGTTTAAGATTTCAGAAAATCAATTATTTCATGGCCACACTCTTGGCTTTATCTTTACCCCACATTGTCATGGCACTGCTCTTGATTTGATCTAATAAAGAGAGTCACAGGAAACCCACAACATTCTTGAAAGATTTATTATGCTGAAGCATTGCCAGACAAAGATAATCTACAACGAGGAGAAGCACGTGGATTCCCGATATTCTACTAACAAGAAGCAGGCTGAGAGAATAGGTCAGGTGCAGAGACATGCTACATTAAATAAATAAATAAATAAATAAATATTACTCAGAGGGAGGAACCAAGAGCCTAGAAGGGAGAGCAAAAACCTTGGAGGATTATACCCTCACCCTGAGAACTAGTCCGGAACTTCCAGCATTTCTCCATCTGGATTTCAGAATTATCATGGACCAGTAATTGTTTTCCTTCTGTTTTCTCCCTTTTTGAACAGGAATGTGTATAGTGGCTGTATTATGCTTGTCCCACCATTGTTGGATACATGGTAGGCAGATGACTTGTCTCTTTAGTTTCAAATGTTTGAAAAAAAGATCTACAGTTGAAAAACTGTGCCCAAGGCATTACACTTGAGAAGCTTCATTTCTGTTTCATATAACAAAATTTTGTACTTTGAGTTCAGACTGTAGTGAGTGAGAATCTGAAGGTCTTGAAAGGGGTTGGCATATTTTGCACATGAGGAACATGAAGCATTGAGGGTCAGGGAGCAGCCTGTGGGAGGCAGCTTTTAAGATGGGTCTACAACCTCCCGTCTCCTTACAATCACCTCTTTGCGTGTGGCTTGGACTACTGAATAAATTCTCAGTCTGGCAGAAGTGATAGGATGTCATTTTCAAGAATAAGTTATCAAAAGCATGCGAGCGTATTCCCTAGGTATGTCTTGCTCTCTCCTTTTTTCCTTTCGTTTGCAAAATGAATATGCTCCTTCCTTATGAATGTCATCTAAAAGTATTACTTAGTTCATGTTTCTAATTCAAAATACTGGAAACCTACAAACATACTCTAGATCTTTTCTGGCACTCATTTTTAAGGAATTATGCTTTTTGAAAATCTATTTTAGGGATGTTTAGTTTACTGGGCGAGAGACTGAGTTAGGATACCCTTGGCATCCGTTTTCCCTTGTACCATGAGGTAATGAAAGATACAACTTCTGAGTATGCCTTTTCAGACTTCCTGAAATTTACCTCCTCAGGTCCCTCACCCACAAATATCTTGATCTTCTCATAATGACAGATTCCTGTCCGGGTTCATTTTTATTCTAATGTCTAACAGTTTTCTCCTCAATGTGGGACTTCATATTTCAGAGTGCTAATCCTCAAGCAACTCCCATACACTTGCACCTCTACCTATAGTCTCCACACAACCACTTGAAGTTTGGGACATCTGAAGCCCAATCTTTTAAACTACATATTTTTTTAAATTAATTGTTCTCAGATTGGTCTACTTATTCCTTTAGTCTAAGTAGGAAATCTTCCTCTAGAAAGTGTATCACTGGAGATATATATATATACACACACACACACACATACACACACACACACACACACACACATATATATATATACACATATATACATATATATATATATATATATATATATAAAAATTCTTAGGGCAGTAATAGATTGTTCTTCTCCTCTAGTTTCTCCTATACAACTACTTATCCCCCGAGATCCTTGTTGCTGTTGGTGATTAGCCATACCCACCCTGATTTTAGCTTCTGTGGCATATCTTGTCACTTAGTTAAATTAAGAAGTTCTATCGATGTTTTTCCTTTTCTATCCCAGTTGCTGTCTTTGTTTATTTGACAGAATTTAAGATATTCAAATTATTTTGCTACCCACCCCAACACCATCTTACAGAGCACCCACTTCTATCTTTATAAGATATTGTATTTATGATTGAAGATTTTTATATAAATATTTAACCCACTTACTTAAACTTATTTGAGGGAAAACCGACATGACTACATTTCTGTTAATGTTTACACTTCTTGAATAGATCTTTATTTATTTAATATGAATAGCCCATATATTGTCTACTAAAAATAAATATGTATTTGCTTTTGTTTTTGTACCTTCTATTCAGCTGAATAGAATAGTCAATTTTTATTATAGAACCACATATTTTAGTCATTTATGATAATTACAATGTGGATTTCATATGCTTATAATGGTGGTTAACATCTGTCAATGCAAGTTCATTTCCCATCCCAATGTATGTATTATAATTGTTCTTTTCAAAATTTGTGATACCAAAGTTTTAGTTTATAAATCTCTCCCATACTTCCCACACTTCCATTTCCCATTGGACTTGCTTGCAATTATATGATTATTTTTCACTAAAATTTGAGTAAATGCATATACTTCAAATTTTGTATTTTCCTATTTAGATTATGACTCTGCTTCCTCTTTCCATAAATCATACTACTTGGTAATATATTGCAGTTTTTTAAAATATGCATCATGTTTACATATTTCTTTTAAATTTATTCTTTGGCACATTTTTCGCGGTCATAAATAATATTGTTTCCTTTATTAAACTTTATCACTGATGATAATATTGGATTATTGGAAATGCTCTTATAGAAGTCTCATGGAAAGCTCTTACTATTTAGAATTGATTTTTAATTGATTTTCTTGCATTTTTTGTTAAAATAAAAATAATTTTATCTCCTGTTCAGTATTTTTACTATAATATTTTTTATTTTTTTATTTGCAATGGATATAACTTCTGGAACAATGTGAAGTAACAGCTGCTAATGCAGTCATTCAATAACATTTTTGCTAAAGAATTTGAGGAGTGATTAAGGATTAAAATGTTAACTCTTCAGATAAAATACTTCTTTTCAAGTCTTATTTTGTAAAGTACTTGTTAACCAAAATGTTTATTGAATTTTACCAAATGTGGGCCGACCGCGGTGGCTCATGCCTGTAATCCCAGCACTTTGGGAGGCCAAGGCAGGTGGATCACGAGGTCAGGAGGTCGAGACCATCCTGGCTAATATGGTGAAACCCCTCTCTGCTAAAAATACAAAAAATTAGCCGGGCGTGGTGGCGGCGCCTGTCATCCCAGCTACTCGAGAGGCTGAGGCAGGAGAATGGCAGGAACCCAGGAGGCGGGCCTTGCAGTGAGCTGAGATGGCGCCACTGCACTCCAGCCTGGGCAAGAGCAAGACTCCATTTCAAAAAAAAAAAAAAAAAAAAAAAAAAAGTACTAAATGTGTCTTTTGTATCTGTGAAAATCATAATATAATTTGTATCTTAAATTTGATAAACTAAGTACATTAATGTATTTATTTGTGTTGGCCATCTTCAATTCCTAAAATACAATTTGGTTAATCAAGATTAATAAGTAATGTATTCAATTTGATGGGATAAGTTACCTGTGATTAATGTAATTATAGTTGCCATGTAGTTAGTGTTCTGTGTATTTTGTAAAAAGGAAATAGCAAATGGCATTCCTTTTTCTATATTCAGAAATATTTTAAATAAAAAATGATCTGGTCTTTAGAAGTTGGACAAAATTTTTGGCCCCATATATTTGACAAGTTAATTCTTTTATTGCTTTTAACTCATCTGAATTCAATGAGTCTTCCAAGTGTACAAAAATTTTTCTCTGCTAATTTTAGTGATTTATGTAATACAGAATCACAAATATCTTTAGGATTTTAAAATTAATTATTTCATGTTATATACAGAATTTTAAATATCTCTTTGATGTTTACAGTGGTAGTCTCATTTCTAAAATTTTGTATTCCCTTTCTTCTTTCTTTTGATTTCTTTTGATTAGGTTTACTTTTTCTCGTTAATCAACTCATATTTTTATTATTTAATTGTATTTTTTCATTTATCTTTTACATATACACACCACTGTCCAAAATGTTTTATAAAATGTATAACTAGTTTCCTGCTAGGTCTTTTCTTAGATACAGCCCCACTTCCTAGAGTCAAACACATTTTAACACAGGGGTCCCCAACCCCTGGGCCATGGACATCACACACACAACATCTCTCTCCTACTTCCTTCAAATATTATTTCTTTCACTCTCTTTATTGCCACTATTGTTTCACTGTGTATTATAGCCTTAATTGCATTTACTCAAAATTTATATATTGAAGCCCTCATTCATGGTACCATAAAATGTGACTGTATTTAAAAACGGAGTCAAGTTAAAAATGAGGTATTGGTGGGGAGAGGGGATCTAATTGAGTATGTCTGTTGTCCTCAGAAGAAGAGGAAGTTTGGAGATAGACAGGTAGAGGTAGAAGATGATGAGAAGATACGGGGAGAAGATGTCCGTCTACCAGCTGTGGAGAGAGACCTCAGAAGAACCTAACCCTGCTGATTCTTTGCTCTCAAGACTTCTAGCGTTCAGCGCATAAGAAAATAAATTTCTGTTGTTTGAGCCACCCAGTCTTTGGTACTTTTATATGGTGGCCCTAGCAAACTAATACACTATGCTACCTAAAATATTTTATGGCTGCAGAGGCCTTCACGTATTTCTTTAAATTTATTTCTTGATATTTAAATGTGATGTATTACTGCCAATATAAGTAATGTTTTTGAAATATTTTCATTTTACTATATAGAAATACAGTTGATTTTATATATTGACTTTGCTATATTCACTTATTAGACCTAGTAGTTGATTTGCAAATTATTTTGAGTTTTCTACATATACAGTGATGTCATCTCTGAATAAAAATAGTTTTACTTCTTCCTGCTCTGGTTAGGGTCTATTTAAAGTTTAATGGAATTGGTAAGATTGGATGTTCTCGCCTGTTCACTTACTTTGGGGAAATCTAATATTACATTAATTAAGATATTAACTTCATAAATAACTTTGTTATGCAAAAATTTCTATTGCTGGTTTTTGGGTAGATTTTATATGAATAGAGGTTGAATTTTATCCAATGGCAAATGTTTTGAGGAGGAGACAGTGTTCGAAGCACTTGCAAGTCTCCAGTTGGTTACTTAGGCCCCATGTCATTCCAAAAATTCCACTTGGTTTCTCATTTCCATACCTATGGACCACCAATGGGAGTAACCTAAAAATTCTCGGTCTCCACTTAGAGCAATATAGCCAAATGTTCTTAGAATAGAAATGACTGCTTACACATGATGTCACCACTTTCACTATGGCTTTAAACACTTCCCCATCTGCTGTGTTTTCAAAGACCTGATGGATCTTTGACTCCTAAAAAACAATAAGACTATGAGGAAGTTGCATGCTACTTTTCAGAAATTTTTGACGTCACCTTTTAAACCATGCTACATAACTTCAGAATTCAACACATTTCTTTAGAGGGGAAATTGTTCGAGTCCCTTCACCTGTCCAATTTTGTCAGTATCAGATAATTTTTCTTATTTATTTTATGTGCTTTTTAGAAATATGTTATTGTAGGCCAGGTGTGGTGTCTCACGCCTGTGGTCCAGCAGTTTGGGAGGCCAAGGCAGGTGGATGGCCAGAGCACAGGAGTTCAAGACCAGTCTGGGTAACATGGTAAAACCCAGTCTCTGCAAAAAATACAAAATTAGCCAGGCATAGTGGCATGAGCCTATAATCTCAGCTACTCAGGAGGCCGAGGTGGGAAAATCTCTTGAGCCCACTAAGTCGAGGCTGCAGTGAGCCAGGATCCCAGCCCTGCACTCCAGTCTAGGTGACAGAACTCTGTCTCAAAAAGAAAAGAAATATATATATATACACACATATATATATATATATTCACATACACACATACATACACACACACACACACACACACACACACATATATAGTATAAAAGAGTCTTCCTTTTCATCGTTTTCTAGAGAGGTTATGATATTCCTGGAACTTAACTTATGCTAGAGTAATTGGTAAATTCATAATAGATTTTTTGGCTTACACTATGAAAATGCAACTAATAAAAAATCTCTATTTTTAAAAAATAAAGTTTTCATATGTGGACAAGTACTTAAGTGGTGAAGGTTCAACAATTAATTTTTTAAATTGAGTTTATATTTTCCTTATGTCCATCTTGTTTCAAGAAAGTTAAATTGAACTCTTTAAAACTTAATTTCTGTTTATTTTTCTTAGATTTCAATAGATTTTGCATACATATTTAACTGCACTGTTATTTACTGCATCCAGATTTATGAATGTTATAGCTTCATCATATATTATGCCTTTTAAAGTCATTTAATAGCCTTTATACCTTTTGGTGCTCTTACCCTTCAAATATATACTCTTCCTGCTCCTTTGTTATGTTTGTTATATGTCTCTTTTCCAAACTTTTTATTTTCATTATTTTAAGTGTGTTTATTTCAAACAAGTTTTATACTTTAACCCAACTTGACATTTTTTGACTTATGAGATAATTTAATTCACAGAATTCATTTAATTCACAATTATAATAACTATGCTAGATTTTATTCCTTTCATATATATTTTTATTATTTATTGAACTGTTTTTCACTTTTTTCAGTGTTTGTTGCACTGACATGTTTTTTAGTTATTCATTTTTCTTCATTAATTTACAACGTCAAATGTAATTTTCTGTTATAGAAATAAATCTTTTTTCTTGCCTCTTAGGCAAACATATATGATTAATCTACTGGACGCACTAATTAACTCCCCAAGCAAAACCATTTCCCCCACCAAGATACTCTATTTTTCCTTAATTCCCAAAGAAATAATTTTAGAATAGTTTTATTTTCACTTTCTCTTTTTTCCTACCCCCAATAGAGATTTAGAATGTGGTTATTTCTCTTATCTATTCCTTTCCCCCAACTATAAGTTATTTTTTTTCCGAGATGAATTTTTTCATAATTTGTCCCTTAACTGACACTGTATGACAAATTTCCAGGCCCTTTTCCTACATTTTAATATGATATATTTATATATATACACACATATTTATATATATACACACACACGCCCACACACACACACATATACATACATATCTTAAGGTACTCAACATATTTTTCTCTAAGTTTTATGTTCCTGTATTGTAGGTATTTGGGTGTTGCCTGTGGTCTTCTGTGTCTATTTTTGAACAGAGTCTGTCCTGAAATGGGTGTGTGACTGACAGACTTTGGATTTTTGCATCCTCTTTAAACATCTTTCTCCCTGAAAATTGAATAACTTGTTGATTACAGTGTAGATTCCTGGGTTTCAGTACTATATCTCGGTGATTTGTATATGTTATTTCGTTGTCCTCAATCTACAGTGTGCAGGTAAAAAATGCAATGTTGATTGACTTTTCCTTAGTATGTAACTTTTTCTTTCTGTTTTGTATCTTGTAAATTTTTCCTTCATCCTTTAATTTCAGAAATATACCAACAGAGCCTTGTGTGCTTTCTAATTAAGATGCTCGGGAACTTAACAGTTTTGTTTTATTAGTAATATTATAGAAATACTTTCTATTATTTGTATTATTTCTTCAATTTTTGCTGCTCATACGTATATTATCCTATGTCTTTTTCTGGAATTTTTATTGTATCCAGAACGCTTTTCGTTGTTTCCCCTTATTATTTTTTCTGTCTCCTTATGTCTTTGACTCTCTTCCCTGAGACATTTCTTGCACCTGATCTTTCAGATCATACGCTCAGATGTCAATAGTAATTCTGCTCTTTTAATTCATATTCTAAACATGTAATTGGGAAATTCTGTATATATCTCTTGAAAGTCTTTTGTCTGCATTAAGTTGTCCCTTTGAGGTTCTCAGGTGCTCTTTGTATTATCTGATACTCATTCATCTCCTGCATCAGTTGTGCTTCATGCGGTTTATTCTGATTGCTTTGCCGTATTTCATTGACTTCCGGACACTTCCACTTATTTTGACCGGCTTCTGTCTAGATGTTACAGATTAATAAATCGTAAGAATCTTGTCTTTCCCTTTGAGGTATGTATATCTCTCTGGACCACAACCTTTCTTGATCAGTGGCTTTCCAACCTTATCTTTTTGCTGTTTTTCAGACCTCAGAGGAGAGTGTGACAATCAGTTAATCTTTTTAGCCTATAATAGGAGAAAATTTCCGCACTTGTGCCAGGCTCTTAGCTCTTAGCCATTTGGCTCAGAAAATATGAGCTTGGGGCAGTAAGCAGCAAAAGAGAGAGCCCCAGTCCTCTAGTTTTTCCTTTTGTTTTCTCAATTTTCTCTACAGGAACTTGAGAGCACATTGAATATGAAGACCAGATTCTCTGCAACTGTGAGAAATTTTCTTTTGTTATCTTAGTGTTTTTTTTAATTCCTACTATTCGGAAGTTATACTTTTTAATTCAATTTTGTCACTTTTTTTAACCTATTGCTTTTTGCTTTCTAATTTGGGATATTTTCTGGACTGTTATATTTAATCAGTTCCATTGTTTAATAATTTTACTTTTACTTTGGCCATGATACTTCTTATCAATCAGATCTTTTGTTGTTCTGATTTTTCCTCCAAGGAGCAGTCTGCGTAGTCTTTTAGATGCAATTTTTTCCTTGTTCTCTGCGGATGTTCATTACATTTTAAAGTTCTCTTCTGCTGTTTGCATTGTCTGTTTCATCTGATTCTGATATTTGTTGTTTAAACTTTGTCTTTCTAGTTCATGATTCATGCAATTTTCAGCTAATTAGTAACACTTGGTGGACATATTTTTTTTTAAAAAATTAAGGAATAGGAAGGCAGACTGGCAGATGTGCATGTGTGAGCAGCACTTACCTTTAAGATTAGAGCATGGGGAGCCATTCTTTATGTTGGCACCATTCCCAGTGAGAAATGAGGAGAGCTTTACTCAGTCAAGAGCACTCACAGTGGTTGGCTTTGTTCCTCCCATTTAGTTCAATTTTTTTAGAGATGAGCCCTCTGAATTTTTGCCTCTGGGTATAATGCCAGATTGCCAGATTTCAGTGGAATAGGTTAGTAGGTGGGTGAGGCGATGACTGCCCTATGTAATCTTTCAATTATTTTCTATTCTATTTCCTTTTTCTACTATAGATTCTGTTCTAGCCTCTAACTTGAGCTTCTTAGGAATGGTGCCAAGCCAACTGACTTTCTTCTCCAATGCAACAACTTCCTTATTTATTTATTTATTTATTTTTACCGCAACTTTATCTGCATTCCTTCACTCATCAGCTCTTTTCCATCCACTTTCTTTATTCTAGAGGTGCTCAGATAACATCTCTTGATGGCTCCCCACCAGCTCTCTTCACTATTGTGAATGCCTACCTCCAAAATAGTTTTCTTTATTCTCATTTTAGAAGAAAAAGGATGGAGATGACACAATAGTTCACCGTTTCAAAAAGGAGTATTTTTTTCTATTTTTCTTTCCTAAATTTCTTCAAATTTATTATTTTTACTATTTTGTCTTTTAAATTAGATGCTTAAATAACATTTATTTATTTAACTACCTATGTTTATTTTTTAGTTTATGTTTTGAAACAGGGTCTCACTGTCATCCAGGCTGCTGTGCAGTAGTGTGAGCATGGCTCACTGCAGCCTCCACTTCCCAGGCTCACGTGATTCTCTCACCTCAGCCTTCCCAGTATCTGGGACGATAGACTCTCATCACCACACTCAGCTAATTTTTGTATTATTTGTAGCAAAGGGGTTTTGCCATTTAGCCCAGTCTGGTCTCGAACTCCTGGGCTCAAGCAATCCACCCACCTCAGCTTCCCAAATTGTGGGAATTACAGGCATGAGCTACCTTACTTGGCATGTTTGTTTGTTTTTACATGGTGAAACTATTTAAAGCTATGCACACTTTCTTCTAAGATCAGTTAAGTGCATATTCGCTATATTGCGTTGTTCTCATTATGATTACAGTAATTGATAAACAGATGTTAAGATTTTGATTTCTTTTTTGATTTGAGAGCTATTTAATAAACCTGAAAACTTCAGTCTTAGATGACACTTTGCTGTTAATTTCAATTTTTATTGCATTTTTGTCAGAGAATGAATTCTATTAAATTAAGCTAACCTATATCATTATAATCCTATAAAATGAATACTGATTGATATTTTCTCTTAGGAGAATATAATTAATGTTTCAAAATATTTCCATGGGTTTATTTTGAGAAAACAAATTCTCAATATGTTGCACATGTTGCAAATTGATCTTAATTCATTATTCATCATATATTGTCTTTATATCATCATATATTGTCTATCCTGACAAAAAAAGTTGAGTGTATTAACTTCAACTATTGTTTCTGACAATTTTTTTGTGTGTATTGCCACACAAATTTCTCTCTAAGATTTTTCATGAGGAAGAGGACACAAACATTGGCGTTTGAGATTGTATAACTTTGTTGAGCCTCACATGTTTGTATTTAATGTAAGTAGTATTAATATTTCACAGTTGTCTGAGTACTATATATTTCCAAGACTATCACATATAATATTTACTCAACAAATGCCAGATATACTTTTATGCTTTTTTTAAATTTTGTTTTGCCATATACATTTTGATGCAATGATATTCAGTGCATAAAATTAGGTCTGTTTTATATCCTTTAAAATATACACTTGTTAACAAAGTTACTGTGTTAACATGTTTTGCCTTGAGTTCTCCTTTGCTTGATATTTTTTAAGACTTTTTCCCATTCGTACTTATAAAGAGGTAGACATTAATCTATTCTGTTTGTTTTTATGTATGTGGATCACGTTCTTTTTGGTGCACTTGTTAAAGTTTTTTTAAAAATTGTTGGGTTTTTATTATTAATCTAGTCCTAGAATCCTTTGTTTTTATGACTAATATAATTATTTTTACTCCTATTTTCTACATCAATATTTTCTGTTTTCTTTCATATTATTTTCATGGTTATTTTTAATGCTTTGTTAGATGGTTAGGCAGGTGTTCCTTTTATCTTCATTAGTATTTTAGAAAATACAGTATCTTCCAAAATATTGAGGAATATTATACATATAAAGATATACATAATATATACAAATATATTATATATAAAGATATACATAATATATACAAATATATATAAAGATATATATAATGTATACAAATATATTATATATAAATATACACAATATATAAAGATATATGTATCTTCCAACGATATAAATATATGTGTGTGTATGTATATATATATAAAATAACTTATTGTTTCAAATATTTCAAAAGCATGTTGGTATGTATTTTAATAATTGAAAGAGATAAACTGAAACACTATCTTTGATTTTTCTCCTTCTTAAGAGTGTTTAGCAAACTAAACACTCTTAAGATAGTGTTTAGCAAACTTTTACTTGCCCTCTCCATCTAAATAAAGTTTAAAATATAACTTGGGGTAAATTGGTTATTTCCAACATATTTTTTTCTGTCAAAGATATAGTTGACATTTTATTCAAATTTATGTTGATTTATTATTATAATTTAAATATAATAATTTTTTACTTATCATGGAAGAAAATATTTATACCTCTTGTTTCTAGTTCTCATGAAAACAAGCAAATAGGTTCAAGGTATTAAAAAGTAATGTTTAATTATAAAAAATAATTTGGAATTAAAAATCTATGTTAATTGGCATCCTCATTGATATGTAATATTGATTGACATACTTATAAGACGTGTCATTCAAGAGAAATAGAATGAGTTCATCAAATGGAAGTCCAAAAATGTCTTTCTTTTTAGCTAGAGATATGTAATTTCATAAAACCGATAGTTCGTGTTCAACCCTCTAGTAGTTTTTATTTTAATCCAGTGATTTGTCCATGTGAGATGATATTTTGAGGTATAGCAGATATGAGAACCAAAAGAAGGGAAAGTTCTTTTTCAGTTAGAAAGCAGATGCACAGGATCTCTTAGAACAGAAAACATGGACAGAGAATGATAGATGGGGGAAACTCCTATCTTGGAGTCCCACAATGCCTGAGGGCTGACTTCACATTAGGACTTTGTAGACCCTGTATTTGCAGATCTGTCTTGTCCATGATAAACTTTTTAATGCTCCTGTTCTGTCTCTCTGTCTCTAATAGCTTCTCTCTCTCTCTATATATATATATATGTGTATGTGTGTGTGTGTGTGTACATATATATATATTTGGTGCTAACTCATACCTATGACGCTCAGCTGCTTCTTTGGTTTTCAGAAACATCATTAATCTCTGCTGCTCACAGTTCATCTCTGAAACTTCTTTGTTGTAGAAATAGCATGAACATCAGAACATGACAAAATATAACTTACAAGAGCCTCAGCTTTTCCCAACTAATGAAGGTGAATATCAATAATTCAGAGATGTCCCTTGGCATTAGGTGATATGATGTCCCTGCACAGTGCCCGTATCCTAGATTATATAGAACAAATAATAGGTGTCGTCTTCTGTCTTAAAGAATTTTTTTGTACACATTTATCCTCTCCAAATATCGTGAAACATTATATCTTAAATTGCAGGCAAAAGGTGTCCTACATATGTATCACAGCTACTCTCATTATTTTCCAAATCATATAATAAGTAAACTTTTATATAAGTAGCGTAGTTATTTTAATCGGATGATTAGTCCAAATATGTATACATATCTGTATGTATGTGCGCGCACACACACACAACTGTATAACTTATTAATTATAGTCAAAATTGTTGCTCTAGTTTATTCATGGATATTTTACTTTTGAGTCTTTTAATATTTTATACACAAGATTTACCAATGCTAGTGGAATAAATGCAGCTTTTAATATCATAGCTCATTATGGAGCTCCATTATGCTTAAAATGACCATGTATACAATTAGGAATCAGCTTGAAACTGAATAAAGGCTCTAGGATTTGAAATCACACACTCTCATTTAGAATTTCGTTTCTGGAACCTACAAGCTCTGTAAACTGGGAAGGTTTGGAAAGTCATTTATCTTTTTTAGTCTTAGGTTTCTTTGGTAAAATTGAAGTGGGTATTCAATACAAATAAAATGTTCCATATAATTGGTATGAGGATCAAATGACAGTTGAATGAAATCAGTATAATCCTAAAGCACATAAATATAAAGTGCATTATCTATAACCTCAATTATTACAAACGATTTTAAAAATCTTTAGAATATAAAGAAAAAGAATGTTCACTTTGCCGAACTCTGCACTTAACTCTCTAACAACAGACTCAGATACATATCACTGATATCTTCTTGTTCATGTGCAGAAACATATTAACGCATCCAGTATGGAGTCCTGAACACAGGTAGCTGTGTAAAGAAATGAAAATAGGTATTGATATAAGTATGCAAAAACCCTTTTTTGGGGGTATTTGCAACATGTCTTTCAAATGAAAGGAATATGGATTTTCAAGAAAGAGAAGAGCTATGGGAAGTTTATGCTTGAGCTTTAAAAAGACAATGGTAAGATCTTTGTTTTCCTCTGAGGATACCCCAAAATACACTAAAGCTCACTGACAGGCTAGCTGGCTTAACGCATCATAGAAGATTTTTAGGCAACTCCATGGTGTCCAGAGAAGACCCTGGGTCTGCCGTGACTCAAGGAAGAAATTTCTCACCAAGTTTTCACAAACCCCAGTGCTTTGACAGTGTCTTCCCTCTTCAATCCTCTCTTAATACCACAGCAATTCAAATAACTTAAAGAGAGCCAGAAAATGTGTCAGAGGTTATCTTGCTAATGTTTTCTAAATTTAAATATCAGTTGGAACAGATTTTTATCAGAACCCAGGGAAATATCAGGTGTTTAACATGTAATTTAGGCAAGGCAAGGAAAACAGAATAATTGGAAAATGTTTAAGAAAGTATCTGATCATTTAGGAATATTCTTCATTTATGCCATAATATATCAGATCTAAGGCACATAATTAGGGAAAGAGCATTTTGCTTATTCCTATAGGTTCAATGAAATACTTTATTTTGTGATGGCTGAAGAATCATTATTGAAGATATGGAAAGTGGCTGTGTATTAACATGATACAATCCAAAGATATTCGTTCTTTGCAGATGGCAAATCTATATAATATTACAAAAAAGTCTAACTATCATCTCTTGGGATCTCAACTAAAATGACATATATTCTTGAGACAGTTTTTGACATCTCTATGTCCTCAGACAAAAATCAGCAATTTTTTATTTTGTATAATTAAATAATTGTTATGATTGCATAGATGTATTTCTAATATAATCACTGACTTACACATCCAATGCAGTATACTGGGCACCCTATTAGAATAATCACAGTCTTCTATTTGCCTTTTCACATACAATTTACCATAGTGACTTGAATATAAGTCCTTAACAAAATTTATAGAGAAAAATCAATGTGGTAATATTTTATAGAAAGGAGAATAAGCAATAAAAAATAAGTATCAAATATGTCTATGAAATCCTGATAACAGTCAAAATGTTCTCAGGTTAAATATTAAACTTTAATTTATTATTTTCATGTGAAGCTGGGATTTGACAAAGTTTGAAGTATAATGTGAATAGCAGGATTTGGCTTTCTGGTATATAGTTTAATGTAAAATACATGGATTCTCCTCTGAGACCAGATGACTGTTATGAAGATTTTAATAAATATATCTATTTTCCTTGAGTTTTATTGATTTCATGACAAGAAATGTAAGTTTAAAAGGAGGGAGAGAAAAACAGATCTGATATATCTGTAATATTGGTAGAATCTAGGACATCTTGTCTGTTAAGGGATAAAATCAATAGAAGGAAGTTTCAGCAGTTTCTGGGATAGACTAATGTCAAGTGTATTAGGTATCATGTTCATGACTTTGGATAGTACAACATTTAGGTCAGAGATAATGTGAACTTGAGATTCAAATCAAAGTATAAAAACACAATCATAGACATCACTAAATCCTGAGATCTAAAATGTTGGCATGTGGATATGTACATTGTTCAAAAGGAACATGCCTGACCAAAAATGTGGTAGTTACTGATTCCCTGGTGAAGAAAAGCATCTAACTATACACACATTCACATACTTAATAATATAGGCGTGGCAGAATACACTAGAAGAAGAAGAGAGAAATGGAGAGACAGATGAGAAGTCAGAAAGAGATACAGACACAGACAGACAGAGGGAGAGAGAAAGGGGAGTAGGAGGGAGGGAGACGGAGACTCCAAAGCTATTCCAGTCCAATGGAAAACAATAGATGACATGAACAGACGATGTGTCTCTGTTAACAGATTGCGATGTGGCAGGCTATATTTTAAAAGATATGTTTGGATGAGTTTCTTTACCAAAGTGAGAATTATAATTATCTTCAAGTAAGTAAGTATTTGGAGTGAATATTTGAAAACCAGATGAGTTAGTTTGCTGAGAATGATGGTTTCCAGCTTCATCCATGTCCCTGCAAAGGACATGGACTCATCCTTTTTTATGGCTGCAGAGTATTCCATGGTGTGTATGTGCAACATTTTCTTTATCCAGTCTATCATTGACGGGCATTTGGGTTGGTTCCAAGTCTTTGCTATTGGGGATAGTGCTGCAATAAACATACGTGTGCATGTGTCTTCATAGTAGAATGATTTATAATTTTTGTGGTCTTAGAGGATTAAGTTGAGATAGATCAATAGAAGTATAATGGGAGGATTTTTTCCCAATTTACTACAGTGTACAGTTTGAGCTACTCAGAAACAGCCTATAATATCTCATAACATGGTATTTCTCTACCTCTAAAAGTTTCAGGAACAGACTTTCTGACTCTTTCTGCTGAATGTTGAGGAAGAAATGCATACATTTGTCAGGAGGTTATTTTCGATGCCTTTAAGATGCTTACAGACCCATACATTTATGAATAACCTTACAAGAATCAAAGACATTTCACATAGGTTTCTCAAATCTCTTTGATGGTCTTGTATCTTCATTCGTCTTATCCCTACCCTCATGAGCAAAGGTACTTTCTTCTCATAAGAGCTTTCTTTTCTCTCTGTAACCTCTTCATCCTCTTCATCCCCCTGCTGTTCTTCAGCCGATTCCTATCAACTCCATCGAATTCACCTCAAAATGCCCTAGCTTTCACTGTGTTGGAAGATATATCCTGTGATTGGTTGCCACCTTCATTAGCACGTCATGACTCTCTCCTACTTCATCAGCGACCTTCACTTCCTCCCAAACCCACACCTCTTTCACTCCAGCCCTTTGCAATTTGATTTCTGACCCAGGAGTTCAATGAACTCTGTTTTTCCTAAGTCACAAATGACCTATTACTTTCAGTATTATAACCTGTTACTGATTAAGAAGTGGCAGGGAAGAAGATTCAGTATAATATTGGGAAGAGATTTTTTTTTTTCCAATTAGTGAAATCCAGACGTAGAAGTGGTTGCATCATGAAGCAGTGATTTTTCAGTCACTGGTTTTCCCAGTCACGTGCACAAGTGCTCTTCCTCAACCTGTCTGCTTGCAGGAAGGGTTCTCCCCACCGTCCGTGCTGGAGGATGCATCACATGAGGAGCGCTAAAGGCAAACATCATGAACTCTTTCTTGCTAATATAATCTACTGGAAAGATCTGGGGAGCTCATGGAATGCTGGGGGTCCTGGTGTTGGTTAGAAACCGAGGTGTGCGGGGAGTATGAAGAACAGCACTGTTTTAGCACTCATAAGCCTCTGCTCGTCAGAGGAAAGGTATTCACCTTTCCTTCGGTTTTAGCAACATGATTTCGAGAGGCGATATTTTGCTAGACATTGAGGTTGCTATTGTGCTACAGCCTGTTTTGCCCAGTTTTAAGATCCGACCCCTTCAGCATCTATAAAGGAAGAGAAGTACTTTGATTTGCATATGATGGGAGACAGTTAATTCCATCACTGAGAACTGGCTTGCTATTATAAACGGGGCATGAATGGTGATCACAAAAAACTGATAAATATCCACTTGGAAACAAAAAAGGTAATTTATAATCCTTTCCCAGTTAAATTTTAAGCTGAATAAAGGCTAAGTGTCACAAAAATGGCTTTTAAATGACTTCTAATAGCCTTGGATCCTCTTGTAAGCCTCATTAAATAGGTTAAAGATTGAAACCCTGTTTGTCAATTGCAGCGGTTTGGAGAACCACTGTGCCATCGCATCCGGTCTTTTGGAGAAAGCCTACCACAAATAATGTTCATCCCCGGTGTAAGGACTCCGCCTCTGTGTTTCAACTCTGGCTCCCTGCATTGACACTCAGTTTATGTTTTTATTAATATGAGTGTCTCGCCACCGACACTAAGACTGTCTTTGCCACAGGCCCAGGGTGACAATCACACTGCTAATTCTCAGGTGATATCACACATTGCTAAAGCATAGTATGTGGATGTCACACTACCCACTCCTCAGTGTCTCAGCAAGGACCTTCCGCGGCAGGCCCAGGTCTCTAACCAGCAGCCTTTGCCAGGAGCTCAAGCTACCCCTTCCAGTCGCAGGGTTTTTCTACCTCTTCTTCCATTCCTTAGTTTTCCTGCCAATGACAACTCCATCCATTCAACAGAGCAAGAAATGGACTGAACGTTACTTCCCTCAGGAAATGAGAAAGAGAAAGAAACGAAACTATCATGTCCTGAGTTCTCACCTTTTCCAGATACTTCACATATGCCTTTTTATTCAGTTACCCTTACAATCTCACAAGAAAACTATTATTATTACAAACTAATTCACAAAGCCAAATTTGGGTGAAGGAACTAGGCCAAGGTCTCCACTTGTCAATCCTGCTACATACTCTATGATTTCCCTTACGCCATCCTGACTTTTTTTTTTTTTTTTTTGAGATCGAGTCTTGCTCTGTCACCGGGCTGGAGTGCAGTGGGGCGATCTTGGCTCACTGCAACCTCTGCCTCCCGCATTCAAGCAATTTCCCTGCCTTAGCCTCCCAAGTACCTGGGACTAAAGGCGTGTATCACCACGCCCAGCTAATTGTTTGTATTTTAGTAGAGACGGGGTTTCACCATGTTGGCCAGGATGGGCTTGATCTCCTGACCTCATGATATGCCCACCTCAGCTTCCCAAAGTGCTGGGATTACAGGCGTGAGTCACCGTGCCCAGCCCCCATACTGACTTTCTAAGCACATTGTGGGGAAAGCGAGGGGCACTGGGGTTCCTACCACATGCTCTATATAGTCCAGAGCTCTTCAGAGGACAGATGTAAGGACAGGTCTATCTTTCCTTTTCTTTTGTTATGGTTCCTGTGATGAACCATGAAGATAATTGAATCCACTAGACTCCTGTCTCACATGTAAAGGATACTTCTGTGTACCATCTTCAGCAGTGCGGACATTGTTAATTACATTGCAGTGCTTACTTACACCCTTTTTTTTCCCCTGAGAAATTATGAAGTCCATTGCCCTCTTCATAATTCTCACTGGATACAACCTCCTGGTAACACTTAATTGTTTCAAGCAAGTTTAATTTTTAATTGTAAAAGCAACATGAGTGTAACACTACTGTTGGAAACCAAAAAGAAAGACATGCATTAATGCATGTATATTTGGGAAAACTTCAGAGAAGCGGGAGTGACATCAATTGTGACACAGATACTCACTAATGTTGTCAACATTGTGTGATCAGAGCAGAGATTGGAAAAATGTTATTTCCAAGTTGTCAGATCTGACAATTGGAGGATCCAAGGTGTGGAAGTAGAACCATAATGGACTAGGACAGTAAGACTAGCAGTGATAGTGGTGATGGTGAAGGGAAGTATATAGACTTTCTTATTATATTTTTCATGTTCTTTCTTGAATTTTAGTATTTTTAAATGAACTATATGCCTTTTAATTGGCACCTCGAATACTCTGTCACATAATAAGGATTCCATAGACATGTATTGAATTGAACTTTATTCAATGACTAATGTAGAGGTACTCAACATTTAAACATTTGTATATGGATAATTCTTATAGTAGGGACATTAAATTATAGTGGAAAAAACCAGAGTGCTTTAATGTTGCTAAATATTTAAGTGTGCTCTGAAGGTTGTTTCTGAAAGCTCATTACTGCTTTCTTTAAGAGAGCAGTAAATTGTGAATGCATTTAGCCTTGTTCTTCCAAAGGAAAACATGATAAAAAGGAGTAAGGCATTCCAGCTTTCGGTATTATGATGAAAATCAGAATATGGCTTTTGGCTAGAGTCAATATAAAAATAAATTCTAAATGCCACCTTGATTTAAAGAAAGTTTCCACAGTATACTTTCTTAGGCAACTCTGGCTCCATAATAAATGGAAGAGGCCTGTTAAGATAAAGAATACCACTTTGGGAGGCTGAGGCAGGCAGGTGGTGTGCCTGAGCTCAGGAGTTCGAGACCAGCCTGGGCAACACTGTGAAATTCCATCTCTACTAATATACAGAAACTAGCTGGGCATGGTGGCATGCACCTGTAATCCCAGCTACTCAGGAGGCAGGAGAATTGCTTGAACCCGGGAGGCAGAGGTTGCAGTGAGCTGAGATGGTGCCACTGCACTCCAGCCTGGTGACAGAGTGAGACTCCGTCTTTAAAAAAAAAAAAAAAAAAAAAAAAGGAGAGAGAGAATGACTATAGAAATGAGTATGAGGGGATGGAGTGGTGGGATGATACAGTTATTGAGCTGAGGATTCAGGAAAGGTCATGAAAAAAAGGTCAGATCTTTCAGCAAAATGATGAAGTAGGTGTTCATACTCGCAACAGTATTCAAATTATGTGTCCTTTTCTAATCATATTTCCAACTGTCCCTGAAGCCATCCCAAATTTATCTAAAGCTTCTCACATCAAGGATCCACCAGAGAAAATGCCCCACCTCTTCACTAGAGGCAGTGGACCAAAACCAAGGTATTCACCATGGGAAAATATGTAGGTATATGAAATTCCTCATAAATAGCCTTTAAATTATGGGGTTGACATATTGAATGGCAAGCATTATTTCCTAATTGTGTTCATTTATGTTTACTATAAAAACATACAAAAGCATTTATTTTCAAAGGGTGGGCGTATGTGTCAAAGTCCTGAGACCAAGATTCAAGGGGAAAACTGAACTAACTTTGCATTCCACGTCATCCTGAGCCTTTGAGATGTATACTATCGACCAAAGAATTTATGTTTTTAGAATAAGCTATTTTGAGTGCTTTCAAAGACTAAAGGATAAAATTAAGCTGAAGAAAATCTGGAGATGTTATAAAGGTATTATAAAGGAGATATTATAAAGATACTATAAGGATATTATAAAAAGTAGTACAGGCAAATAAAGCATAATTGTAAATTTATTATAAAAATAATTAATGGCAAGAGAGGGAAGGGTATTATAGCACCACATTGCTAGATACACCTGTAGAGCTACAAAAGGTCTAAGTATTAGAAATAAGAAATGGAATCTAGGGAAGACAAGACCTGAGGCATTCTGGAGGGAGAGATGAGCTGATACAGGAGTCTTGGAATTTGAACTGAACACAGAAATAGAGCAACCGAAGAGGTACAGTTTGAAAGTGCTGTACTTGTCATGTTTTGAAATTTATAATCATAATGTTTTTAAGTATTTTGGGTGAGATTTTATGTAATACTTGAACATTTAAAAGTTCATTCAATAATTCTCTTATAGTTGATGAGTATAAATATACAGAAAATCTGAATTAATTTTGAAACATTATATTAGCATGTAAAAACATGCAGAATATATTTTGAATGGAACATTACTTTCCATTGTTAAAGGCAAATGGCACTCTGATTGTGTAATACAAATACGATTATGTTAAACACAGGGTCACTTCAAGCATCCTATTATCTAACTGCCACTGTCTCTCTTTCCAGTTTATTCCGATAATCTCTTAGCCCTACTAGGACCCACGTTTTATATCTATCACCCTGTCAGTGTCCCTTGCCCCACCCTCCTAATCCCACTCATATTCGCATCTCCCCTTTGGGCACCCACCTTCAGTCCACGTTGACCCATTCTCTACTCTTTCCTGTCCTTCTTTTGCCAGGGAGGTCAATCTCTACAGGGAGGTTAACCTCTACTACTCGCTAGCTTATGGGTGGGCTTAGCCAATGGTAATCCCAGCAGAACATAAGAAGAGAATAGAGTGAAGTCAGATATTTATCTCCCAATTCACTTCCTGGGATGTCATGCTCAACTGTTTATACCCCTTGGGCAAAGGTCCCTGTTTCTCTCAAGCGCTCCAACTCTACTGGAACATAGATTCTGCTAATCTTTTCTTCTTCATTTTCCAAGGTTAGAGGTAGAATTATTCTACTGCCACCAGTTACAGCATTATACTTTGAGGTTTTTTTCTTTGTACCTACATATTTTAAAACAGCCCCTTCAATAATACAGGTTTCCAGAAAATTCTGAACATATCTTTTTTCTGCCAGGACTGACTCTGCTTGCCACACACCTACCCAGCCGTAATCTGAATGTAAATCATTTTATACACTTCTACCTTTGCAGACTCTACCAATGCAGATGAATGCAGCTTGCAAAAACACACAGTTATCCTGACCAGATGTGGCAGACTAATTAACTGGCCCTCAAAGATGTTCAATCCTAGTTGTAGGAATCTGTGAATGTGAGACATGGCAAAGGTAATTTGTAGGTGTAATTAAAGTTAGGGACCTTGAGGTGGAGCGATTTTTCTGACTAATCTGGGTGGGCCCAATCTAGTCATGTGAGTTTATAAAAGCAGAGAACCCTCCTAGTTGTGGTTAGGGAGACACAAAGATGTAAATTGGACTTGACCATTTGCTTGTTTTGAAGATGGAGGAAAGAGGTACAAGCTGAAGATGCTCGACTTGTAGAAACTGGGACTGGTTGGGACTGGTTGTCAAATTGCAGCCAGCAAGAAAACAAGGAACTCAGTCCTACAGCTGCAGCTAACTGAATTCTGCCAACAATTTCACTAATTAGGAAACAGATACTCCCCTAGAGCTTATAGAATGAAGCACAGTCCTGCTGACACCTAGAATTTGATCAGACTTTAGTTTTCTGACCTATAGAATTGGAAAATAATAAATTTATGTTACATTAAATCACTATAATTGTGCTAATTTGTTATGGCAGCAATAGGAATCTGGATTGACTCTAAATTTGTAACTAGTAATTGAGTTTTAAGTGCTGTCCCAGGAATCCTACTGTATTATCCTACTCAAACTAGCACTCACCAGAGACAATTTATTGTGTTCTTTCTTCTCAAAATTCCGCACATTCTCTCTCATCTTCATATTCATCCCATAAACTCATTTCCTATAGCACTGTGAAAAGAGAAGCATTCAGAAGATGACTGGCAAAAGCTCCCTCTGCAGCACAGACCTCGCTGAAATCTAGCTCATTGGCTCTCCCCTCCTTCCTTTAACTGAGAAGGAGCTGCCCTTCTTCCCATCCGAGATCAAACTATTCTTTTGGGCAATAGGTCTCATCCTCTTTCACTTAGGAAAGTAGTTCCTGACAATGGAACTCTCTCCTAGCATTGTTACTTTTTTCCCTTTATGTTATATAATTTTGATCAACACAAAAACTGACAGTAATAGACTTCATCTTTCAAACACCTTTTCTTGAACTCATAGCCCCCTCAAGCTGCCGTTTTGTTTCTCTGTTCTTGAAATTGAGCTCCGCATTCTGCTTTTACTTTCTTTCTTCACAATCTCTTCTAAGCTCACTCCTTATCAGCCCCGCCTTTGTTTATTTACTTATTTATGAAAATGCTTGTGTCAAATCACGAGCTTACCTACTAACTTAGGTATAAATCTTTTATACATTTTTATACATTTGTTTTAAGGTTAAGGTACTCAATAGTTGTCAGTTCTTGTTTGTCCTTTCTGATTTTCTTAATCTAATTGTTCTATCAACTGTCGAGAGAGGAGAGTTAAAACTTTCTGTTATCTTCCTTTCAAAATTCTGTCAATTTTTGCTTAATCTATTCTGCAGTTCTATTAGTAGATGCACATATACTTATAAATAGTTATAATAATTTAGTAACTTGTCCATTCTATCATTATGAAATTCTTTATCTCAGATAACACACTTTATCTTGAAGTCCATTTTATGTGATATGAATATAGCTCCTCCAACCACTCTGGCCGTCTTACACTTATGGTTTGCACAAGACACTTTTTTTCCCAGATATTTGCTTTCAATCTGTCTGTCTCGTTTTATTCAATTTGTTCTGTAGGCAGCATATATCAGGCTCTTTTTATTCATTATATCATTAACATTTCTGTAAGTACTAACATGGTTGGATTTAGTTTTACCGTTTTATTAACCACTTTCTGTTTTACAAAACTTATTCTGCCTTTCCTGCTTTCCTTTACATTATTTGAATTTTTTTAATGTTTCATCCTATTTGTTGTTTCTTTTGCTGAGAACTCTTCATATTATATTTGTCCAGTTGCTTTAGGGATTACAACATGCATCGTAACCTTTCACAGTTAAATTTAGAATTAATAGTTATCAGTTTATTAAAATGTAATAAATTGTAACCATATAGTCTCTTATGGCCACTCCCACTGACCTCTACATATAGCTTTTATAAATATCACATCTACACGCATGGGAAGCCCCCACAGACAATGCTATAAGTTTTGTTATCAAAGCTCATGTATTTTTAAGGACTTACGAGAAAAAAGTAGGCTTCCTTACTTGAGCAGATATTTATCAATGCTGTTCTTTTTCCTCCATTACTGAAGATATCCTTAGACCTCTGGTATAGCTTCCTTTCAGTCTGCAGATCTTTAGAATTTCTTGTGAGTGGGTCAGTTGGTTTCAAATTCTTTTTGTTTACCTTCATCTAAAAATGTCTTTATTTTGCCTTAATTCCTGAAGTATATTTTCATTAGATACAGAAATCTGGTCAAGCCTGTAATCCCAGCACTTTGGGAGGCCGAGACGGGAGGATCACGAGGTCAGGAGATCGAGACCATCCTGGCTAACACAATGAAACCCCGTCTCCACTAAAAATACAAAAAAATTAGCCGGGCGTGGTGGCGGCGCCTGTAGTCCCAGCTACTCGGGAGGCTGAGGCAGGAGAATGGCGGGAACCCGGGAGGCGGAGCTTGCAGTGAGCCGAGATCGCACCACTGCACTCCAGCCTGGGCGACAGAGCGAGACTCCGCCTCAAAAAAAAAAAAAAAAAAAAAAAAAAAAAAATCTGGGTTAAAAGTGTTTTTCCCCCGCTTCCCTGAAAGCTACTGTCTCCTGGCCTCCATGCTTTGCATGAAACATTTGTGATCATTCGTATTGCAGTCACCCAGTTTAGAAAGTGCCATTTTTCTGTGACTGCTTTTAAGACTTTTCCCTTTATTTTTAGTTTTGGGAAATGTGAGTATAACGTATGCAGGGTTTTAATTTTTAATTTTTTTTTTTTTGAGATTCACTGAGCAACTTGGATCAGTAAACGTGTATGTTTCACTACATTTGTTAAACTTTGGTTATTATTTCTTTATATAAGAATTTTGCCCCAATTTCTTTCTGTTTTCCTTCTTTGTTAATGATGACACATTTATATCTTTTGATATTGTCCAACAGGTCCCTGAGTCGCTTCATTTTCTGTGTTATGCAGTTTGCATGATTTCTATCGTACTATCTTCAAGTTCATTGATTATTTTCTCTGCTACTCCTGTTGTGCTATTGAGAGCTACTAGAGACTTAAAAAATTTAGATATTGTATTTTTTAGTTTTTAAATTATTTTGTTGTAGTTTCAATTTTTCTGCTGAAAAGTCTTATTTTATTTTTAATTTTAAATGTGACAGTTTTGGGGAGTCTCACTCTGTCACCCAGGCTGTAGTTCAGTGGTGCAATCACAGTTCACTGAAACCTCCACTGCCTGGGCTCAAGAAATCTTCCTGGTTCAGCCTCCCAGGTAACTGGGACTACAGGCACATACCACCATGCTTGGCTATTTTTTAAAAATTTTTTATTGTTTGTAGACATGGAGTTTTGCCATGTTGCCCAAGCTGGTCTCGAACTTCTGGGCTCACACAATTTGCCCACCTCAGCCTCTCAAAGTGCTGGGATTACAGGGTTGAGCCACCATGCCCAGCCAAAGGTGGCATAGTTTGATAAGCTCTTTAATCTTGCTGTTACAATTTCAACATCTTTATTATTCACATTTGAAATCTGCTGACTGTCTTTTCCCTTGGGATTTGGTCATGTTTTTCTGGTTTTTGGTACATTCTGTAATTTTGAGTTGTATCCTACACATTTGAATATTATGTTAAGATGATGCATTCTGTTAGAATCCTCTGGAAATGTTGATATTTCAGTTTTAGCCAGAAGCCAACCTGGTCAGATTTAGACCATAATTTCTGTCTTGCATTTTGTGGGTGGTAGTTCAAATCTCTGGTCGGTTCTCAAAATGTTTGCTGTTTAGTACATTCAAAAACAAAAATGTGAGACCTTGTGAGTGGCTTAAATCTCACTTCTACTAACTTTTGCTATTTTGGCTTGGGTTGCTCTGTACATGCATAATTCATGTGTTAATTTAATACTTGCCCTGAGGTTCAAAGAATCATCACTTCTCAAAGCTTTCGTTGTGTTGATTTGTGTCTGTCTTATATATGTGTAGCTTAAGGGTGAGACTGAGACTGGAGCATGTTCATATTCAAAATTAGAGTTGCCCTTCTTTGTTTCTCAGTGCTCTGGATTCTCCTGTACTCTATGGAATGCAAGGTCTTTCTTTGCTGGTTTCTCTGACCAGACATGAGACTTCTCCTGAAGTTCTAGACATCACTGCCAGCCTGCCACTATGTTAATGGGACCCACCTCTGGAGAAAACTGTTGGGTAAAAATAAAAACAAAACCAAAACCAAAAAAGCCTAACAAGAAATTTAACATCCATGCAATCGGTTCTCCAAATTCTGACTCCTCATCACAATCTGTTTTACTTACTTTTCAGAGTCTATAAGTAGTTGGAATTTTTCCTATTTGTTGATTGTATTTAGTTCTCATCAGTAGGAAGCAAGAACTCTAAAAGTTTTATACCAGTGTGTCAGAACTGAACATGGCATTGGTTACACGGTGATGGGATAGGAACAAGCATACATCTTTTTAGAAAAAGAAAGAATGAGACAGAGTCGGCAATCTATGGCAGTTAGCGAACACTGCCTCCTTGTTGAATTCCCCCTAGCTTCCTCTTTTTTTGCTGTGTATGAATAACTCACTTGTCTGTTGTCTTCCTTAGACTCTGAGAGCCTCTTCCTTATCCATGATCCTCAGTGGTCTAATCTGAAGTTCATGACAGAGATGCCACGTGGGTGCTGGTGCAGAAATAGGGCAGAGGGTAATGTTAATAATTGAACAATCAATATTTATAAAAGTTTGTAATTTTGTGTCAATACAACTGTAAGTTTTTGCAGGCTAACGTCTATTTTATTTTAGCAAACTCTACATCAAGTTAATCATATATGTAGTTCTTAAACCTGATGAATCCCCTCTCTTATTTCCTGGGTTTTGTGTTTGCCCATCCTCTTCCCCCCAATTTAATGGTATGCATCTTGAGGTCATATGAAATAAGAGGCTAGGGCAAGAAGGAGACACTCTTAATTAGATTGGTACAATTGGGACGGCTTTTAGAATCATATCTCCTCTTCCTTGGGTTAAACATACAGTTGGTTTTTCCAATTTTGTGACGCCGCAAATTACTGGATTCTCAGTCACTTTAATTGGATCCTTAGAAAAGAGAGAGCCTTTTTTAGCAAAAGTATTTCCTTTTCATCTTTCTCGGTAACTGGCCAAGTGTCGCCTCAGCTTATCTCATGGTGTCTCGTTAAAAGCATCAGGAAGCAACCAACAGACATGAATATTCTAACTTTTCTGATATTTTAGCAATAGGCTTATTAGGCAAAGTTTTTACTCCCCAGTTCTCTATTTCAATTTTAACAATATCAGAATTCATTGGAACTCTTCCCTTGTCCTCATATTCAATCATATATATGTCCAACATATTTTAATTTCTATTTACTTCTCAAAGGCAATAATAATTTCCTATCTCCCTATAACCATTTGGACAAGCTGTTTAGAAGAATGCTGACTGGAGGCAAAAGTCATTTAGAAAATAAATTATTTTTTGATAGACAAACTATATTCAAATAATAATAAAGGAATGACTATATTCCATAAACATGTTGTCAGCTTAAAATAGATCTGCATTAGCCATTTTCCAAGACTAATATACAGGCTTATGAGATAGAAGAACGATGCATTCATTTGCCTAAAATGTATTTCTAAGTCAATGGATTCTGTAATTTCTTTCATTTATATCTGAAAAGTGTCCACCAATGTCTTTCTCTAAGAGCTATGAAAATGAAGACAAATAGTCTTTTCTCTTTAATCTCTTAGATACCGATATTGATTTATTAATTTAACAAATGCTTAGCCGTGTGTATTGTGCGTCCTGCACTCACACTGGTCTCTATCCTGTGTATACACTGGGAACAGACAGCCTTGGAGGTTGGGTCTGACAGGAGGACGGACCCAGAAATGATTCAAAAGAAAACAAAGGAAAATATAAAGACAAAGGAAAATCAGAGAAGTGCCATGATGTAAAATAAAAGCAGGATGCTTGACATGAGAACATAACACAGAGAAAGATTTATTTCAGACTGAGTTATAACGAACAGATTCCTCTAGGAAAGCCCTGGTAAATGCATTTCATTTTGTTTGTTTAGAGTAACTTAACATCTTATGCTTTATAGACATTTATTTTGTAATCCATTTATTAAAAACAAACATATGGTATATTATGCAGGTTAAATCATTATGAACTCATTTCAAAATATGTTCATGATCCAAATAACTGACAAACTTATATTATCTTGCTGCTACCTTTGCCTTCCCAAAACCATCCCCTACAATTTACGTCAGAGTGCTTTTGTAATATTTTTAAAATTATGTCACTCCTCTGTTTAAAATCTTTCAATGCTTTTATATTGAACTTACAATCCACCTGAATTCCTCTCGTGGGCCTACAAAGTCTCTTACATGATTTGGGTTTATCTCCCTCTAATTATAACGCCCCCTCCCCCTGCCTTTCTCTGATATCCTGCCAGAGGAAATGGGATTAACTCTAACACTTGGAGAGAACAATGTGGCTGCATGTGACAAAACTGAAAATACACAGTCACTTTGACCCATTATTTTAGGTATGAAAATTAAGAAATAATGGAACTGGTAATAAATGCTATGTGCAAAGATGTTTAATGCTGAAGTTCTTTGTCGTAGTGAAAATAAATTAATAAAACAGAAGACATCCTGAAAACAAGAAAATGTTCATTAGTTTGTGGAAGATGGTAGAGAATTATTCTAAGACCATTATTACCAGCTATTACAACATATTGGATATTGACTTCAGAATGCGTTTGTATAGGTATCTGGGAATGTACTTGTCCAGTCAAAGGTCTAATGCTGACCAGCATACTGGGACTGTCACACTGGAGACGAGAGAATGTCTGTTCAGCAGATCTACATCAACTAGAAACAGTTTTCTCCCCATTTCCTGTGGGCTTTCCTGCTAGCCAGCCTGAGTTTGAGCAAGTTGAGACAGTAGTATTCATACTACTCCGTTAAAATGTTGGTGAGCATAGTCTAGATGTGTTATGGATAAAGCAGGGCTAGCTGCTACTGAGGTCCAAGACCAGAAGGGAAAAGGAAGCAAAGTAGAAGAAAAGTTGTGGAGAGGAAGAAGGGTAAAGGAAAAGAGAAATCGTAAGAAATGAGTCAGTAAAACAACATCCATTGAGTAAAAAAGACATGTGTATGAGGAACAAAGTAGTTTTAAAATATACTGCTTATTAAGAAGCTCAAAAGAGAAGAAAATAAGATATAGTTTACAATTCTTTATATGGTAATTCATGTATAACCAAATGAAGCAGGATTATAGTTCAGAGCAAGCTTGTCCAACCTGTGGTCCATGGGCCAAGTGCGGCCCAGGATGGCTATTAATACAGTCCAACACAAATTCACAAACTTTCTTAAAACATTATAAGATGTTTTGCCATATTTTTTAGTTCATCAGCTATCATTAGCAGTAGTGAATTTTATGTGTGGTCCAAGACAATTCTTCTTCCAATATGGCCCAAGGAAGCCAAAAGACTGGGTACCCCTGGTTTGGAGGACGTGTGGATGGGAATAGATCATGTACTGGTCTGTAGCTAGCCCAGATATTAACTATGTTACCAGTAGACTTGTTCATTTCTTCAACAAATTTGAGTATCTGTTACAAACTACTTTCATTTTGGGCATCCAGCTGGTGATTCTGACTGAAGGATTTACAACTTCAAATTTGATAATGTTTATAATGACAGTCTATGTATTAGGATTAAAATTAGAGTTTGGAAGATTGCCATAGCAACCCTGAATAAAAATAAAGGGTGGGGGAGGGGGCGTGTGGTAGAGCCTTATGTTTTGTGGGTTCAATATAGGAAGTCAGATCAGAATTGTGACTCAGATAACAACTTCTGTGAGAGAATTCTCCTTTGGCTTGCTCTGGAGGCTACAGGAAGCCTCTGGCAATATTTGTTCTGGCAATTTTCTAAAGCTGCAGCTGATTTTTAAGCTGAAAAGTTCAAATCTCTCTAGACTTTTCAAACGTCATCCTCTTCTCCGCTTACAGTTCTACCTCTATATTCCATAAGTGGGTTCGATGCAATTGTAAAGAAATAGTCATTCTGTCCAGGGCTGTTTTCCAGAACTTCAAGATGAGGGATCACAAGTTTCTTTTTAGTAAAAAATACAGTATACACTAATAAGTTTTAAACAGTGAATTCTAGGCAAATAATAAAATAATCCAAATATAATTGTGTCACCATTTTCTTTTTAATGGCAAGCACTAACTTCCATTCTGAAACGAGCTTTTTTTCACTCAATACTTTGATTTAGGACTTATGCTTCTTAAAGGGGAAATACTTGGAAGACAATTGCATTGATATGGTGAAAACAAAGCAATAATATATTTTAGATTATATATAGAATTATTATATTAGAATAATTATATAGAATTATTATATTAGAATCATATATAATTCCAACTAGTTGATGATTTGTTTTGTGCGACCACCAGAGCAGGCGCCAGAGAAAAGGCAAGTAGGCAAAGTAAAAAGAAACTTTATTAGCTAGCCAATGTGAAAGAAGAAAGGGCGAAGTTCACCGGTCTCCCGCGGTGGAGGCCAAGGAAATCGAGGAAGTCGCTCCGGCGTTCTCGGGCGAAGTTCCTGGGTCCGCATGTAAGGAGGGGCCGAGGAAGTTCGCGCCGCGTGTCTGCCCGGAGCGGCTTTATGTCTTGGGCCTGGGAGTGGGAGGGCAGTAGGCCCGACATGGGCGGGTCGGGGGCCGTGTGGTAGGCGCGGCCAGGTAGGTTTCGGTTTCCTCGGTCGGACGTCAGCTTGCACCTGCGCAGTTGACCTGTGTCGTTCCCCGGGCGCGGGAAAGTTGGTGATGAAGAACCCGGAAATACGCCATCTTAGTCCCTTTTGTTCTTTGTTTCCCTCCTCCCTCCGTCGAGACAGTTGAGACTTCCTTCCACTAAATAGGAAGAACAAAGTGTGTCTGGGGGCATCATTGACATAAAAGTATATTCACTCCAGGCTGTTACACCATTTCATAGCCACTGAGTGATCTTGGGAGGTAAGTAGCTGCCTGTGGACTTTGCCTCTGGCCTTGTCTGTGTCTGTCTCCAAAGCTCGTTAATGGTGGGACTTCATTTTTCTTTTCCAATCCAAGCTAATCTTCAATCTTTTAGTTTTGGACCAGTTTTTACTCTTTCAATATAAATTATAAAATGAGAGTACATTGTTTTATAAATTGCTATGTGATAGAAGCAATGCATAGAGGAAAATAGATTGCATTAATTGCAAACTTTTAGAAAATATAATAAAATACAAATGAGAATTTAGCTCAATAAGTTTGAAATAGAATAACAAAATAAATACATAAATAAGTCAAATGGGGAAATTAATAGAGACAAGCACAGATATCAATTTTAAAAATGTAAAATTAACAACATATAAACAAAATTGGTAGACCAAAAACAAATTCTTGTAAGGTTGCTCCCCACAAGAAATGTCAAGAGTCTGAAAGTCTAAGTATAGTACAATGTAGATAATTGTCTAAGAAACTACTAATTTGCTCCAAGAAAAGACAGAATCTTTTTCTGTCATTTTGTCTCTTAGTGGCATTACTGAGGTATAATTGACATACCAAAAAAAAGTGCACATGTTTAATGATACAATTTGATGAGTTTGGACATGTGCATGTATCCCTAAAATCCAACCACGATCTACTTAATAAACATATCCATTACCTCCAAAAGTTTGTGTCCCTCTGTGTGTGTGTTTGGGTGTATGGTGAGATCACTTAACATGAGACCTGCCCTCTTAACAAAATTTTAAGTGCACAATCTCTTATTGTTAACTACATGCAGTATGTTTCACAGCCGACCTTTAGAACTCATTCATTTTGCATAACTGAAACTTTATACCCTTTGAGCAACTCACCATTTCCTTTTGCCCCATCCCTTGGCAACAATGATGCTATTTTCTGCTTCCATGAGTGTGGCTATTTTAGATACTTCACATAAGCAGAATCATGCAGTATTTGTTCTTCTGTGACCGACTTATTTCATTCAGCCTAGTATCTTACTGGTCACACAAATTGTTACAAATGGTAGGATTTCCTTCTTGTATAAGGCTAAAAAGACAAAATTTCAAAGAGGCCATGTCTGTTAATGGAATTAAAAGGTAATCAAAGATAGACCTGAAAGCTACAGCAAGTCAAAGCATTTTAACCTTGATTTTATTGTTTCAAGAAGCAGTAGTTTGTCTAATGCTGCAGAACATAGAAACAAACAAAAGAAACAGTTTGATTTTATAGAATGCTTATTATTTGTCTGGAACTTGTCTAAATAAATCTACTGTAACTTTTAATTCATTTGCTCCTCACATCTGAGGTGGAGTCAGATGGAGAGCAGGCTTCTGGGAGCAGGAGCGTCTCCCTAGACGCAGAGGGCTTCTGCCTGCCGTCTTACTCACCCGATCATTAACAGAGAGGAGAGAACTTGAGTGTGGATTTTGGGCTGCAGCCTCCTTCTGCTCTGCCAGAAGCTGCTTGCTGTGCTCCCAAGAAGCCTGCAAGCGAGAGGCCTTGCAACCTGATTCATACTCTCAGACAACCTTCTTTGACTTAGCGTCTTTTAGGAAAAAAATGAGATATTTTGTTTTATATTTATGTCATTTTTAAGTTTGTTCAGGATAGTGATAAAGAAGAAGGGTGTACTTTTGGAGGAGCACTTTGGAGACTCCCACCATTACATACATTGGCTAGAAATGGACAAATTCTCAACATCTAGGGGGCTATGGTAGTCACGTGGGTGGCTTTGGGTACGGCCAGGAGTTGAGCTCTGAGGTTGCAATCTCGAATTTCAGAGTAAGGCAGGGTATTTTGACCCAAAGAATCTGTAGAGGTTTATATTAGGTCAAGTGAGTATTTGGCATTGAGAAGTGGTCTTTCGACTGCTGTGTCCTAGATGAAATGATCTGAGTCAGCCATTTGCTTCTTGACCTGGACCTGTGATTGCAGTTAACCATGTCGTTTTGCTTTGTTTTGTTTTCCATGGGGTGAGGGGTGGCCTCCTTTTCAGGACAACACACTATGTCCTCCCAAAGGGGACAGGCCACAAGAGAGGTGCTAGGGTTGGGCTTCCCAGCAGTCTTGTCAGTACCTATCAGAAGCTTGGTGTCTGCTGACCCAACAAGCAAACACTGTCCACATGTCAGAATATTATCAGCAAAGCAATGACCTCAGGGCAGAGCCCATCACATCCTGTTTTCATCTATGCTCAGTCATATTTATGTGGTGGCCGTCCCTGCCAAACACAGACATACACAGGCATACGTACCACAGTGAAGTGTCTGGGGATTTGTTAATTATAGCAGTTCGAATTCCTCAGGTTTTCAAGATTTCAACTATGATCACTGATACAGAGGTAATAGATTTTATTAATACCTAAATAGAAAAGAATAAGGGCCCTTACAGTATTTCATTTTGGTATTAGAGAAACAATCTGAAAAAATTATGCAAATTGTGGGTACAAGTAGTTTGAGAAATATGCTTACTATCAGAACAAGAGGAGGGAAATAATGTGAGCAATAGAAACAATGGAAAATATATTTAAGAGAGGGAAATTCCAGTTGCAAATAGGTGGAGATCCTAAAATAAAGACAACAGATTTGAAGAGAAAAATCTGGTGTGATATTGAAGGCCAGAGATGATATAAATATGGGGAAAATGCCCCCATAACCAATTGCTCTTTGAGAGAAATCTTTTAGAGAATTTTTAGAGTAAAATATGTGTTTTATTTTTTAGAAGACAAAATCTTTACCTATGACCCACATAAACCTAAGGCTTATTTGTCCTCAAAGAAGACACATGGGAGTGGCTTTTCCCCAAATAATTCAGAACATCATTGAAAAGGGGTTTTACAACAGGGATTCCATAAGAAAACCAAATGAGGAACCATCCCTCAAACATTGTGACGGCTTTGCCAAGTGATTACCAAAAATTCTCTGTGCAGGTCTGAGGGAGAAGTCCAGAAGTATCAGTGAAAAAGAATCAAGGTCTTCTTAGGTAATTTCAGGAGAGTATAGCCACTGAAGCTAGGCCTATAGTTTTACCCTCAGCAAGTTGCCTACTATGCTTACAGAACTAATACTCTAAAGTACACACAAGGTGAAAAGGGGAGAAGGCAGGCAATGGCAAATTGTGTTCCGACTTGGATAGATGATGGCATGAGGGCATTACCTAGCCCAGAGAAATGATGAAAACAAGATCAGTTTGAACAAAGGTTCACCACCCACAAGCATTTGAAAGATCTGGAACCATTTTACTATGTGGACAAAATGTGAAAGAATATTTTGAGGAAACAAACTTATGGGGCACAAAATACACAAAAAGTTAAAGGGAAAAAAGTCTCCATTCTGGAAAAACAAATTATCCCACAATGTATAATGTATCAATACATCACAGTGTATCCCACAAACATATACAATTAAAATTTAAACAATCTGCATATATTAGAGAGGGAAGGTGACTCAGTTAGAAATGTTTGTATTCATAGGGATCCAGCTGAACCCTCCTGAAAAGAATAAGGAAATGGCAGAGAAATTAAACATGAGAAGCACATTTCAGGACTGTAGAGGAAAAAAGTAGCAATGTAAAATAATGTACTTTAAGGCTTGGAATATTGAAAAAGTGGATGAAAAGGACCATGTCTTAAAGGAAACAAGTAGGGGTATCAGTTCCTCTTAGGTTCCTTTTGGCACAGGTTTCAAAAGCATGAAATAGCAGCTCCAGATCAGAAGTCTGAAGGAGATTTTCCAACTGAAACAAGTAAAGGGATGAAAGAGAGCCAATTATTAACAGGCAGGTTTCACAGGCTTTAATTTATCCCATAGTAAGAGGCAGTGGAATGAGCCACTGTAGCCCAGGAATGAAAAAGCCCGCTCAGGAAAATAGTGGATGCTGTCTCAGAGAGATGATAACCTTGGTATAACATTTGAGCAGCTATAGGTGAGTTGGGATAAATAGCAATTACCACTTTTGATTATAAAGTAAAAAGCACCACAAATATTACCTGTTGACTGATGCCCTTTTCTTTGGAACTTTCTTGACTTCCAAGAAACTAGAAGCATTTCAATGCCAGTGTATAAGACCGGACATAGATACACAAAATGAACCTTCCTTCAGATTTCATGATTGTATAGTGCCAAAAATATTGCTTTGCAGGGTTATTGCTTCCAAACAAATGTAAATTTATAGGGCATGGATTCTGAGTAACAGGAATGAACTGATTGTCATTTTAGCCAGGATAACTCCATGAAGATTATCTCTGCAGACCCCCCTTTCCTTTAGTTTCTGCTAGGGACTTTGGTAAAACTAAATGCTTGGTTCTGGGAATGTAAATATGCCCAGGAATATTGTTATCAAAGCTAATGATATGTTTTTAAAACATGTATAGTAATGGATATGGTAAATTAGTAATTTTGTGTACTTTGTGGATGCTTTTTCAGTCAATAAATATGAAACTTGGCCAGGCACAGTGGTTCACACCTGTAATCCCAGCACTTTGGGAGGTCGAGGTGGGAGGATCGCTTGAGGTCAGGAGTTCAAGGCCAGCTTAGGCAATATAGTAAGACCCCATCTCTACAAAAATAAATAAATAAATAAAGTAAACAAAACAAGAAAACTTTAAACTCTTGAGAGGTTTGTTGCGTCTCTAATCTCTCAGGCCTTGTAGGATGCATATCCATTAGCATGAGAGATGCGAAAGCTGTCTCTGGCTACTGCAAGGAACACTTTTAGGCAGCCATCAAGAATGCCTGTTAGTGAGATGAAACTGAGTAAGAAATTTGGGAGGATAATATTTTGACTTAATTATAACACAAGAATTTTAAATTGTAGATTTTAAGCTTCTAAAAACAAGATAATTGATTTTAATTGCTTCAAACTTTCTATCTTTAGATTTTAACTTGAAAAAGGTTTAAATATTTAACCTTTAATTTCTTCCCGGAAATTTTTACATTGCCTGGGATTAAAACTGGGGGAATATCTCAACTGACATTATTAATTAGAATTTATGTATTGTGTTTATGCATCTTATCTTACTGCTTACTCATAAGCTCACAGTACTTTGTGACTGGATGTGAGTTTAATACAAGAAGGAATAGAATGGAAATGAGGTGTCTGAGGAGCTGATTTTCAGAATGTATTTTTCTGATACATGTTAAAGACCTGAGAGGGGCTGTATTAGCCCATTTTCAGACTGCCAATAAATACATACGTGAGACTGGAAAGAAAAAGTGGTTTAATGTACTTATAGTTCCACACGGTTGGGGAGGCCTCACAATCATGGCAGAAGGCAATGAGGAGCAAGGCACATCTTACATGGATGGCAGCAGGCAAAGAGAGAGCTTGTGTAGGAAAACTCCCATTTTTAAAACCATCATATCTCATGAGACTCATTCACTATCATGGGAACAGGGCAGGAAAGACTCACCTCCATAATGCAATCACCTCTCATCAGGTTCCTCCCACAACACATGGGAATTGTGGGAGTTACAATTCAAGATGAAATTTGGGTGGGGACACAGCCAAACCATATCATTCCACCCCTGCCCACTCCCTCAAATTTCATGTTTTCACATTTCAAAGACAATCATGCTTTCCCAAGAATCCCCCAAAGTCTTAACTCATTTCAGCATTAAAAGTCCACAATCCAGTGTCTTATCTAAAACAAGGCAAGTTCATTCTGCCTATGAGCCTGTGAAATCAAAATCAAAAGTAAGTTAGTTACTCCTAGGCACAACAGGGGTATAGGCATTGGGTAAATACATCCATTCCAAATTGGAGAAATTGGCCAAAACGAATAGACCCCAAGCAAGTCTGAAATCCAGCGGGGGAGTCAAATATATATATATATATATTTGAGATGGAGTCTTGCTCTGTCACCAGGCTGGAGTGCAGTGGCACAATCTCAACTCACTACAGCCTCTGCCTCCCAGGTTCAAGCAATTCTCATACCTCAGCTTCCTGAGTACCTGGGACTATGGCACGCACCACCATGCCCAGCTAATTTTTGTATTTTTAGTAGAGACAGGGTTTCACAATGTTGGCCAGGATGGTCTTGATCTCTTGACCTCGTGATCAGGGCAGTCAAATCTTAAAAGCTCCAAAATGATCTCCTTTGACTCCATGTCTTGCATCTGGGTCACACTGTTGCAAGAGATGGGTGTCCATGGTATTGGGCAGCTCTGCCCCTGTGGCTCTGCAGAGTAGAGCCTCCCCGGCTGCTTTCATGGGTGGCATTGAGTGTCTGCAGCTTTTCCAGGTCCACAGTGCAAGCTGTAGGTGGATCTATCAATCTGGGGTCTGGAGGATGATGGTCTCTTTTCACAGCTCCACTAGGCAGTGTCCCAGTAGGGACTCTGTGTGGGGGCTCCAACCCCCCATTTCCCTTCCACACTGCTCTAGCAGTGGTTCTCCATGAGAGCCCTGCCCCTGCAGCAAACTTCTGGCTGGGCATCCAGGCATTTCTATACATCCTCTGAAATCTAGACGGAGGTTCCCAAACCTCAATTCTTTACTTCTGTGCACCCACAGGCTCAACACCACGTGGCAGCTGCCAAGGCTTGCGGCTTGCACCCTTGCTGTACCTTGGCCCCTTTTAACCATGGGTGGAGCTTCTGGGACGCAGGGCACCAAGTCCTTAGACTGCACACAGCACAGGGACCCTGGACTTGGCCCAAGAGACCATGTTTTCCTCCTAGGCTTCGGGCCTGTGATGGGACGGGCTGCTGTGAAGACCTCTAACATGCTTGGGAGACATTTTCCCCACTGTCTTTGAGACTGACATTCAGCTCCTCATTACTTATGCAAATTTCTGTGGCCAGCTTGAATTTCTCCTCAGAAAATGGGATTTTCTTTTCCATGGCATTGTCAGGCTACACATTTTCTAACCTTTTATGCTCTGTTTCCCTTATAAAACTGAATGCCTTTAACAACATCCAAGTCACATCTTGAATACTTTGCTGCTTAGAAATTTCTTCCACCAAATACCCTAAAGTCACCCTTCTCAAGTTCAAAACAAGTCTCTAGGGCAAGGGCAAAATGCTGCCAGTCTCTTTGTTAAAACATAGCAAAAGTCACCTTTGCCCCAGTTCCCAACAATTTCTTCATTTCCATCTGAGACCACCTCAGCCTGGATTTTATTGTCCATTTTGCTATCAGCATTTTGGTCAAAGCCATTCAACAAGTCTCTAGGGTGTTCCAAACTTTCCTACATTTTCCTGTCTTCTTCTGAGCCCTCCAAACTGTTCCAACCTCTTCCTGTTACCCAGTTCCAAAGTCACTTCCACATTTTTGGGTATCTTTCCAGCAACACCCCACTCCTGGTACCAATTTACTGTATTAGTTGTTTTCAAGCTGCTGATAAAGACATACCTTAGAGTTGGAAGAAAAAGTGGTTTAATGGACTTACAGTTCCACATGGCTTGGGAGGTCTCACAATCATGGCAGAAGGCAAGGAGGAGCAAGTCACATCTTACACGGATGGTGGCTGGCAAAGAGAGAGCTTGTGTAGGGAAACTCCCATTTTTACAACCATCAGATCTTGTGAGACTCATTCACTATCATGAGAACAGTGCAGGAAAGACTTATCTCCATAATTCAATCACCTCCCACCGGATTCCTCCCATGACATGTGGGAATTGCGGGGATTATAATTCAAGATGAGATTTAGGTGGGGACACAGCCAAACCATATCACGGGCTAAATCTAATCTCCCCAGAACAAGTCCCAAAAAGGCATCCACAGGACCAGGGCTGAGTTTAAGAGAAACAATTTAATGAATGCGAGATGGAGGCCAGGCTCTCTTCCAACCTCAGGAAGAGCCATGTTCCTTTTTACAACAGGGAAATGGTTAGGCACGAAGAATTCCCAGAACAGAAATTGTCTCAGATATATGCTAACCTCAGTGTGACAGCAGAAACACTTTTTCTTGCTTTCCCTTGTGGTCATGAAGAGAGGTTTTCACTAAATGACTTAAAGCCACTGCACATACTCTTTCCACCCACAGAGAGGTGGAGAAACTTAATCAACTGGGAAACTTGCGAAACATAATTAGGTGTGCATCATTCAATACCACCTTTTTGTCCTTTAGAGCATCAGCTGCCCACAGTGATGCCATATTTTCTTTTGCTGAAAAATGGCCGTTAAATGTGTTTAATTCTGAGGTTTACTTGACATCTGTTTCTTACCAAGATACACACTTCAACCGACCTTCAGTTATAAGTTGATGTTTTGACCTACATAGTGGTAATTTATTCTCAAACTGTTTAGAATCTGCTACAGAGGTGTGATCTTTATTCTAGGATATTTTATGGGAGGCTGTGAGCAGTAACTACTGCTATTCACATTTTAAAGAAGAAACAGAAACACAGTGTTTAAATTATGGAGTGTAGATCTCACAGATGGTAAGTAGATGAACTGTGACTTGAATCCATGTAATCCTACTCTAGAGACTGAATTCTTAACAACTATGTTCTATTGCCCTGGTAGAAAGTTTGCTTTGTAATAATGTTGCCAAAAACAAACAAAAAGGAATAAAAGCCCAGTGTCCTCAAGGAGGGCATGATGGAACTATGTTGCACTGACTGACCCTTCCTCCCCTTTCATGACAACTCTGATCTCTCTCATCTTCTGGCTAATCTTTGGTCAAGGCTTAGGGGTTACTAAATGCAAGTGAAGCTTTGAGATCATCTCTGTGGGTTGCTTGGAAAAAGCTGGTATCATCCTTTTGTTCCTCTATTTGCAGGATAAATAAATCTCTGGAGACTGGTATTGGAAGACACTGGGAAGGGAATAGGAAGTTACAGATCTTGGGAAGAGTTTTATCCACAATGATCTGTGTCATCAAAAAAAAAAGGAAGGTCAAGTTCAAACCACTGTGTGTGTGTCTGATCGTTCTGGTCATGAGGACACTGAGAAGACGGAGCTTATGGGAGCCAAGCCTGGGAAAATATAAACAGCCTGAGAATAGGAAGGGCTTCAAAATTTGGATAGATAGTCTAATAACCCCTAGCTTACAGCCCCTGCCCAGAATCTTGTGTGGACTCCTACCACGGATGAACTATTGCACTTAGGGTGCTCTCTGGACTTCATCCTTAATGGATTTCCAGAGAAATATTCTCTCAGATAGCCTGAGGGCAGAGCAGATTAAAGCTGCTGGAAGAAGTAAGCAGCTTGAGAAAAATAGTGAGAACGCCTAAAGAGATTTAAATGGAATCCACATACACACAAACATTATTTCTAGGGAGTAAAAAACAAATAATTTCTGACTAAATAAGTGGCTGATAAGTTCAAGTATGGTCACTGTTTTCTTACGTTGTAAGTGTTTGGTAGATTAAATACAAACATTATTTAAAGCATAGGCAAAGTCGGGCACAGTGGCACATGCTTGAAATCTCAGCACTTTGGGAGGCTGAGGTGGGAGGATTATTGAGCTCAGGAGTTCAAGACTGGCCCGAGAAACATGGCAAAACCCCATCTCCACTATAAATAGAAAAAGTAGACAGGCATGGTGGTGCACGTCTGTAATACCAGCTGCTGGGGAGGCTGAGGCATGAAAATCACTTGCACCCAGGAGGCAGAGGTTTCAGTGAGCTGAGATGGCACCAATGCACTCCAGCATGAGTGACAGAGCAAGACCTTGTCTCAAACAAGAACAACAACAAAAGTCCTAAAGCACAGGCAAAAATATTGAAGAGATTGATAAACACACAAATACGTATGTATACAAATACACATACCTATATATATATCTAAGTCTATCCATCTATCAATATATGCACACACATTTAAAATCAATAGAACAAAGAAACCCACAGGAAAAAAAGCTAGGTAATCTAGCATGTACTTTCTGGCAAAAAATAAAAAGTTTTATCTCAAGCATTGAGGTTTTCTTACCTCAGGCACTCTTTAAGTTGACCTCAGTCAAAGACTTAGGGTTAGGCAGTTTACTTGGGAGGTGATCCCAGAAAGCTCAGGTGTGGGAGAAGAGAATGTGAGAAGGGGGTGGGGGATCTGGGGAACCAACCAAGGGTATGTTATGGAGATGGTTACTCTTGTTGGCAACTTGAATGCAATCCTGGGGAGCTCTCTTAAGAACCATGGAAAACGGGCCTCAGAATTATTCCTCCTGGGGTCAAAGAATCTGGGGCCTATATGTTACGTTTCTCTTGAGGAGACAGCAAATTCCCTGCAGTTCTGGGACTTCCTGAGCTTGGGCTGATTAAGCTCAAGAGAAGCATAAGGATGCTGGTAACTGGGGTGGGAACTTGTGAGCTTCCCATGGCTATAGGCAAAGTCTGTGGGAGATCTGTGGGATACATAACAGGACGTTAACTGTATCTGGGGAAACATTGGTGGTAGTGCTGAAGGTGCTTAAAACAAACTCAGATTTGAGATAAAAGTTATTATCTGGCCAGGCACGATGGCTCACGTCTGTAATCCCAGAACTTTGGGAGGCCGAGGCAGGCAGATCACAAGGTCAGGAGATCAAGACCATCCTGGCTGACACGGTGAAACCCTGTCTCTACTAAAAATGCAAAAAATTAGCCAGGCATGGTGGTACGTGCCTGTAGTCCCAGCTACTCAGGAGGCTGAGACAGAAGAATTGCTTGAACCTGAGAGGTGGAGGTTGCAGTGAGCCGGGATCATGCCACTGCACACTTGCCTGGGTGACAGAGCAAGACTCCATCTCAAAAAAAAAAAAAAAAAGTTATTATCTTTTCACATTGAATGGAAATAAATCATAAAAAAGAAGTCTGACATTTGGGTCCAACATGATGACAATGATGCTGATAGTAATAATAATGATCATTACAGTAGTGAAATACTTATGTGGCATTTTTGTTGTGTCATGTACTCTTCTGAGCATTTTTCAAAAACGCTGATGTAACTCCTACAACAACTGAATGAAATAGTACTTGTATTATCCTGATTTTACAGATGAGCAAACTGGGGTAGAAGAAAGATAAGTAAGTATGTGTAACTTGCCCAAGATCACACCCCAAGAGTGGGAGGATCATAATCATGGCCCCAGGCAGCTGGCTTCCAGAGTCCACACTGACACTACACTGCCCAATATGTTTGAGTCTTGCCAGTGTGAAAGAAAAAGTATTCAGTGATACTTGTTAATGCACAGTAAGGAAGATTTTACTCAGCACCATACTATAGGTTTAAGGGCCACTGCAGTGGGATCTTTCAGTGGGAGAGAGATTGGGATCAACTTCATTCATATATAGGCAAGTGGGAATTTACAGCCTAGAAGCAGTGTGGGGGTCAATGGATAGGAAATTGCTAAGAGAAAACACATCGGAGTGAGGGGGATTCCAGTTACAAAGAGGTCAGGCTTATAAGACGTCACATGTGGAATACTGGAGGATGGGGAACTTAATCAGATATCGAGAATAATTAGGGGTTAAAAATGGAGGTGTTCTTGCTAAACTGACTTAGCAGGGATCTTTGCTATAATGGAATTTTACAAGGAAATGCACAGATGGGCCTAGGAGAAGGTTCAGAAACCTGATCAAAGTTTGTCCAAGCTTTGTCACGAGGACTTGCTTCAACCTCATTAACCAGCTACATGACAATCTTTGTTTGCCTTTAGATTGAGTATTTACTCAAATTCGATTCTGGCAACTTCATTGAAATCAAATGCATGGATATCTTGCAATACTGCAATCCCGCTATTAGGGTTCTATCCCTTAGAAATACTATCATCAATACAGGAGTAGATATAAATAAAATTGATTGTATCCAATTTGTTCATACTAATCCCTAGCAAAAAACCAAGTAAATACCCATCAATCCTGAGATGTTCATACTAATTACAATACACTCAAGAGTATATGAAGGCATTAAATATAAGTAAGCTAAACCAGCTAAAAAGAGGTATTTCCACGAAGTAGTATTGAGGAAGCAAAGTGATATAAAAAGTTTTCTAAACACTATTTTGTCTGAAAAATAAAAATGGTACAACTATTAGTGAGTTGATGTTAAATATACACAGAACTGACTGTTTCTGATTATATAACTTGGATAAAAACATTAAAATATACAAAAATACAAAATAAAGGGACACATAGCTTGACTTAACTGAATATGGTGCCTTGTTTTCTGTATAAGCAGTGGTTAAACTTTAAAATCAACGAGTGAAAGAAGCTAAAACAATGAAAAGAAAAATATTATTCAGCCCCCCCAAGTTATATTTGTGGCATAATTATACTACTGAGTTGAGGTAAAATAATTTATGTGAACCCATGCAGATAATTGTATCTCTATTGCATAAAAGTCCTTTTAGTATAAAATTAATTTAATAAAATTTAAAAAGTGCCTTGCTGAGTACTTGGCTTACAATAAGTACTTAATAAATTGCAATATTGTATCAGTTTTGTTTATAATAAATTACTATAATATTACTCTAATGGAAGGCAAAGAAAAATATAATTATATGTTTCAAAATGTGGGAGTGGATGAAAGGAGGAGAAGATGAGAGTAAGGAGGAGTGTCCTAGATCAAATTGATGCCTCTCCAGGTTCTAGCTGCAGATACAGCTTCATCTTCAAATATGATTTTCTCAGCTCCCCAAGGGCTGAGGGGCTGTGCTCAACACAGTCTCTCACAAGCCTCATCAGGGCATCTGGGGCAGGTCCATTGACCAGGTCACTTCCAAATGAATCCAGAGAGGCTCCGACTTACCTACCGGCTGGAGCGTGGGAAGTAGGTGTCACAGGTTTGGAGGACAAATCCTCCTCCTTCCCCGGCTCCAGCTCTTTTGCAGTTGGATGTTTCCATCAAGCTTCTAGAGAGTTATCCAAAATGATCAAGTGCCTAGCTTGTTTATTTTGAGGTTGTATAGCTGGTTCTGTAACACATACATGTGCACGCGCACACACACACACACACACATTTTTTTCTCTTTTGCCCGCTTTACTTGTCTTTTTCCCTCAGTGTGCTTGCACAGGTATTTTATTCATCCAAAAAGTATTAATATATATACTTTGCTCCAAGGTTCCCTTTTCTATGGTATCAAAGCTAAGACAGGAGTGGAAGACAGAAGGACAGTGTTGAATAGAGAGAGGAATCAAAGCTATGTAAAATGGGTTTAGAGGAAAATTACTTATTTTGATAAAGCATATCTAACAGAAAAAACATAATTGGTTTTTGTTTGTTTGCTTGTTTGTCTTCTTTTTTCTGAGACAGAGTTTCACTTTTGTTGCCCAGACCTCCGCCTCCCGGGTTCCAGTGGTTCTCCTGCCTCAGCCTCCTGAGTAGCTGGGATTACAGGCACCTGCCATCATGCCTAGCTACTTTTTGTATTTTCAGTGGAGACAGGATTTCACCATGTTGGCCAGGCCAGTCTCGAACTCCCGACCTCAGGTGATCCTCCCACCTTGGCCTCCCAAAGTGCTGGGATTACTGGCATGAGCTACTGTGCCCGGCCATAATTGTTAATCATTAGAATAATTTCTGAAACCAGAAAAAGGAAAAGATCCTATTTTGGCTGTGTCCCCACCCAAATCTCCTTTTGTATTGTAGCTCCCATAATTCCCACATGTTGTGGGACGACCTGGTGGAAATGATTGAATCAGGGTGGCAGTTCCCCCATATTGTTCTTGTGGGAATGAGTAAGTCACATGAGATCTGATGGTTTTATAAGGGGAAACCCCTTTTGCTTAGTTCTCATTTCTCTTGTCTGCTGCCATGTAAGACAAGCCTTTTGCCTTCTGCTATGATTGTGAGGCTTCCCCAGACACATGGAACTGTAAGTCCATGAAACCTCTTTTTCTTTATAAATTACCCAGTCTCGGGTATGTCTTTATCAGCAGCTTGAAAACCAACAAATACAGATCCTAATTAATACCACTGCCATTCAACATTGTGTTAAAAGGTCCGAAAAAACAAAAACAACATAAGAGTTGTAAGTTCTGGCGGGAAAGGAACGAACTGTCACTGTGGTAGTTCACAAAATATTCTTGTGCTCCTATTTCTAGATGTATATGAGAATGGCAGGTCCTTATCTCCTTCACAGTCTGGATTGGCCATGTGATTTGCTTTGTCTGATTGTTAGTTTGGATTCCCGAAGAGGCAGACCTGCAGACAAGTGTACAAGTGCAAACAGTTTATTTGGAGGTGTTCTGAAGGAACAGAGGAAGGGAATGAGAAAAACAAGATGGTGGAAGTGAAAGAAGAAATTAAGAGGTGAATTCTCAAGCATGTTAGCATCGCAGGCAACTAGGGCTTAATTCCACTGGGGAGCTTTGAGATGCAGCATAGCACATGCATCTCACAGTTATCACAACAAAATAGCAAGTCAGCTCCTTACATTACTCACCAACTTTGATCAGTTATTTTTTGAGAGCCTATTCTGGGAGCATAAATTCCCTTAACGTCTGTTTTGCTGAAGCAGAACAGAAGCCATTTGCCAGAGAAAGCCCTCAGATGAAGAGACAGAATTGGTTGTAGTAGGACCAGCATTAATGGATATGGTTAGTGTTGAGAACATTTGACTGAACAATGATGGCATTATGCTCTAGCAATGTAACCCTAGTGGAAGTCCTGTGTGTCCCTTCTGGGTTAAATAATTAACAGATAGTGCACAGTTCATTACATTGTCCTTTTCCTATGTAATCATGTTAGTCAGCTTGGGTTCCTACAACAAAATACCATAGCCTGGGTGGCTTACACAACAGAAATTTATTTTGTAAAACTCTGGATGCTGGGAAGTCAAGGATTAAGGTACTAGTAGGGTTGGTGTCTGGTGAGGGCCTGCTTGCTAGCTGGCAGACAGCGGCCTCTTCACCATGTCCTCCCGTGGTTTTTCCTTGGTGCATGCTCGTGGTGACAGCGAGCTCTCCTGCCTTTTCTACAATCCCACATGAGGACACAACCCTTGTGACCTCATCCAAACCTACTTGTCTCCCAAAAACCACACCTCCAAATACCATAACATTGGGGGTTGGGACATCAACAATCAGATTCTGGAGGGACACAAACATCCAGTTCATCACAGTAACTATCAACATTCTGATGGTGTTATGAATTGAATTGTATTTCCCAAAAAGATATACTAAAGTTTTGGCCGAGCGTGGTGGCACATGCCTGTAATTCTAACACTTTGGGAGACCAAGGCAGGGGGATTGCATGAGCCCAGGAGTGGGATTACAGCATGGGCGAGATGGTGAGACTGTATCTCTACAAAAAATTTAAAAATTAATTTAAAAATTAGCTAGACATGTTATTGCATGCCTGTAGTCCCAGCTACTTGGGAGGCTGAGGTTAGAGGATCATTTGAGGCTAGGAGTTTGAGGCTGCCGTGAGTATTGATCATGCCAATGCACGTCAGCCTGAGTGACAGAAAGAAACCCTGTCTCTATTAAGAAGAAAAAAAAAATACTGCAGTGTGAACCTCCAGGATCTCATAATGTGACCTGATATCAAAGTAGGGTAGTCATAGATGTAATTAGTTAAGATGAGGTCATATTGGAGTAGGGAGGGCCCCTAATCCTCTATGACTGATGTCCTCATAAGAAGAGAAGAGGGACACACCAGGGGGAATGCATAGTGATAAGGAAGACATCACTGGGAGTGATGCTGCTACAAGCCAAGGAACATCAAACATTGCCAGCAAACACCAGAAACTAAAAGCAGCAAAGATGCATTCTCTTCTACAGGTTTTGGTGGGTGCATGACCCTGCTGGCACCTTGGTGTAAGATTTGTAGCCTCCAGAACTGTGAGAGAATAAATTTCTGTTATTTTGAGCCACCCAGGTTGTGCTACTTGGTTACAGAAGCCCTAGCAAAGGAATGCAGACAGGGTTTGCCCCATCAGCCGTGGTTCTAGTGGAGATTTATTGGAATATGATATGGTTTGGCTGTGTCCCCACCCGAATCTCATTTTGAATTGTAGCTCACATCATTCCCACGTGTTGTGGGAGGGACCTGCTGGGAGGTAATTGAATCATGGGGGCGGTTTCCCCCACACTGTCCTCATTGGTCGTGACTAAGTTTCATGAAATCTGATGGTTTTATAAGGTACTTCCCTTTTCACTTGGTTCTTACTCTCTTGTCTGCTGCCATGTAAGATGTACCTGTTGCCTTCCACCATGATTGTGAGGCCTCCCCAGTCATGTGGAACTGAGTCAATTAAACCTCTTTTTCTTTATAAATTACCCAGTCTCGGGTATGTCTTTATCAGCAGTGTGAAAATACAGAGCAGATTCCTCAGATGACTAGTGTTTGACAGGTGTAGTGAATGAGAAATAAACCATAATTGTTTCCAGCTGTTGACATTTGGGATTGATTCTTTTTTGAGACAGGGTCTTACTCTGCTGTCCAGGCTGGAATACAGTGGTGCAATCATGCTGGGCTCAAGCAATACCCCTTCCTCAGCTTCCTGAATAGTTGAGCCCACAGGTACACACCAGCATATCCAGATAATTTTTAAAATTTGTTTTGTAGAGACAGGGTCTGGAAATGTTGCCCAGGCCGATCTTGAACTCCCGGGCTCAAGCAATACTGCTGGGATTACAGGCGTGAGCCACTGAGCCCAGCCTAATTTTTTTCTTTTCTTTTAACCACACATAACATAGCCTGTTCTGGAACAGAACAAGTAACGCATCCGATGCAAACACATTTCTAACAATTATATTGTGTACAGTCATTGGCTGATGAGGATTTTTTTTTTTTTTTTTTTTTTTTTTGCCTGATGGACAGAATCCTGCTTCTTGAGTGCCATTGTCTGTCTCAAGTAAATCATTCATAATATCTTCAATTCAGTATATTCAATTATAGCCAATAAGTATTTTCGAGCACCCACTATTTTCCAGGGAAACAAAACATTTTAAAAAATCATAATGGTAGTCAGTGTCTTATGAAGTTTATAGTTTGTTAGGGGACACTGACACTATCAACAAATAAACATATTGTTTGTGGTAGTGTTAGAAATGATGGCAAATGTGACAGGAGTGTTGTTTCCAAACAATAGTATTGATCAACATTGTTTCCAGGGTGGGATTTAGGACATATTGTTATAAAACAATATGTCGTTAGGGGGACTATCAGCTTCAGGTGGCAAACGTCCATGCTGTGGGCAGCTAAGATGTACATGCCATGTTATCCCCGATTGGGTTTTAGTTTTGATAATTGCTCCATGTTGCAATCCCCTAGGATGTTTGGGTAAAGTATGAGTTGGTAGATATGTGTTATGTAAGAATGGAAGCATAGGTTGAGATAGGCTGTAGCAGGGTTGCACGTTAACTCAATTTCACAGACCCTTCTTCAATAGCTCCTTCATACATTTCCTGCCTCCGACACGTATTAAATGTGTGGTCTTGTTCAGGTTACTTAACCTGTCCATGTCCTCTCTGTAAAAATAAGGATGAAAGTTGCATGTATTTCCCAGGGCTATTATGAGGATTCAATGAGATATATAAAGTACTCAGTCTAATACCTAAGATTAAATAAGTAAGCAATAAATGTGAGCTTTGATTAATGGTAGTAACAACGGTAGTGGCCATATTATCTTCATTTTGCAGCAGTAGAAGGAATTGAGTCAGAGACTGACAATCATTCTCACATGAGTTCACACAGCTGTAAGGTGACTGAGCTGGGATTTAAACCTTGGCTGGCTCTGGAAGCTGTGTGTGTGTGTGTGTGTGTGTGTGTGTGTGTGTGTGTTTAACCACTGCAGTATTATTGTCTCTGCAGTAATAATATTAGTTGTTTCTGTCTTCAGTTGTGCGAAAGCAGGATCTTCATGAGGTGATGAAAGAAAGCTTATGCAACTTTATGTAAACAATTTACTCATGTATTTTACAGCTGTTATTCATTGCATTATGTTTATCAAGGGTAAAGTAAGTATGTGTGTGTGTGTGTGTGTGCATTGACTCTTCAGCAAATAATTCACCCGTGATCCATTACTATAATCCCTAACTTGTCCCAAATATATGGATTTTGAACTCTTCATTGTTTAAATTCTTAGTGATTAATTACGAAATGAGGCTGAGAAAAGCCACTTCTGTCTAACCCAGTATATGATCACAGTGAAAGGAATAACTATAAAGTCACATTGCAAGTATCATGTAGACTTTTGTAATTAATTTAAAGAAATAGCATATTTTATAGAGAATATGCATTGACAATATGTCATTTTATAAATAAAATGGGCTGATTTCACCATAAAATTTTCATGAGCAGAATATTTTAAAATAATTTCAAATTCTGAAGGGTGCTTGATTATTCCATTACACTTCTAATTACAGCTGTAAAACAAAACCTCTTTGTGAATTTGCATAGAAATTGATTTGTTTCTAAGTAAATTATTTCCACTACTATCTGAAATTCAGGGTCAAATCACTAAATTCTCATGAATCAAATGATTTTTATATATGCACATACTTTTTTTTTCCTTTCACTGCATATATTATTTGCATTTTAAATACCTAAAGGAAACAAATGAAACACTCTTCTATTTGATGCTTGAAATGAAATAGCTTCATTTACAGAGCAGTAATATATAGCTGTTTTTTCCTAATTGCTCCAAGAATTTACATAAAAAGTACAAGATGGCTTACATAATATTTTTCTTGCAAGTTTCTTTTATCTCTTTGATCCTAGAGAAAATGACAAGTTGTAGGGTAACATGGTCAGTAAGCATCAAAAAGGAATATAATTTGACAAAATAAGAAAAGATTAATGGTAATGTTTAACATTTACACCCCCACCCCAAATCACTGGGTGCCTGGTGATTTTCTAAATATGTGATATAATTTTAAATGACTCACCCCTACATTCAAATTATAATGATCACAAATGATGCCAACATATTAATTTACAAAGCCTGTTCACAATTTAAAACGTACTATTTCCTACGATCAGTCTACTTTACAAGACAAGTTACAGTAAAAACTCTTGTGTTGACATATAGATTCAAACAGATTGAAATGGTATTACAATAATTTCTGAGGAATCAAGACATTGAGGCATGCTTTCACTGGTTTGGAAAATTCAACTGAAATACTTTAAATCTTTATTATTATTATTATTATTATTATTATTATACCTTAAGTTCTGGGATACATGTGCAGAAAATGCAAGTTTGTTACACAGGTATACATGTGACATGGTGGTTTGCTGCACCCATCAACCTGTCATTTACATTAGGGATTTCTCCTAATGCTATCCCTCCCCTTGTCCCCCATCCCCCGAAAGGCCCAGGTGTGTGATGTTCCCCTGCCTGTGTCCATGTGTTCTCATTGTTCAACTCCCACTTATGACTGAGAATGTGCAGTGTTCGGTTTTCTGTTGTTGTGTTAATTTGCTGAGAATGATGGTTTGCAGCTTCATCCATGTACCTGCAAAGGACATGAACTTGTTCTTTTTTATGGCTGCATAGTATTCCATGGTGTGTATGTGCCACATTTTCTTTATCCAGTCTATCATTGATGAGCATTTGGGTTGGTTCCAAGTCTTTGCTATTGTAAATAGTGCTGCAATAAGCACATGTGTGTGTGTGTGTCTTTATAGTAGCATGATTTATAATCCTTTGGGTATATACCCAGTAATGGGATTGCTGGGTCAAATGGTATTTCTCGTTTAGATCCTTGAGGAATCGCCACACTGTCTTCCACAATGGGTGAACTAATTTACACTCCCACCAACAGTGTAAAAGCATTCCTATTTCTCCACATCCTCTCCAGCATCTGTTGTTTCCTGACATTTTAATGATCACCATTTTAACTGGCATGAGATGGTATCTCACTGTGGTTTTGATTTGCATTTCTCTAATGACCAGTGATGATGAGCTTCTTTCGTATGTTTGTTGGTCACATAAATGTCTTCTTTTGAGAAGTGTCTGTTCATATCCTTCACCCACTTTTCGATGGGGTTGTTTCATTAACCAAACTTTTCTCATTTCTGCTCTGTGTTTGGCATATGTGGAATGATGCCTTTCACTGGCCCCCACATTTGTAAAAGTTGTGCTGGCAATCTCAGTGTCTACTGGTTTTAAAGTTCATAAAGAAGATAACTTTGTCTTGATGCCAGTAAGAAAGTTAAGTGACTCCGTGGGCCACTCTTTTACATTTGTCCAAGTTTTTCTTCTCTTTTACATTTTATTTACTTTGTAATTTAACACCTACAAGACTACTTATTTCCAAGATCTTAAAAACTGTGGGATGTCATGCAATATCAAAGCCCCGAGTACTGGTAGCATGTTATAAATGTTTCTGAATTAACCTCCTAATACTTTTAAAGACTATACTTTACATCAGCCATGTGTTTAGCTTCTTGAGATCTAACAAAGTTCTCTAAATTTGCATTTTGGCTTCTAATTCAACATACCTTTATATCATTATGTATCTCAATTTCCATAATTCCATTAACATATAAAATAAAATAAAAGCAAGAATAAATATTTGCTTTAGAAAGCCAGGAGAATGCCAGAAGTGGACTTATAGATGAGAACATTTGGATCCATATAAAGCATAAAGAATCAGACTGGCATCATGTAGCAGAAAGGAAGTAGCTCACAATCCTACACGCAGTTCACCTTGGGATAATCGCAAAATCAGAGCCAGTAGGGAATAGATAGAATCATCCTAAAAAAAGTCAGGATAGCTACTTGTGAAAGGGCTAATAAAACAAGGCACCAATTGTTTTGTTCACCCCTAGAAAATGAATGGTTTGATAATTGAGCTGTTTCTGATAAGCCTTATAAGTGACTGGGAGCCTCAAGCTTCATTCCCCAACTCTCAGTAAAGATTGCTGTGGACTTTACAGGAAATCTTCATGCAAAGCCCAGTTATATGTCCATGGACCCTTTCAATCAAAACCTCATCAATAGAGAAGAGACAATAACTGTAAGAATTTGAAGGAATCCAGATGCACAAAGGAGAGGAATCTATTTTTTCAACTAAAATTACACCAGTGGAAATAGAGTTAATTTTTAGAAAAAGGAGAAAGTTTCTAAGTAAGTGTAGTAAGTACCTTTCAAAGCAGCTGAGAGAATATGACATTGGAGAAAACAATGTGTGTGGTGGAAAAACCCCTGCATTCTTACAAATTAGAAGCATGATTGATGATCACTGAAAAAAATATTCCATAGAATGGACTTGATAAGCACAACAAACACACCTACGCTGAATGAGCTGAGGGAATCTCTTAAAAATGTAGCGAAAAAGGACACATCTTATTTCTAAAAATGAAAGACAGTTTGATGATTGTGTAGATATGCAAACACTCCTTATACTATCACCACAATAAACCTGTTAAAAATAAAAGGTAATACTTGCTGATAATCATTAATAAAAGAGCAGAATAAATTTAGACAGGAGAGATCTACATTTGCCACATGCATAACAGATTTCTGAAAGAATCAAGTAAAGGAGATCAGGAAAGAAATGCATTCTCTGAGCAAAAGAAAGATGGACACCTAGATATATATATGTGTTAAAGGAAGAAAAAAAAATCGAAGTGAACATGCAGGTTGTTACTCGGAAATAAGAGTTAGCTAAATGTCACTGGTACTCTTAGTAATACAGGTTTCTAGATGAAAATAGTGGAATTCTGAGAGACAATGATGTATAATCTAACATTTTATGACCATCCAAGTAAGCATTTGATGATGAGGGAAAAAGAGTTATTCACATGTGTAAAGCCAAGTCGTTTTTCACCACGTACTATTTCTGGAGAAAAACAACAGTATTCCATTAACATGGAAAATTAAATCCAAGAAAGAGGAAGTTATAGGATATAAAAAAAACTGGAAAAATATGTTATCAAATCCAAATAGTGGTTGGAAATCAGCATTTTAACTTAATGTAAACTTAAAAAAAAGAAGCTTTACACAAGAAACAAGATATTATTCATAAAACATTTAAAATAATTGACCATTTACTAGAACACATAAAAAAAACCATGATGAAGTCTAAAGCTAAGAAGTCATACAGCTCTCACTCTTTGAATATTATAACATTTATGAAAAATTAATAGTGCAAGCTGCCATCTGATCTTTAAATCTTGCAGTTAAATAAAATCTTCTAAATATTTTAAGTTATGTTTTAAAAAAATCAAGTTAACTTCTATTAAAAGTAAATGAAATGAAAGTATTAAATATCATAATTATGAGGCCTAGAGGAGAATTAAAAACCTAAATATCATAATTAGGTGTTCTATTGCACAGTAGAGTGACTATGGTTAATAATATTGTGTATTTCAAAATATCTAGAAGAGAGGATTTTGCATATTCTCACCACAAAGAAATGATAAGTGTGTGAGGTGATGGATATACCGGACACCCTGACTTGATTTTTATACAATGTATACACATATCAAAACATCATACTGTATTTCACACATATGTACAATCATGTGTCAATTAAAAGTAAAAACAAAAAACAAAAAACTGAAGGTAACCAAAAACACTCACATTAAGGTATTAGAAGAACAGTAACAAAATAATTTAAAAATACATAATAATGAAGAACTAATATAAAATAAAAGTTAAATAAAAATAAAATAACAGTCATGATAAAACTTTAGCATACAATTACAAAGTGTCCTGGGAAAAGACCGATTTTAGCAGGTATTAACTAGGGGGAAATTCAAGCAAAAAACATGAGCAAATCTGAGGAATAAAAAAGAGAAAAAAATTGCAGAAACAAATAAGACCAAAGATAACTCTATGGATCACTTCGAACAAATCTGTGTAAAATCAATTGAAATTATAGATGAAACTTAGTTTCTTATAACTAAGAAAAGTAAAGATTAGTAAACAGATTAAGGAGAAGCCAACTTATTGGAGCAATAGGAAAAAAATAAAGATAAATTTGAAAAGATAAGGAAAGTTCTATTCTCCAAAGAGCAGCAGATCAATAGTTTTAACAGGTTAAATTCTTACACATCTTCGAGAACATTATACTTATTTAAACAGTTGCAAAGCATAGAAAAAGAAATACTTCTACGGTATTCTGTGAAGCTGCTAACCTTGACAAGAATTGGATAGGTTATTCCTATCCACATATTTCCTGGATCCTTTTCCTTTTCTGTTTATCACTCTTAAGACTTCACAGTTCATGATTGTTAGTATTCCTTGTGGAAAACTGCAACTCCCTTGCCTTCTGTACTTCGATGGCAAATCTATCTAACACCGTTAACTAAAATATCTGTATTCTTTGCAACAGAACTCAAATAGATGAATACTTCTAGAGAACACAAAACAAACCGAAATGACAATTTATAGTTTAAATGAATAAATAATACAAACACTGTTATTACTGCTAGTGCTTCTGAACATGGTTTCATAAACCTCAGTTATTTGTGTACTTCCTGTATTATTTTTCACCAAACAAGTACATATTGTACTTATATTTATTAATATATCTCTTAAAAATCAAAACTCTATTTCCGTAAATCAAAAATAAACTTTTCATTTAAAAGGAAAATTTATTTTACACCATAAATTGAAAGTCATACTGACTTGCCAAAATTGCGCAGTGATCGTGAAGATAAATACAACCAAACAAAACAAATAAACAAAGGGATGTTGTTTGATGAGATATACTTTTCTCATTCAAGGAATAAGAAATTGCTAAGAGAATCTTTAGAATATATAGTAAATTCTATGTGTTACAACTCCGTGGCTTTCACTACCATTTCCTGCAATTTTATCTGCCAGTCTTTCATCAGCCATCTAGTCTTTAATATCTATTCTTGGATGTATAACTATGACCATCATATCCTTCCTCTTACCCATTTTTAATGCTGTAAGAATTCATTCAACAAACATTGATGATGCAGTGTTATATATGAAGCATTGTCCTACATCATGTGGAAGGCAGACAGCATACTAACAATAACAACCCCAAACAATTCCCCTCCTCCCAAAATGAACATAAAGGAAAAGAAATCCTTGACTCAGTGGGTGTGTCAGCCGTCTTGTAGGTTATTAAAAATTCTTCACTCTTTATACTTCACGCCACTTTAGTCCATCCTTGTACTCTGTATACATCACTCCCTACAAACAGGTCACACCCTTACTTCTAATGTTTTCCTCTCATTCACTAAAATAAAAGCTCCATGAAGACTGAGACTGTCTGATTCATGGCAAAGCATCCCCAGCAGCCCGATCAATAGTCTCTGATAGTTGATGTGAACTCAACAGATATATAGATTTTTTCTGAGAGAATGAATGATCCACTCATGGAAAAGTGGCTGATATGACTAAGCCTGGTTAACATGTCACTTCAACTTTAAGTTTTTTAAGGTAATTATTAGATCTTTCTCTTAAATTCACTGCTACGGTAATTTAAGATAAAGGATGAATTTACCAATCGCCTATCTTGCCAACATAGTGTCCCACTAAATTGTCCCAATAGGACAGTAGTTAGTACAAAGTGAAAGAAAAAAAAATACTGCTTCATTAAAAGTCTCACCTTTGAAATGAGTCCCTCATTTCATTTATTGTTTCCCAAGACAGAAGTCTCAAAGGAAGATGCAAATTTATTTTTATTTATTTATTTTATTTCAGTAGTCCCTAGTGTTACTAGATACTGAGCTATATTTCTGGATTTTCTCAGCAACCAACTTAAAAACATATTATTTAGAGATGTTGCATCAGTGTATGAATCTTCAAGCTTCTGTTACTGAAATGGAAATGTTTTGGGGTACCTGAATAGCTGAGTGTGACATACTGTTATTTCTTCCTAGAACAGTAAATCAAATGCATATAAAGTGCCTCATGTATTCAACATTATCAAAGACTCACTATGTCTCTGATTTTTCTTCCCTTATTTGATTTTCTTTCTGATAAAGGGGGACTATCTCCTTTCATACAGAAAACCAATAAAAAACAATACTATCAGTGATAGCTAATATTCATCGAGTACTTACTCTGTGCCAGGCACTGTGCTCGGCAAGTTGCACGTTGCATTTCACTTAATAATATAACTCTATGCCTAGAGTCCCTTTATTACCATGTGAAAGACAAGAAAACAGATATATATATCTAGGCTAAGTAAATTGCCCACACTTGCATAGTTAGGGAGGAAAAAAAAAGTTAAAGTAGTTGGCTTGGGATCCCTTTCTCTACTGATTACCAGGGCTTGGAGTGCTCCTGGGGAAGGAAAGACATCAGTTAACTCAGTCTAATTTTTTTATGAATCCACTGGTAGTGAAATGTCCTTGAAAATCGGAAGGAAAGCCTGTGGTTTGGTAATGCTTCCATCAAGTCTCTAGTTGGGTAATCCTTTATCAAGCTGTCTCCAGTATAGGTTTGATCATGATAAACAAAACTATAAATTATAGATTCATGAGGCACGGTTCCCTGGAAAATGTCACATCACTTAAACATCAATCTGTGTAGAACAAAAGTGCTTGATATCCCAAATGTGAAATGTGTCCTGGTGCAAGAAGTAACATCTCTCTTAAAGGTCTCATCTCCTAATCTGGGCAAAGATTCTTGTCAAATGAGAGAAAAAAATGACCAGGAAAAATACCTTGATGTCCCAGAACCCTCCATTTCATGCATGTGTCTTGATTCTTTGTATCTTTGAATTTATTAGAGAAGCTTAATACTGGGTAAAATCTCTCGTATGTGTGAGTCTGATCGGGCAATTTGGGCTTTTGTGCTAACTTAGCTAGTAAGTGGTGGAATTAGATTCCATACTCTTAAAGGTAGCCTGAAAGGACCGTTCTTTCTCTGGCTTTTAGAATAAATTTTGTTTTCAGTCTGATTAATCCTTTTACTATGGGACAGTGAAGCTATCAGAAAGCACCATTCTACTAAGATTTTAAAGAGAATTCACACTTTTTATTTCTCTATATTTATAAAAGTTTAGTCTACATTTTACAACATTCATTACAACAGAAATTCTACTTTCTAGTGCAGATATTCAATAAATTATATTTAAGTATAATTTTTAAAATTACTATGTGGAATAGCACTATAGGAAACAAAAATCTCCTAAGTTTAGAGATGAAGGTGTGGGTGCTACTTTCAGGAAAGATAATCTATATCCAGGATGCGTGTCTTTTCCAGGGGTATAATATTTTACCCTCCATAATAGAAGCCCCATGTAATCATTAACATTATCCTCATCTTTAATAAAATACAGATGGTTTATAGCAGATTTGCAAAACTTATAAATAAGACCTTATAGGATCTGGCTCCATAGTATCCCAGTGACCTTGCTTCTAATAATCTTTTACCCTGTCCTTGGCCTAATCCAGTCACACTTTGGTCTTAATTTCCTTAAAAAAATGAAGCAGCATAATAATAGTTAAAGAAAATAGAAATTGAAAAATAGCATAAAACCAGTAAAATATCTTAGAGAAGCTAGTTTGAAGCAGATACAATAACCCTCTAAGTGGCATGGTGCACTTGGGGCTGTTAAGCATCCCCACACCCTTCTACACACATGTGAACCCTGTATCTAAAGATCTCATATCTATGACAAGAAAAACATTTTTGTGTTTGCATCAAACAATATAAAACAAACTTTTGTGCAAATTAAGATGTTCTCTTTCTCTTATTGAACTGAGTAGATGCAAAATAGCTATCATCATTTCATACATCTCTGAAACGAGTTGCACTATCTTTTCTGAGTTATCTTTATTACCTTAAAATTCACTTACAGTCCCAGCTTAATATTCTGTTAACTAAAAAAAGCCAGATTGTTTTAGATCACATTCAACAAGACTAGCATAAGACAATGACAGGAAGGAAGAGAGAAGAAAATAGTTGACCCACACATACATACTGATGTAGGGAGAATAAGCATAGCTGCTGTAGCATTCGTTTCTTTAACTTATTATGAGACTGTAATGGGTATTTTTAACTTGTTTATTCCCACTACACTTCCACATTTTCTTTGCTTTAAGCCAAGACATTACTGGTAGAGCGACCCAAATCTTCATTCCTGAAGGGTTTCTGCCTTCAGCTATTGGTTGCAGTAGTTTTGGATTCACTTTCATAACAGACCTACTCTTTTCTCTCCCCATTAATTTCTACTTAGTAATTGGTATTAAGCCCCCCATCTAGTAGACTAACTCCTTTCTTTGCTTGTGCATTTGTTTGACATGAGGAATCTAAAATAGCCAGCAGAAACTCTTAGCTTTCAATTCAATCAAACCATTGTTATCTGGGTGAAAACATTTTTTCTTTGGGAACCAAGATCTCTGAATCAATGGAATTCGAAGTTAGAGAAAGTAGAAGAAAAAAAAAGTATTTGCGTGGATTATGCTCTACAATACTGAGATGATCTAGCTCCACATTTCCTCCTTGGTCCTCAGGCATGTATATTTTGATTTTGGGAAGAATACACCGTAACTTGCTTACTAATTCAAAACATATATTTTCCTTTTAAGATGTAATGTCATATTTCCCCTGACAACTGACTGTAACTCAGTCTTTAGTTGACCATTACTCCATTTTTATGGGTCTAATTCTATCTCTGTTATGGGGTATATGTAAGACCAGTGATATCCATTATAATTCTTCTTTTGCTATGAGACAAGTTTTTTCTTCAGAAGCAATGCAGTGTGGAATACCATTACGGTAAATAAAAACTCCTAAGTTTAGAGATAATGGCATGGGCATTACTTACAGAAAAGATAAATCCATATCCAGGGTACATGTCTTTTCCAGGGGTGTAATTTTTTACCTCTCCCTCATAGGAGAAGTCCCATGTAATCATTTTGGCACCAAATGGCTACTTTCCCTGCAGAGAGTAATGTTATCACAGCATTTCAGTGCTGGTCTCTGCCAGGTCAGGTGCACATAAGTAGCAATAGTAAGGCAAAACCTTCATTACTGCCATAATGGCCGCTTTACAGCTGATGTAAAGTGTAGGATGACTTTGTTATTAGGGGCATGTAAATTTAGATTTATTTTCCTGTTTGGTTATTTTATTACTATGAACTTACTGCTTAATATGATTTATTCTGATGTTAGTATAGCTTTTCTAGCTTTCTTTTGTGAATGCTTGCATGATATTACATTTTATTCCTTTTACTTTCTACCTTTCTACCTTTTGCATCATTATATTTAATGCCTGTCTTTTGTAAGCAATATGTAATGTGGTTTGATGATCTTAGTGTTTTAAATCAATTATTTTGTCCTTTTACATTTAATATAATTTCTGATACATGTGTTTTTAATTTATAATGGTTACATCTTCACCTTAGAGTGTATATCAGAAAAAAAAGGAAATCTGTCCTTTCTTCAATTAGTGCTTTTTAATCATATATTTCACTTACAAGATAACATTATCATTTCTGTTCATTTTTGTTTGCAGTTGCTTTATATCCCCTTGCCCTTTTCTTCACTATCAACTCTTTTTACAAGCTTAAGAGTGTTTGTTGTAAACTGTATATAACTGAGTGTTGTTTTCTTAATACATCTATTTTAATTGGAAAATTCAATCCATTCACATTCATGCAATGATTGACATACTGTCTACATTTCATTCATATTATTAAATGATTATTAGTATTTTAGGTTCTAGTCCATTATTCAAATGTACTTTGCAGTATTTCTCCTGTTCTTGTGCCATTGTGTAAGCAGAATGCTGTATGCTGTCATTATCCATTTGTACGTAATAATTCATAAGCATCACAATCTTTTCTTTATTTTTCTCCATTATTTTATTGATTTTTTATTATTTTTAATATTAAGGTTGACATTTTCCAAGATTGTCCTCATTTGAATTACACAAATGTAATAATATCTTAATTATTTGTAACTCCAAATTATCTCTTTTCCTCCTGGAGAAATAATATCTTCTCTAAATATAGAACTATTGAGTTTCATTTTTTCCTGTTCCTTCAGTAGCCTGTAGGTAGTATTCCTTTATCTTCCAATTATCAGTGTCAGATGAGAGGGGTAATGCTATAGTGACTTCTTTTCTTTATGAGTATAGGCTAGCCTGTGTCTTTTTCCATTTTCCCAGCCAGAATTTGGGAAACCTTTTAATTTGCAGGCTTTGTTTATCTCAAAACAATTGTTTTTGTTTATTTACCTCCTGTCTTTCACCAATTTCCATTTTTTAATTATTTAACTTTTATTTTTTGGGATAATACATTTCCAAGGTTTATTCAACATGTATATTTTTCACCCCCACATTTTTACTCGCATTATAGTTTTATTTGGTATATTCAGATGTTTCCTTCTATAATTTTGGGGTCAAAAAGGACATTTCTTGTATTCAGCATGGTACACGCTCAATGCTTGAATCAGTAAGTTATGTTTTACTTTCTAAAATGTATCTGTGTGTGTGTGTGCATATGTATGGATGTGTGCTAAACTAGTATTATATAATGCTATAGATAATGTTCTATTTAACTGCTTTTTACAATCAACCAGTATGTCTATTTTGGGTGATATATGTTCTACTTCTTTCTGACTGATATTCCTTTCTATGACTACAGGTACCATTATTTTTCTTAGTTTGCTCCTGATAATTAGGTGTCATTATTTGAATATACTGTCTTGTTACCATTATCAGATTTTTTAGAATAAGCAGCAGATTTCACCAACTGTGTAAATATAATCGAAACCACTGGATTATAGACTCTAAAGGGGTAAATTTTATTTTATGTGAATTATATTTTAATAAAACTGTTATTTAAAATATAAAATGTGAAAGAACAAGTTGAGATATTTTAGAATATCAGGAACATGGACGAATATAGGAAAATAGTAAGAAAAGTGATACTATACAGACACAAAAGAGAAATCACATATAAGAATGATGGAAGCAATAACAGTTGAAAACAAGGATACAATTTGCATTGTAAGACACTTTACTAGGATTAAAAATATATAAAAATGTAGTTCAAAAAGATTTTCTAATATCCAGAAAAAAATTAATGCTAAAAGAGTACAATTAGAAATATATAGCAATGTTATAATTAAATGTATAATAACTGTCCAAGAGTCACCTACACTGCACATGTCTTTTATATTTACATAAATTAATGAGGAGAAAGATGTCTAACTTGATTAACTTAACACAGCAGGATATCAGAGGGATACAGTCAATAAGCCTATAGTGTGATGACTCTCACTGAAATCCATGCATGAGCGGCAGTGTAGACTCACACTTGGGTACTAGGAGAGAGAAAGGCTGTAAATAAACATATATACATATATATATTCTGGTTGACATGGTTAAGTCATCCTGAAACATATGATAATTTCAAGCAAACATCTTTACTTCCTGCATAAACAAATAGACATTGAAGGAAAAAGCAGAAAGCTGGCTCTAAGGTCATTACTCCAATTTGAGGTGTACCTGAGGATTTGCTGAGGAATAGATTTGCATTCCAGCATTAACTCAAGGAGTCATTAAGGATTTACTATACAGATCCATGATAAATCAGTATCTAGACCAGCAGGTGTTGTCAGTTAATGAGTAGCCAGTTTTGGTAGGATGCCCCTGCCTTGGAGAATGAGGGCTAGTCACAGGCGCCTGAGCAGGCTGTGTGTACTTTACATACTAGCTGAGTGTAAAAAGTGAGGGTGTCCCAGAATGCATGGCCTCGCTTAGCTGAGGTTTTCTGCACATATTAAGCCTAATTTCTTGTGACCATGAATCTTCATGGCAAGTCATATAAAAGAATTACTCATGAAACAACTGTTCAAGTAGCTGAGGATTTGACAGTGAAATAGAGACAGAGTCGTCGTTTTTAAGGAGCTTCCAGTTGTTGAGATAAAAATAAGCAAAGAAATAACAAATGCGCGATCTTTCAGTCTGTGCTATGTTGTAACGATGATCAGGTAAGGCCTTGCTAATGCAGGGGTATCTTAGCAGACATCTGAGGGAAGGAAGGGAGTGCACCATGTTGTGCCTGGGAGAGGAATGTTACAAGCATAGGAAGTGTCAAGTACAAAGTCACTGAGGTGTGAGCCATCTAAGTGTGTTCAAGGAACTTCAGCAGGTCAGTGTTTCAAGAGCCAAGGTATCCCATGAATAAGTAGTAGGAGAGCAGGTAATGGAGGAAGCAGGTGATCGTATCAAGTACATCCTGTAGGACATGATGCCTGACTAGATCCCGGGATTATTCTGACTGGACTGGGAAGCTATGGGAAATCTGAACCTAAGAGAAAAAATATACAATGGCTGCTGTGTGCAGAATACCTTACTGGGGGGTGGGAAACAGAAAGGAGATCAGGTAGAAAGCAACCTCAATGCTTCAAACTAGATAATTCGAGAACTTACATTACATAGTGACTGAATTCTGGACTTTAAAATTTTTGTGCAAGCAGTGGATAAATGAAATGGGCATTTACTGAAATGGGAAAGACTCTAATAAGACCTGTTCTCAAATCTAATATTCTTTTTAAATGTAAAACTGAGTGAGGCCATTAGATAGTTAAATGAATTAGGCAATTGATTCTATAGTTCCATGAAGGTATTTGAGCTGAAAAATAATTTTAGGAATGATACACAGCACCAAATTTTAAAGTCAGACTCAGAAAATTCATATAAATTGCCCAATATCAAACTTAACAATGTAAATGTGTGTGTGTGTGTGTGTGGGTGTGTGTGTGTGTTTATAGCCTTTCTCTCTCTTAGAACCAGTCCATTAACAGTAATGGCAAAAACTTCAATTACTTTTGCACCAACCTGATACTAAAAGGGTCACAGCAGAACACCGGGCAAAAGTTAAGCATTTTACTTGGAGAAGTCTGAAATCATCTGACACCAGCTCCAGTAAAATATTTTCTTTTCAACTATTGTTATTTTATTTTTAAAATTTTATTTAGGTTCAGGGGTACATGTGCAGGTTTGTTACTTAGGTAAACTTGTGTCATTGGAGTTTGTTATACAGATCATTTTGTCAGATGGGTACTAAGCCTAGTACCCAATAATTATCTTTTCTGATCCTCTCCTGCCTCCCATCCTCCACCCTCAGATAGGCCCCAGTGTCTGTTGTTCCCCTCTTTGTGTCCATGTGTTCTCATCATTTAGCTCCTTCTCATAGGTGAGAAGATGCTCCATTTGGTTTTCTGTTCCTGAATTAGTTTGCCAATGATAATAGCCTCCAGATCCATCCACGTTCCTGCAAGGGACATGATCTCATTCTTTTTTATGGCTGCATAATATTCCATAGTGTATAAGTACTATGCTTTCTTTATTTAATCCATCATTAGTAGGCATTTCGGTGGATTCCATGTGTTTGCATTGGGGAAGTTCTTATGGATGATATCCTGAAATATGTTTTCCAAGTTGCTTCCATTCTTCTCATCTCCTCAGAGATGTCAATGAGTCATACATTTGGTCTCTTTACATGATTCCGTATTTCTTGGTGGTTTCGTTCTTTCCTTTTCATTTTTCTTTTTTTATTCTTGTCCGACTGTCTTATTTCAGAAAGCCAGTCTTCAAGCTCTGGGATTATTTTCTCAGCTTAGTCTATTCTGTTGTTAATACTTGCGATTGCATTATGAAATTCTTATAGTGTATTTTAAGCTATATCAAGTCAGTTATGTTTTCTATATGTTGGACGCAGGGGCGGGGTGCTAGAGGAGGCTGAGCAGGTGAGATTAGTGCCCAGCAGTGCTCCAAAGGCAATAATCCTGCGATGCGGGTAGCGAGGAGGGGTGCACTCACGCCTGCAGCAGTGGCACAGCAGAGGGCACGCACACGTGCGTGTGGTGGGGAAGGGGAAGCAAGGTCCGCTCAGGCACACACGCTCCGGCAAAGTGATGTGGGGCATGGCTGTGAGTAAGTGCCTGCAGGCAAAGTGGCATGCGGGAGGCTGCAATGGGGGAATGCCAGGGGGCTGATGTATGTCTCTAGGTGCCACTCTCTACTCCTCTGAGGGTCAGAAGCTGTCTGCCAGCACAGGAGCTATGATGCTAGCCCCCAGGAGTTACCTGGGGTGAGGGGCTGCACTGCAAGCAGGCTGGGGCGCTAGGAGAGGCCAGCAGACCAAGGAGTGCTCACATCCTACCTACCTCATCTCATAGGGAAAACCGCCTTGCAAAGTTCGGATCCCACAGCTCCCACAGGGCTAAAGTCTCCTAGGAGAACAAGTCAAGCCTAGGGGTATGGATTTTATGGCTGTATCCTGACAGTCTCACACCAAACACTCTGGGCTCCACTCTGGCTGGAATTCTGCCCCTACCACTTCCCTAAGCAGCTCTCACTGCCAATTCAAGTGCCCGTGGTGGGAGTGGAGTCTCCTCCTGCTGGGATTCCAGAGGACCATGGCAAGAGTGAGTTGCTCCTTGCCTATTCAACTCATCCCCTTCCCCAGGAGCCCTTTGAGCCCAGGAATGAGTCCTGGTGCCCAGCAGCCCTGTGCATGGTTCCCAGCTTCCTCTCCCTTCAGCCCAGCATCTTCCCTCTGTCTGTTCTCAACGCCTTTTCTCTGAAGATCTGCTTGGAGTGCACCTGTCTTCCCTATGGCCTAGTCCCTTAGTGACAGATGTTCCTCCAGGCTGCATCTAGTTGACCATCTTGCCACCTCCTAGGTACTTTAAAAAAAAAAAAAAATATATATATATATATATATATAGGTCTTCTTGTTTTTAGCAAAATAGTAAGCATCAGTTTTATTACACTGACATGGTTGACTTCTGCTGGACACTTCGTAAAATCATTTTCTAACTTTTCTGTATTAGGATGCATTTTCATTTCAGGTTAATAGACAAGGTTTTTGAGCAATGGCCGTAAAGTTATTTTTCATATACAAAGCAATTATCATGGAATATTTTCATCTTAAACTCATCATTTCACACCTGTTAATTATATCCTTTACTTGCCATTCTTCATCCAGGAATTTTTACTATAAATGCACATAGTCCAACTTTTTAATACAAGAAGCAACATTTTCAGACCAGCTATATCATGCAAAAATTTTCATACAGATAGGGACTTACCATTATTGCTCCTCTAGTAAATACCATTACTATATTTACTTGCCAAGAGCTCTTTTTTAGTAGATTTAGAAAGATTTTTTATTGAGATCTTATTGTTTCTCAGATTTCTAAGTAGTGAAGGAATAGGTTATAGCCTTGCTGAAAATGCTTTCATTCCCATGGAGTATTCAGTACATATTTCATTTATATCTGAAATTTAAGGTGATGGGTTACATGATATTATCTAGTAAGAGAGAACAGATAGAGAAAAGGACTAGTACAAAGACAGAGCTCTAAGGCGCCCCAGCATTTAGAGGCCCACAAGATGAGAATTCATCAAAGAAGACTGAAAAGTAAAGGCCAGTGTGGTCAGAGGATAATCAAAAGATAGTGCTTCCAGGAGGCCAAATGAAGAAAGTGTTTTAATAAGGAGAGCATGACCTGTGATCTTCATTGCTGATAGGTGGTGAGATAAAGTCTGATTTGGATTTGGTGATGTGGAAATCATTTGAGACCTTCACAAGAGCAATTTTAATCAATTGTCTGGGATAAAAGCTTGATTGGAGCGTGCAAAAGAGAAAAAGGGCAGCAGGAAGTGCATTCGGTGGTAAAGAATTGAGATTTGGAGTGGTAACTGAGAGGAGGTGGAAGGTCAGTGAACAAGGTTTTCCTTTTTTTTTTTAGATGGGAGCAATTTCAGTATGTCCAAGAGGTAACGGGAATAGTTTAATTAAATAGGAAAACAAGGATTATGCAAGAGAGAGAGGGAAATTTATAGGTTAGGCAAGGTTGGAAAAGATCCAGTTGACAAGTAAATGAGTAGCCTTAGGGGAAAAAGCATCGATAATTCACCCAACTACAAGTGAGCGCCATAGACAGGGAATTTCTGTAAAAGACGGCTATAGTAATAAAATAGAGGCAGGTCCTTGACAGATAGAACAAGTTTGATTGGTCCCATTTCAGTACCAGGACTGTTAGAGAAACTTCTAAAGGTGTCAGCTAGAGTAGGGCATCCCCAGAAAGTAAGAGGAGGAATGCTCTTTGTTTTAAACTGTTCTTATATAAGGGTCTTACTGATAAAAAAGCTAAGCTATGTCTACATGTGGGTGGGCTCACAGTGTGTCCAAATTAATTACTTCATTGATTTAAAGAAAGTTATCGTTGGCATTTGGGTGCATAAGTACATCAAAGCATGACTGTCACCTTTAAAGTATGTACTGTTATGCCATATCAGGGCATTTGAACATTTGGTTGTTCAGGAATTTGTCTTTGCAGGCATTACTAAGCTGCTTCCTTAGCCATGGACATCTTATGACCATGTGACTGGCAAAGAATGTGCCTTGCTAGTTTCAAGATGGAGTTGATTTTTAAAATGGTGTCTCTCTGGCTCTATGCTCCTGTTTCCCTAACAAAGGTGCAGTAATCTTGGGAACCATCTTAGAATTGTGCTATTACAAGTTCCAATTGCTATAGGAGGAAATAACCAGCATGAGGGTTACTGGGAACAGCCAACATAGTCATAAGCGGAGAGACTGCAGCTAGAAGAGTTTGGGTATTTGTTTAAGGTATACGTTTGCATGTTTCACTCTTTAATTCACCTGTAAGATAAACTCAATTGAATTTTTTTCCTATATAACAACCAAATTACTTGTGTAACAATAATTAAATAACCTCTCTTTTCCAATTAATTTGAAATGACTTATTTTTAATATATTAAATTTTCCTGTGTAACAAATGCCATTTTTAACTTTGATGTATTATTGATGGATAAATTGGCTATTTTTGTTGTATAATATTTTATAATCCCTGCTTGGTTTAACTCCTACCACATAGCTTTAATTATTTATCTTCCTATTTGTTTTGGCTTTTTTTTTTCTTTGCCTCTTATTAGTATTTCAGACAACCTTTAAAATAATATGTTGTCAAGTTTCCTGAAAAAGTGACATTGGTTCTCTTACATAAAAAAGTTAACTAGAAAAACTCTGATACATTTGTAATGCAAATATACACCTTCTTATGTCTATTTCTAAGCCTTTGTAAGAATATTTTTTGCATATTTTCCACAGATATTTTATTGCTGATTCTTGTTAGTATAATTTACAACAATCCTCATTCCAATCATCTCAGGAAGGTGGGAATATTCCCAATATTCCCAATATCCCACACAGTTGCAGAGTCAAACATTTGAACCAGATGTACTGAGAAGGAAAGATTGTTTAACAAAAATTTTATCCGTGCAGAATTGGTGACAATTATATTACTAGCATGTTGCTGTTGAGGGTTAAACCTGGAAAGAAGGTATCTTCCATAACAATGAATGGCAGCTAAGGGCAAGGACCTTATTCCCTCTTCTCCTCAGTGTAGCCCAGCCATAAGATTTAGCGTGGAATGGATTAGTAGGAAGAAAATAATTATTCCGCTGCCTATAGCAATGATACACAACTACTGTTGCCACTTCCCTGGCCATTACTGGGCTGAGGAAAGACAACATAATCCAATTCTGTTCTGCATTCCATCTCCAGATGGCTAGTTAGACTTCTTGTCTTTATACTATTGATTATTTAAACCACAATGACAATTGGACTACTGGTAGTTATATATAGTACATTGAGGGGTCCTTAAAAGTATCTGCTGAAATTAAGTTCATATATAAAAATTCAAAACTTAATTTTTATAGTTAACTTTCTATAGGCTGAAAAATACTCCCTTTCTAATATACTGAGGCATTGGATATTTTAAAACGGTTTTGATGAATGCATATTTCCTAGCTTATTGTTACTTAGTACTAAATTTGGAACCTGGAGTTAAGGCCTAAGAAATAGGCATTAAAATGAAATATTAATTTGGAATTATTTATCAGCAAATCTTGGTCATATCAGTGATTATATATCATAGTATATTGAGCCTAATAAAAGCTTGAAAAATGATTCATATTGTTTACAACCCATGAAAGTAAAAAAACTCTTAATATATTTTATTACAACTGAAAAGTATTCTATATCATTCATAAAAGAGCACCATCATCAACCTACTCAATTGGCACTAACAAATTTACATTATGATTAATTATCACTAACGTTACAACTTAAAAGTGAAATTTCAATGCTAGTGTAATTAAAATTGCTTTTATCAGTGATGTGAAAATTAATACTGTTGCCTTTGTATTCCAAAAAATTACTAAATATAACTAAATTATTTTAAGCTTGTAGAAATAATTATTAATTTTTAATAGTGACTCTATAGTTTAATCTGTAAGTTGATAATTAAAAGTTATTTCAATGTGATTTTTAATTGATATGCAGATTTAACAGCTTCAGATTAGATTGCTGTTATGTTCTACAGTTTGTAGTTTTATTTCCAATTTCAAGACTTAAATCTATATTAGAGAATAAGAATGTTTATTTAATAATAATACACTTTCTTTAAATTTCTTTAAGTTCTAGAGAAATATAGTAATAGTAATTTTACTGTTTTTGTTGCCCTGAAAATTCATTAAATTTATTAGAATATAAAAATATTCTAAAGTCTAATTCATAGTAGATTTACAACTAATATAAAAAGGGAGATTTCATTATATTTTCTCCTAATGAAGGTAAAATTTACATATGATAAATGAATAATTCATAAGCACACAATTCAGTGGGATTTTACAAACGTATACTGTCTTAGTCTGTTCCGTGCTGCTATCACAGAATGTTTGAGACTGGGTAATTTGTAAATAATAGAAATGTATTTCTCACAGTTCTGGTGGCTGGGAAGTCCAAGATTGGGGCACTGGTGTGTATCTTGGGAGGTTCTTCTTGCTGTGTTTTCACATGGAAGAAAGGCAAGAGAGTGCCCACCCAATCCTGAAAGCCCTTTTTATAGCAGCATTAATCCACTTATGAAGGCAGAGCCTTTATGACCTAAACATCTCCCAAAGACCCCACTTTCAAACACTATTGAATTGTGGATTAAGTTTTCAAAAAATAAATTTTAGTGGACACATTGAGACCATAGCATATATATTTGCATAACAACCACCTACTTAGGATATAGAATATTTCTATCTCCCCAGAAAGTTCCCTCATGGTCCCTTGCAGTTAATTCCCACATTTTCACAGGTATCCAGTGTTTTGATTTCTATCTCGATAGATTAGTTTTATCTGGCCTTGAATTAGAAAGAATAACAATAAAATTATATTGTATGTCTTTTATGTGTTTGTTCTTTCACTCAGCATAGCATGTCACAGTTTGTCAGTATTGTGTGTGCCAGTAGTTCATTCCTTTTATTTACATTATTGTATAAATATACAAGCATTTGTTTATTTATGGCCATGTTAATGAACATTTTGGTCATTTAAGATTTGAGATATGATATACAAGTCTTTTTTGTGAGGTCACAGGAATATATGTTTAAATTTGTAAGTGATTAACTTTTTTATACTCCTATGAGGAATGTACAAAACTTTAAGATGCTTCATACCTAGCCAATGCCTGGGGTTGTCAGGCTTTTTAACTTTAGCCTTCTAGTGGTTGGAAAGTGGTATTCTAATGATGTTGAGCAGCATTCTGTGTGCCTTTAGGTAATTCATGTATCTTATTAAAATTATGTGTTTGCATATTTCCCCTTTATTGTTTTGTTTTTAAAATTTATTTGAAAAAATACTTACACATTCTAGATACAAGGTCTTCTGTCAGATATACATATTTATAGAGAGCTAGCACATATTTTGGGCCATTATATTTACTTCTATGAACAACAGAAATACAACTTTAAACATTATGTCATAATACCTCCAATTTTAATCTACTCTCAGAGCCAGATTTAGTGGAGCTGGACACAGCACTTTGGGAAGCCATGGCAGACAGATCACTTGAGTCCAGGAGTTTGAGTGCAGTCTTGGCAAGGTGTCAAAACCCCATCTCGGGGAGGCGGGGGTGGAAACCTGGGTGTGATGACATGTGCCTGTAGTCCCAGATATTTGGTGAAGGAAAGACTGCTTCAGCCCAGGAGGTAGAGGCTGTAGTGAGTCATGATTGTGCCACTGCACTCCAGCCTGCGTAAAAGAGCAAGACCTCATCTAAAGAAAAAGAAAAAAAGATCCTAAAAAAAGCATGAGAAAAGACACAAATAGCATACGGAGGGGTTCCATATATCTGGCAGCAGCCTTCACAGTGGGAACCTCTCACAGGTCAGTAGAGATTGGCATGAGATATTTAAAGTATTTAAAGTGATGAAGAGAAAAAAAAAACCAAAAAAACCTTTATCCTAGAATAGTATATCTGGCAAAAATATCCTTTTAACATGAAGGAGAAATAAAGACTTTCCCAGACAAACAAAAGCTGAAGGATTTAATCAATATCTGACCTGTCCTACAAGAAATGCTAAAGGGAGTTCTTCAGTCTGAAAGCAAAAGATACTAATGAACAACAAGAAATCATGTGAAGGTATAATACTTACTGGTAATTCTAAGTCCACAGAGAAACACAGAATATTGTAACACTAGCTGTGGCATGTAAACTACTCATATATTGAATAGAAAGACTAAAAGATAAATATATCAAAAATACTAACTACAACAACTTTTCAAGACGTAGTATAATAAGGTATAAATAGACAAAACAAAAAGTTTAAAAATGGGTGGAATAAAGCTGAAATGCAGAGTTATTATTAGTTTTCTCTTGACTTTTTTATTTGTTTTTTAAGCCAGTATTAACCTGTCATCACTTTAAAATAATGAGTTATAAGATGTAATTTACACCTCATGGTCACATCAAATAATAAAAATAATCTACAAGAGATACAGAAAAGATAATAAGAAATCAAAGCATACCACCAGAGAAAATCACCTTCCCTGAAAGGAATATAGGAAGGAAGGAAAGAAAAAGAAACCACTAGACAATCAGAAAACAAATAACAAAATGGTTGGAGTAAGTCCTTATCAATAATAACATGGAATGTAAATTGACTAAACTCTCCAAACAAAAGACATAGAAGGACTGAATGTATTTTTTAAAAGATTCCAAAGATGCACACATCTGTTATAAAGACACATGTAAATGGATGAAGAAATATATTGCATGCCCATAAAACCCAAAAAAGAGCAGGAGTCACTATACTTACATCTGACAAAATAGATTTCAAGACAAAAAGTATAGAAAGAGATAAAGTAGGTCACTATATAATGATAAAGGAGTCAATTCAGCAAGAGAATATAATAATTATAAATGCACCTAACCCTGGGGCACCTAGATATATATAAGGCAGATACTGTTAGAACTAAAGGGAGAGATAGGCCCCAATATATAATAATAGCTGGAAACATCAACACACCACTTTCAGTACTGGATAGATGTTCCAGACAGAAAATTAACAAAGAAACATTGGACTTAATCTACACTATAGATCAAATAGATCTAACAGATATATACAAAACATTTCATGCAAAGGCCTCAGAACACACATTCTTCTTTTCAGCACTTGGATTATTATCAAGAATATACCATGTGTTAGTTCAGAAAACAAGTCTTTAAAGTTTTTTTTTTTTATAAAAAGAAATCATACTGAGTACCTTCTCTGAACAAAATGGAATAAAACTAGAAATCAATAACAAGAGGAAATTTGGAAGCTACACAAACACACACAAATTAAACAATATATAAGAAATTAAGAAAGAAAATTTAAACGTTCTTGAAACACATGAAAATCAAAATACAACATAACAAAACATATGGGATACAGCAAAAGGAGTACCCAGAGGAAAGTTTGTATCAATAGTGCTTACATAAAAAAATACACAAGAAAACATCAAAGAAACAACCTATTCATGTGTTTTAAAGGACTAGAAAAGCAACAGCAAACCAAATCCAAATTGGTAGAAAAATAGAGAGATCAGAGCAGAAATACAAGAAATTAAAATAAAAAAATAAAAGATCAATGAAACAAAATGTTGGCATTTGAAAAGATAAAATTCTTACGAGCCTTCAGCCCGGCCAACTAAGAAAAAAAGAGTGAAGACCCAAATAAAATCTGAGAAGAAAACGGACAAATATTACCATGGATACTGAAGAAATTCAAAGGATCATTAGAGACTACTATGAAAAACTATGTGACAATAAATTGGGAAACCTAGAAGAAATGGATAAGTTCCTAGACACATGCAACCTACCAATATTGAACCATAAAGAAATCCAAACCTGAATAGACCAATAACAAGTAATGGGCTATAAGCTGCAATAAATCTTTCCCACCAAAGAAAAGCTCAGGCCCATTGGCTCCACTGACTAATTTTACCAAACATTTAAAAAGAACTAATACCAATCCTACTCAAACTATTCCAAAAAATAGAGGAGGAGAGAATATTTTCAAAATCATTCCACAAGGCCAGTATTACTCTGATACCAAAACCAGACAAAGACACATTAAAAAGAGAAAGAAAGAAAGAGAAAGAGAGAGAGAGAGAGAAAGAGAAAGAGAAAGAAAACTACAGGCACACATCCCTGATGAACATTGATGCAAAAATCCTCAACAAAATACTTGCAAACCAAATGTACCAAAATATCAAAAAAATGGTTTATCATAACCAAGTGGGATTTACCCTAGCTATGCAAGGATGGTTCAACATATGCAAATAAACCATGTAATACATGATATCAACAGAAACCAAATGTACCAAAATATTAAAAAAATGGTTTATCATAACCAAGTGGGATTTATCCCAGCTATGCAAGGATGGTTCAACGTATGCAAATAAACCATGTGATACATGATATCAACAGAACACAGGACAAAAATTATATGATAATTTTAATTGATGCTGAAAAAGCCTTTGATAAAATTCAACATTCCTTTCAAAGAAAAACCCTCAAAAAACTGGATATAGAAGGTATATACCTCAATACAACAAAAGCCATATAAGTTAGACCCACATCTAGTATCATACTGAATGGGGAAAATCTGAAAGCCTTTCCTATAAGATCTTGACCATGACAAGGATGCCAACTTTCACCACTGTTATTCAACATATTACTGGCAGTCCTAGCTAGAACAATCAGACTATAGAAAGATATAAAGCCATCCAAATTGAAAAAGAAGAAGTCAAATTATCCTTATTTGCAGATGATATGATCTTATATTTGAAAAAAACCTAAGGACTCCACCAGAAAACTATTAGAATGAATAATCAAATTCAGCAAAATTGCAGGATACAAAATCAACACACAAAATCACTAGCATTTCTATATGCTAACAGTGCACAATCTGAAACAGAAAACAAGAAACAATCACATTTACAATAACAGCACATAAATTTAAATATCTACAAATTAACTTAATCAAAGAGGTGAAAGATCTCTATAGTAAAAGTTGTAAATCACTGATAAAAGAAATTGAAGAGGATACCAACGAATGAAAAGATATTCCATGTTCATGGATTGGAAGAATCAATATTGTGAAAATGTCTGTATACCCAAAGCAATCTACAGTTTCAATGCAATCTCTATCAAAATACCAATTTCATTCTTTATAGAAATAAAACAAACAATCCTAAAATTTATATGGAAGTACAAAAGACCCAGAATAGCCAAACCTATCCTGAAGAAAAAGAACAAAACTGGTGAATCACATTACCTTAATTCAGATTATATTATAGAGCTATACTAACCAAAACAGCATAGTACTGGTATAAAAACAGACCCATAGATTAATGGAACAGAACAGAGAACACAGAAACCAATGTACACACCCACAGTGAACTCATTTTTTACAAATGTGCCAAGAACATATACTGGGGAAAAGACAGTCTCCTCAATAAATGGTGCTGGGAAAACTGGATATCCATGTACAAAAGAACAAAACTAGACCTCTATCTATTGCTATATAACAAAATGAAATCAAATGGGTTAAAGACTTAAATCTAAAATCTCAGTCTATGAAACTACTTCAAGAAAACATTGGGGAAGCTCTCTGGGGCATTGGCAAATTTTTTCTGAGTAATACCCCATAAGCGCAGACAACGAAAGGTAAAATGGAGAAACAGGATCACATCAAGTTAAAAAGTTTCTGCCCAGCAAAGGAAGCTAGCAATGAAGTGAAGAGACAACCCACAGAATGGGAGAAAATATGTGCAAACTATCGATCTGACAAGAGATTAATACAGAATATATAAGGAGCACAAACAACTCTATAGGAAAAATCCTATCGGGTGACAGGGTGATTACACTCAACAATAATTTATTGTGCATTTTTAAGTAACTGAAAGATTATAATTAGACTATTTGTATTGTTGCCATTCTCAAAGTGTCTTACTGTGCCCCATATATACATACACCTAATATGTACCTTTTGACATTTTTAATTGATAAAAAATAATTATTTTTGTTTTTAGAGAGTTATTCAATTATTATTTTCCATAATATGCATGTAAAGTTTGCATTTTTATTTCATTATATCCTCATGTTGAGTATTTTGGTGTCCAGAAATATTTATCTTAAAGGATTCTAAAGGGAGTAGGGAATCAAGAAGAGGTTATTGAAATTAGTTCAAAGTAAATTTGCTGCCGGGAATTATGGCTAATGCCTGTAATCCCTGCACTTTGGCAGGCCAAGGTGGGTGGATCACTTTAGGTCAGGAGTTTGGGACCAGCCTTTCCAACACAGTGAAATCCCATCTCTACTAAAAATACAAAAAGTTAGCCAGGTGTGGTGGCAGACAACTATAATCCCAGCTACTCAGAAGGCTGAGACAGGAGAAATCCTTGAAACTGGGAGGCGGAGGTTGCAGTGAGCAGAGATCATGCCACTGCACTCCTCATTGGGTGATAGAGTAAGACTCTATCTCAAAAAAATAAAAATAAAAAAAATAAAGAAGAAAAGTAAAAAGAAAGGTTATATTTGCCTTTAATACAAATTTATTGAGAGATACTCTGATGGAACATATTAATAAAAATTCTCAATAAAAACATATTAGATGATTTAGTTTAATGAAACCTAGGAAAAGCCAAATTATTTAACAACAATAGGGAAAATTGTATGTAACTACAGAGTATGAAATTTAAAAATAAAGATCTCCAGTGTGCTTGCCATGAATATTTATGGCAAAAAAGTAACAGCAAAGTTTTCCAACATTTCTTTGCAACTTACTCTGTTTTCAGCATCAGGTTATGGAAAATATGTACAGAAAAACAGTTATGGGTTCTGTTTTCAAAAAGAATTCGGATTGTAAAACGGTGTAAGTTGTAAAGTAATAACGTTCACGAAAGGAATATTAAGAAAGTACTATAAAACTGGAAAAGTAGGTAAGGTCCAATGATGAGTAAGTAAGGAAGACGTTAGGGAGATGTTTCCATTTCTTCACAATGGTAATGAGGCAGTATGCTAGACTGTAGAAATGTAATCCAAGAACTGTCAAAATGGGAAAGGTAAAAAATAAGCCAAGAAATATGTAGATACTGACAATGGATTATTTAATACCTGTCCCCAAAATGCATTAAAAGGAATAAAGACTATAGCTTTGGAAATCTATGCAGGAGCCAGATTGTGGAAATACTTGATCGTATAGATTTCCTAGAGACTTGAACTTGATTCAAGAAGGAACAGAGTATCAGCTGGATTTTGAGCTGGAAAGTGATAGAAGTGTGCTTTAGAAAATAGTAAAACCATTGTAGAGGATACAGTCTAAAAGATGGCAACGCCTGCATGGACTAATGTCACATACATTCGTGTTACTCCACAACTTATTTTGTAAAGGGTGTGTGTGTGTGTATGTACCTTACTTTGTTTAAACTCCATTAGAATACAAGTTAATAGTTAATTAAACTACTGGTTTTTTCTAGATTACTTATTTTATAAAAGAAAACCCGTGCAATTTATAGTCACACCATTGCTTTATTTTTCTAACAGGAGAATAAATCATATGCAAGATACCAAAAATGTTCCAAAAGATTTCACTTTACCACCACACCTGACCATGGAACATAGTAGAACCCCACATTAACAGCAAGCAGTTCCTTAAAAACATCAAGTATGGGAGGCACTGGATGAAAATATGAGCCCTGTAATCACAGCAGACAAATTTCAAGTCACCTCAGTCACCTGGAATACATGTCCCTGTTGCCGCTGGCCATAGGACTACTCTTGCTGTCAAGATAACAAGTGATCCTCGACGTTTCACATATCTATCCTATCCAGACTCCACTATTATAATGGCCTTTATCTGAACATGAACATAGCATGCAAATAAAACTGAAGTAAGCACAAAATAGATTGGCTCTTCCACTGGCAGAAGCAAATCCCTCATAAACATCAAGGCACATGTTCACTACCACCACCACTGTAATCACCACACAACTGCAACATAGGAGAGTTTCATATGTACAAGGGCTCCTGATAATTTTTTCATGAGTGAATAGTGCCCTCAAGTTTTTAACCTTTCTTCTCCTAAAGAATCAAATTTGATTAAGTGCAGACTCATGTACCCCATCCAATTCTTAATTAGACTATTATGTGAAACTGTGATAATCTTGGAAAAGAAAAACCCATCTTAACCTTAAAACAATTATTACATGGCAAGAGTTAAATAAACATCTGAAGAAGATTCCCATTTAAGAAAATCAGTCTAAATTATTCTCTGTTATGTATGCCATTAAAAAGATTCTTTTAAAAGTGAGCAATATTTCTTCCCCATTATAAATCACGCACATAAAATTTAGAAGTCAATTTTTTTTTTATTTTTGAGACAGAGTCTTGCTCTGTCGCCCAGCCTGGAGTGCAGTGGCATGATCTCGGCTCACCGCAATCTCCCCCTCCCAGGTTCAAGTGATTCTTCTGCCTCAGCCTCCCAAGTAGCTGTGACTATAGGCATGTATCACCACGTGTGGCTAATTTTTATATTTTTAGTAGATATTTTATATTTCACCATATTGGCCACACTGGTCTTGAACTCCTGACCTCGTGATCCGCCCATCTCGGCCTCCCAAAATGCTGGGATTACAGGTGTGAGCCACTGCACCCAGCTAGAAGTCCAATTTCTTCTGTGAATAATGACATTAGCCAACCTATAAGTTTAAAAAGACTTTTTTTGTTGTTGTTGCTGTTTGTTTCTGGGCAAAGTGATGCTGAACTTCAGATTAGAAATTTAAGTTCACCCAAGTCTTCAATGGGCATACTCCTAAATATTTTTTAAACTATAAGTTTTAAAATATTTAACCTCATTCTTTGAGTGATAACAGAACAGGTTATCAGACACCTCATGGTTTTGTGGTGCATGTTCCTATACATCAGGAGGCTGGGTGGGAATGCATTTAGTATACAAGAGTCTATGATGAGGGAAAAGCCGTATTTGTTTTTCTAGGAAATATACTAGTACCTCCTCACACCTAAAATTACCTGGTAGATATGAGGAAAGTTCTAAATTTTATACTGTCATATTGTATATCTCTGAGACATATCAGCTGAGACCTAGTGAAAACTAGATTAAATAATGTTTTATCCGCAGGTGTTCCCTAATACAGACAAATTGGTACCTGAAACTAACCATCACATTCATGGCCCTGTATTTATTACAGTAATTGCATAAGCAAAAGCCTTTCCACAGGGAAACCTCCAGACCCACATTCCATAACAGAGATAGGAAGATCAAAATGGGATATTCTGAGTTAATGGAAATAATCTTTAACTTGATTGAGGTAATGGTTTCATGGGTGTATACATTTATTAAAACATCATATTGTTCAGTTTAAGTGGGTACATGGTGTGTAAATTCTGCCTTATAACATTGATAGGAAGATTAAATATTATAAACTAGTTAGTTTTGTCAACTGATTTAATCACCTGGCTTTATATAATGACCAGAAAATTATAAAATACCCACTGATATTACTGGATTACATACATATTAAAGTGAAATTCTATTACATAAAATTAGTAATTATGAATTGCTTCAGAATTTAGTAATATAACTAATACATAATGTTAAGGTAAATAATAAAATGACTATTAGTTTCTGATAGTAAGTATCAGAAAACTCATATACCAGAAAACTATATGGAACTATAAATCTGTGGAATCAATGTGGAACATGTTATTAATGTGGCAAGCAAATTTACCTATTTTCCAAAGATATATTGTCTGCCGTTTAAAGGTATGTATCATTTGTAAGACTGTTTATGAAAGTGAAAATTAATTTCCACAAAACAGCTTCTTCCATTTCTCTCATCACCACCAAAATGACATTTCATAGCACATACTAATGCCATACCCAAAACACAATTTTTAGACAATTTTTTCAGATTATAGTTTTTTGTTGTTTTACCCTTTATTATTGTTTTGTCTTTGTTTTTCTTCCTTTGTGTAATCTTCTGAGAATCAACTTTCACCTGCCATTGTTTATAGATTTCATTAACAGTAAGATCTGATATTTTCTTTTTTTTTAGAGATAAGGTCTCTCTTTGTCATCCAGACTGGAGTGCAGTGGCACAATCATAGCTCACTGTAACCTCAAACTCCTAGGCTCAAGCAATCTTCCTGTCTCAGCCTCCTAAGTAGCTGGGAATATAGACACTTGCCACCATGCTGGTTAATTTTTTTTTTTTTTTTTAACTGATGGGATCTCATTGTGTTGTCCTGGCTTGTCATAAACTCCAGGCCTCAAGAACTCCTCCTGCCTCAGTCTCCCAAAGTGTTGAGATTACAAGAGTGAGCCACGGTGCCATGGTGAGACATGTTTTTATCTGATCTCAACCCTTGGGCGAGGTTAATAGGTACATGGATGTCACTTGACTCAAGTAGTAGCAATGTGGCCTTCATTGACATTTATGAACTTGAAATACAGAGACGCAGAACTGATTTGCGTAATACTGGCAAACCAGATTACATGAAGAAGAATGCCCATGAGAACGTCTTTCCTTATCTCTTTATCTTCCTGTATAACATTAGATATGGACTAGATTCTAAATTTCCCCCTTATCAAACGGGTATTATTTTTTATTACATTCTCTCTTTAATTATTTTATTGACACAAGGGATATTTAAATATATTATTTGATCTACTATATTTGTATCTAGCAGACCTGAGTTAAAGGAATAATAGAGGCTGGGTGTGGCCCCGTTTCCACAAAAAAATTTAAAAATTAACTGGTAGTCATAGCTGTGGACCCAGGGAGGCTGAGGCAGGAGGATCGCATAAGCCCAGGAATTGGAAGCTGCAGTCAGCTAGGATCATGCCACTGCATTCCAGTCTGGGTGACAGAGCAAGACTCCGTCTCTTAAAAAATTAAAAAAATAAATAAATAAAGGAAGATTAGGTATTATCTACTCAGAAAGTCTAAAAATTGAGCACAATAACCATTATTACACCTCTTGTGGCAGTAGCTGGACATAATTTTGAATTTTACTTAATTAGAAATGGGATGAGTACATTTTTGTGTCAAAGTGATCACCTGTGTAAACCTTGTTTGTAATATTAGTTAACAACAAAATATTATATATTTTTTCCTGTCTTGCATTGGCTTAAATATATTTTTCTAGTTGCTTCTCATTTGTTTCCATCTACAGTCTAATTACCTCTTCCAAGATGCATTAATCTCCTTAATCCTATTTCACATTACTTACACTATTTTTAAAAAACTTTTACATTCCTAGAGCTTACAGAGGTAAGGTAGTCATTCAATAATAAAACCCTACCTAAATAATCTTTCTTTAATCAGTTACTTCAACACACACATATTTAAATTTATATTTACTAAAATTTACATTGTTTCATTTATTTTACAGCAAAAATCTTTTTTTAGATATTTTTTAAAAAATAATCTCACATGAAACCATGGTATAGATTAAAATTTAGGAATAGAATTGAATTTACTGAAGAGAACAAGAGGCCCATTTCTCTTCTCACATGCTCTATGGCAGCTGGAACCAGAACTCTAGAAAATGAAGTTGGAAAATTGTAACAAGATAAATTTCTCCTTATTTTTAGCCAAACTGTAAAATGTTGGTGGCATGCATTGTTTATATATTCTTTCTGTAGAATATTCCAAGTCATGTTGTGAAATTTAATTGTGTAATGTTGACTTGAAATACACACATATATGGTTTAGACTATGTCCATGTTATTACCATGAGGATTTGAACCAGGCTTAACACTTGGTCAATATGAATCCGGTCTGTATTGTCCTACAAATGCAGTCTACTTTGTTATTTATTTTTTGTCTGAGTTCTTATGATAAATTGTGATTACTTGGGCATTCTGATTTAAGTAAATGAGTAAAAAATCTATTTGAAATGATTGATTGAGGTGCTCTATAATGATAATATTTTATCATCATGATTTATCTCATCTTTACATTAACATACTTTACCTAAAAATATATAACTTTTGGACAAAAAGCATACATTGTCATCATTTTCAAAGGAGGAAAGAATCATTTTAAAATTAAGTACACATTGTGGGTTATGAAAAAATGACAATGTTGTTCCTTCAGTGGAATTATTATGCATTGAACCATACCATTTTTCTTCTCTTTCACAGAGCTCTAACAGGCATACTTACCTTTAAATCTCAATAAGAAATAAACAACGTGTTTATTAACTAGTTTTCAGTATACATACAGGAATTCTTACTGTAAAATTATTGGTGTACTCCTTTTTATTTTACATAAAATGTCTTTTAAAATTAGAATAGAGATCCTACACTTACCTTTTTTTTTTTCTTTTTTCTTTTTTTCAGTGACAGGGTCTTATTCTGTCTCCCATGCTAGAGTGCAGTGGCCCCATCACAGGTCACTGCAACCTCTGCCTCCCTAGTTCAAGCAATTCTCCTGTCTCAGGCTCCCGAGTAGCTGGGATTACAGGCATTTGCCAACACGCCCAGCTCATTTTTGTACTTTTAGTAGAGGTGGGGTTTCACCATGTTGGCCAGGCTGTTCTCGGGCTCCTCAGTAGCTGAGATTACAGGCAAGTGCCAACACGCCCAGCTAATTTTTGTATTTTTAGTAGAGACAGGGTTTCACCATGTTGGCCAGGCTATTCTTGAACTCCTGAACTGATCCACCCACCTCAGCCTCCCAAAGTAGTGGGATTACAGGCGTGAGCCACCATGCCCAGCTGAGATCCTACACTTATTCTAATAGGTGAGTTACCTCATGATTTAACATTTTGAAGATAATTTTTAACTTACATGAACTATGTCTGATGTTCTTTTTCAGTGTTTTCGATAGGATAAAAGAAAAAAATTAAAAATGGTGTGAGCTGCATTTGCTCCACTATCTATACCTCTTTTAAATTTTAATTATCTCTATTGGGAAACATTTCACATTTTCTTGGGCTATTGGGGCACTATGTATTATTGATGTGTATCCCAAAGTACCCGACTTCCTTTAAAAAATCATGCTGAAACAGTAATTCACTGAACATTATCTCAATACCCTGGGTATATTAATGTTTGTTCTTATACAGCTACCATTTATGGAGGTCAACTCAAGGATGACAGAAAAATGGTATCATCAGAAATGTCTTGATGACTTTAGGTTCCAGCCATGGTGAAGTAACTAATACCACATGAACTTTCCCATAATTGACAATTTAATAATTAGATAAAATATGTGGGAGAATATTTTCGGGTAATGAACAATAGATAATACAGGGCTGTTATTCTCGGAGGAAGGAAAACATACAGAGTGAGCCCTCATCGTTCCAAATACTGCCGAGTGGGCACTTTCTCCACACTTGCCTGCAAAGGTAGAGCACGATTAAGCACAAAGTCCTCACTGAAATTAGGATGTGGACTCTAAGTTAAAAGATGATAACTTAAGAGTTGGAATTTGCAGGAAAGAATAACAGAAAGGAAATACACACACAATTTTTAAGGAACTTTCACTGAGTCCCCAATGATCTGTTTGCACAGAACCCGACGCCTAGCATCGAATAGCTTCTCAGAAATTATGAGCTGAATGAAGATGTTGGAGGTCACACAATGCCTAAAAACTAGGAGTTCCAACAAGCCAGCCACAGGAACTCAGTTAACTCAGATAGAAAACACCATCTAGAATAACTACTACTTTAGTTCAGCCCTAAAAGTCTTTGAAATGAAAATGTAAGGGATAACTCTGACATAACAATAAACTAACTGCCTGCCAAAAGCAACAAGTGAAATATAGTACTAATATAAAAAAGGCAACAAAATCTAAATCCCCCCAAATGTACTATCTACAATGTCTACAATGCAATAAAAATTTCTAGACTTGGCCAGGTGCAGTGGCTCACACCTGTAATTCCAGCACTTTGGGAGGCCAAGGTGAGCAGATCACGAGGTCAGGAAATCAAAACCAGCCTGACCAACATAGTGAAACCCCGTCTCTACTAAAAATACAGGCATGGTCGTGGGCGCCTGTAATCCCAGTTACTCAGGAGGCTGAGGCAGGAGAATTGCTTGAACCCAGGAGGCAGAGGTTGCAGTGAGCCAAGATCTTGCCACTGCACTCCAGCCTGAGCGATGGAGTGAGATTTCATTAAAAAAAAAAAAAAATTACTAGATTTATAAAGAAGTGTAACTTCTTTACATAGGGATACAACAGTTATAGCTTTAAAACTTTAAAACCAATGGAAAATTTCAGTATCTCAAATGCAAATTAGTTGCCTAATCCAGAAGATTACAGATGGAAAATGAAAGGCCCGGTGAATTTAAAAATAGATCACTAGATAACTACCTAATCTGAAGAACGAAGACTAACAGCTGAACAGAGACTTGGTAACTAAGTTACAGAATGACAAGCTGTCTGAGGCATGTCAAGGCCTATGAGAACACGGGAGAGAGAAAGAATGAAGTAGAAAATATGGATGTGAAGAAATGTTGTCTGAAAATATTATGAATTTGGTGAAAAGCATACATTTACAGATCGAAGACCCTCAGTAATTGCAAAGGTGGATGATTTATAAAGATAACCACACCTAAGCACAGCATGAATGCTGAAAAGCATAGATTTAAAAAAGTCTTAAAAACAGTCAGAGGGGAGAAACATATCATATATGTGGAAGCAATGATACAAATAATTGCTGACTTATCATCTTACACAAGGCCAAAGACAATGAATCAACTTTAAAGTGCTGAAACTAAAAACAGTCAACCCAGAATTCTTTACTCAGCAAAACTATTGTACAAAATAGAACATGAGGTTTTTAGACAGATAAACGAGATTTTCACCAGGTGGGAAAGTAATAATCTAAAAATGAGATTTTTAGACAAAGATATTTTAAGACAAATAATTGAAAGAATTCATCACTAGCAGAACTGAAATACAAGAAACACTGAAGAAATTTATTTTTTACTGGAGTGATAGACACCAAAAGAAAATTCAGATTTACAAAAATGAATGAAAAGTACCTAAAATAAACATAGCTCTGTGTGCATATATGTGTACACATTCATGTGCTGTTTTTGTACATACATAACTGTTCATAAATAATACATAAATAGTACATATATGTTTCTCCTCTCTTAACTTTCTTAATAAGGTATTATTATTTAAAGCTAAAATTATAATAACATATTGTGCATTTATAATACATGCAAATGTAAAATTTTATGAAGTATAGTGGCTTCTCTACAAGAACATCATACTTGGTAGGAATTTAATTATTATCCTCTAATCGTGTCTTTGTGTGTTTTTCTTTCTCGTGCTTTTTTGCAACCGGGTGCAAATTTGCAAAATTATCATAATTTGGTATAAATTTATAATTTTCAATACACTTTAAAAATACAAATTGAGAAGATAAAGTGAGGCAAATAAGGGTTTAGTTTTCATTCACATACAACATTTTGAAAATATTAGGTAGTATTGAAACCATTAAAAGTAAATGGAAACAAGGCAGTTAGATGTGAATTATTTTCCCACCTGGTGCAAATCTGGGTGAGAGGGGTGTGATGTAGTCTATCATTGACAGAATACAAAACCCCATATTTAGGCTCAAAACACTCACTGAAAACTACTCAGTGAAATCTATCTCCATAAAAAGGATAAATTTGAAAATGTTTCCTATTGCTGCAACAAAAGTATTTATTAAGGTCTTCCATCACATTAACTAATAATTAATAAGACATATATTAGTAGTTTTAATAAATATGTTACATATATAAGATTTATTTTATTTCACCATGAGAATATGCAGGTATACACATACACACACACACACACACACACACACACACATATATATTTTTGTTTTTGAGACTGAGTCTCGCACCGTTGCACAGGCTGGAGTGCAGTGGAAAGATCTCAGCTTACTGCAACCTCCGCCTCCCGGGTTCAAGCAATTCTCCTGCCTCAACCTCCCAAGTAGCTGAGATTACAGGTGCCCGCCACCACGCCTGGCTAATTTTTTTGTAATTTTCATAGAGACAGGGTTTCACTATGTTCGTCAGGCTGGTCTTGAACTTCTGACCTCGTGATCTGCCCACCTCAGCATTCCAAAGTGTTGGGATTACAGGCATGAGCCACTGTGCCTGACCTCATCATACAAATTTTAAAGTTTTTTTTCTGGAGTTGTGACTCAAGTGTAAGTCAGCATCTGCCACAGAATATTTCTGAAGTAGATGCACTTAACTTTTATGCAAAAAGAATGCCAGTCTATGGAGGTAGCTGAACATTTTACTTTCCTCTCCTGACATCAAATCTGGTATACCTCCCTGGGGTAGTTTTAAAATACGTCTGCAAATTCTTTGGCACTCTTTTTTTTTCTTTTTCTTTTTTTTTTTTACTTTAAGGTCAGTGGTACACGCGCAGAAAGTGCAGGTTTGTGACATGGGTATACATGTGCCATGGTGGTTTGCTGCACCTAATCAACCCATCATCTAGGTGTTAAGCCCAGCATTCATTAGGTATTTGTCCAAATGCTCTCCCTCCCCATGCCCCCCACTTCCTGACAGGCCCTTGTGTGTGATGTTCCCCTCCCTGTCTCCATGTGTTCTCATTGTTCTACTCCCACTTGTGAGCGAGAACACGCAATGTTTAGTTTTCTGAGAATGATGGCTTCCAGCTTCATCCACGTCCCTGCAAAAGACATGAACTCATTCTTTTTAATGGCTGCATAGTATTCCATGGTATCTATGTCCCACATTTTTTTTTAATCCAGTCTATCATTGATGGACACTCTTTCTTTTAAAAAGTGGAATGTAATTCTCCTTCTCTTCAATATGGAACAGATTTAGTGAATCACTTCTAACTAGCAGAATGCAGCCAGCGTTGCCTCGCTGGTCAAAGGTTTTGCTACAGCTACCTTGCTCACTTGCAGTGCTTCCTCTGGGGAAAGCCAGGCACCATGTCATGAGGACAGGAAGGAAACCCACGGAGAGGCCTATCTTGGGAGAAGCTGAAGCCAGACAACAATTAGCACTGCCTGTTACACATGTGAGTGAGCCTCCTTGGAAGCAGAATCTTCAGCCACAGTTAAGCATGCAGATGACTGACATCCTCAACAACATCTTAACTGCAGCCTCATGGAAGACCTTGGGCCAGAACGGCACAGTGGAACTGATTCAGGATTTCAAATGTACAGAAACTGTGAGGACAACGTATCTTTATGTTCTAAGCCACTAAGTTGTAGGGTAAATTTGTTATAAAGGTTAGATGCCCAATACATTCTCTTCAAATTTTTCTTTTTAAAATTAGATACCATGGAAAAGATAGCATAAAAAGAAACTTCTAAGTGCAATACAAAAATATTTATACATCACACACTTAACCACATAGGTTAAGAAATACAACATGGTCAGTACTTTTCAAGTCCGCTTCCTAACCATGTGTCTCTTTCTAGTCACATTACGTTCCCTCCACCCCACAAGTAACCATTTTCTTGTCTTTTTTTGGTAATCATTTTCTTTCTTTTCTTCATATGTTTTCTTTTATTTTTATTGCTTGGCAATGTAATAAGCATGTAACTTAAGAATTATGTGTATTAATCAACATTTATCGAGCCTGTAATTATAGAAACGTAATTATAATCTCTCTTTGATATATATATATATATTTTTATCATCTATATTTATCATATATATATATATGTTTTTTACTCTACATAATCCTTATAAGATTCTTTGATTCTGGCTGGGTGCAGTGGCTCACGTCTGTAGTCTCAGCACTTTGGGAAGCCAAGGCCAGTGGATCACTTGACATCAGGAGTTCGAGACCATCCTGGCCAACATGGTGAAACCCTGTCTCTAGAAAAAAAATACAAAAATTAGCCCAGTGTTGTGGCACACACCTGTAGTTCCAGCTACTTGTAAAGCCGAGGCAGGAGAATCACTTGAACCTGAGAGGCAGAGGTTGCAGTGAGCTGAGATTGCAATACTGCATTCCAGCCTGGGCGATAGAATGAGACTCCATCTCAAGAAAAAAAAAAAAAAAGATTCTTTGATACTGAATGTAGCTGTAGTTTATTCATTTTAATTGATGTAGAGTAAGCCATTTTTTAATTCTTCCAGAAATTATCAAATCTATTATTGATGGATATTTGCCTTGTTTCCTGTCTGCTTGTTGTTTTGAGCACTGCTGTTATTTACATCCTGTTATCTACATGTCTCTTGTTGCACTTGCATAAGAATGTTTCTAATAAGCTTTTATTCCACCTAATTTTGTTATGCCGTTCCTTGTCTTTATCATTCAGTTCACGCGGTGGCTCAAGCCTGTAATCCCAGCACTTTGGGAGGCCGAGACGGGTGGATCACGAGGTCAGGAGATCGAGACCATCCTGGCTAACACGGTGAAACCCCGTCTCTACTAAAAAATACAAAAAACTAGCCGGGCGATGTGGCGGACGCCTGTAGTCCCAGCTACTGGGGAGGCTGAGGCAGGAGAATGGCGTGAACCCGGGAGGCGGAGCTTGCAGTGAGCTGAGATCCGGCCACTGCACTCCAGCCTGGGCGACAGAGCGAGACTCTGTCTCAAAAAAAAAACAAAAAAAAAAACAAACAAAAAAAAACAAAGTATTCCTGGTCTGCCAAAAAGGAGCCGCACCTTTGACCAAGTCTTTTATCATTTCCGGCTCCTGTTGTCTTGACTGTAAACTGAGGAGGGAACAGTTCTTCCCTCTTTGGGGTCCTATGAGGGTTAAATATAAAGGGCTTAGGATAAAATCCTTAAAAAACAAAGCCTTATAAAGCAGGAAGTTTTGATTTTTTGGTTCATCATCCTCCTTGCTAATTATAGTGCCCAGCATAAAGTAAGGATACATTGGTATTTGCATAGCCATTATTTTTTCTTTCATGTATTCGTAATTCAGAATTGTGTTTTCTTGCATTGAATCTCAAACTTAAATGTTTTTTCCCAAGTTTTGTTGGTTCATGTGTGATTTTTCCTACTCACTGCCAACTTAATTGAATTGTAATTATATTTATACTCTCTGTACTTTAAATACTTCCAAATTTGTTGATTATTTTTGGCCCATTTTACCATCTCCAATTTTGATTTTAAAAAATATTTCTTGTAGTTGTTCATTCTTTATAGGTTCTAATTGATGCCCATATTTTAAGGCTGGCATTTTATTTATCTTACATATTAAATACAGTGTATAGTTATCATATAATCTGTCTGGTAATGCCAGCATATGGAAATATTTATGATTTTACTCATACTATCACATATGAAAATACAAACAAATAAATGTTTGAGGGCTTTTGTTTCACTTTAGCTTTAAAAGTAGATTCATATGAACTGGTTTATATTTGCCTTATTCATTGACTAATTATCCACAAAATCCCTTTTAAGTCCATTAGTGAAGCTATATAAACCTTAATTAACTGGTTGTATAACATTCCACCAAATTGGAGCAATTACTATCCAATAATTTTCAGATTTTCCCACTACATACAATGTTGCACTAAATATAATTTTATGTGTAAGATAAATATATGATATACATATATTTTATATATCATATACATATATGTGATATATTACATGATACATAAATATAGCATATACATATTTCTATATATCCTTATGTCATTTAGATTCATATATGATATATTTATGTGTATTTACATATACATAGCATACAATCCAATTTTTTTCTCTATGGAACAAATTATAAATAGTAAAATTTCTGTGTTAAAGTATGAGATATATACATATATATTTAAATTAACAAAAGCCTTTTATGAATTGCTTATTTATATGCTTTGTCCATGGATTTATTAAGGTACTGATATTTTTGCATTAATTTGATCAAGTAGTATGTAAATAATAACCATATTTTTTGATCATGTGAGTTGAAAATTTTCTCAAATTACTTTTGTAGACAGTATTAGATATGTGATATATATATATATATATATCTTCTTTCTTATAATTTATAAGTTTTAGTATTAGTAAAAATGATCTTCTCTACACCTAATTAAATCATTAAACCATCTGGAATTTATTTTTTAATAATGTGTTGGAGAGTTCAGATTATACTTATCCAGATGGATATTTAATTGTGCCAACATATTTTATTAAATGCCTCATGCTTTTCACACTTGCAATACCACATTTGTCATACAATAAATTTTCATATATAATGAGTGTCATTTTTGGACTTTATATTATGATTCATCAGCCTATTTGTCTATTGGCATGCTGGTGTAACGTTTATTTTACAATATTGATATTTCAATAGGTTCTGATATCTAGGTTGGCAAAAAAATGTCCCCACAACATCTTTGAATTCATTTTTCTCCCGGATATTCCTTGATTTTCACACCTTTCAATACAACGTACGATGATCGAGTTGCTCAGTTTATAAAAACCAAACAACACAAGACATAGTCATCTCTGACTTCTCGCTTTTGCTTACAGTCAACTTACTTTCCATAAACTGCACCTGTTGGCTTTACCCTGAAAATATTTTCTTAAACTACTGTCACTCTTCTATTACCAAAACTCTAAGCCACAATCATCTCTTGCTTGAATTGCTCAAGGACCTTCCCGTTGCTTCTCTGCTTTCACTGTTGCCCTTCAGCCATTCATTCCACACCCTAAAACATAATACGGCTTAATACATATAACACACCAAGCCAGTCTCTTACCCCTGCCCTCACCATCAAATTCCTTCCTATCACATGTGGAATAAAAGTCAAAGCCCTCATCAATTTACACAAGGCCTTGCAAAATGTGGCATCTGGCTGTATTTTGAACCTCTGCTCCTGACATTCTCCTCATTTTGCTTTGCTGTTTTTCAAACACACTACATTTTTACCTCGGGCATTGGTACTTACTGTGGATAATTCCTTTCCTCCATGTATTTACAGAGGTTAATAGCTTAACACACTGTATTCACATCTCAATTTAAATGTACTTCTTAGGAAAGTTGTTTCCTGACCACCATATCTGAAACAAAATCTCTTTAATTTGTTTGGCAAATGTTCTTGCTTTTTCCTCGTAGCTCTTTTCCTGACCTGACATTATGCTATGCAATTTTGAAATGAATTTCTCCCTGGTAGACTATAAATAGCATGAGGGAAGAATCATGCCTATTTTGTTTGTCTTTGCATTCTTAATGACATAAATAATGCCAGGCATGGTGTTGACTTTCAACAAATACTTATGGAAAAAAATGGATATTATTTTACATTGAAAAAAAAGCTATCAGAATTGTAACTAAAATTACATTGGATTTAATTATAGAGTTTCGGGATAATTTACATTACATGATTTTAGGTTTCTGCATTCATGGAATGTTTTTCATTTGTTTATGTCTTTTTTGTTAATAGTAGTTGTAACTTTTATACTGGTACAGGACTCTGTTAATGGTATTGTTAAGTATGTCATAATTGACATTGTCACTGTGCTGAAGTACACTTTTCTCTTTTCTATCTTAAAACTAGTCATTTGATAAAATATTTAAATCCAATAAATATTTATCTTTTGAATTTTAAATAGAAATCATATTAGATAAACTAATATATCTACAGTTGTTATTTTATTTTATTTTATTTTATTTTATTTTTTTTGAGATGGAGTCTTGCTCTGTCACCCAGGCTGGAGTGCAGTGGCCGGATCTCAGCTCACTGCAAGCTCCGCCTCCCGGGTTTACGCCATTCTCCTGCCTCAGCCTCCCAAGTAGCTGGGACTACAGGCGCCCGCCACCTCGCCCGGCTAGTTTTTTGTATTTTTTAGTAGAGACGGGGTTTCACCGTGTTAGCCAGGATGGTTTCGATCTCCTGACCTCATGATCCACCCGTCTCGGCCCCCCAAAGTGCTGGGATTACAGGCTTGAGCCACCGCGCCCGGCCTATTTTATTTTCTTATCTTATTATTTTTTTACAGTCTCCCAAATATTTTGAGAGTGATGCTAACCAGGTCATTCCTGTCTATTGTTAGGTATTTTTATTTCCTCTTCTACTTTACCGTTACATTTTTCCTATGATTTGAAGCAATTCCCCACTTATTATTCTAAGCTTTGTTTTAGCTTAGTCACCATCTTGTACTCCAAAATACCTAATGGAGTTTCAAAATTTTGTGATGTTTGAAAAATTCTAAAGGTCAAAATATTTTATTGTAGTTGCTGCTTTGCTCCTCTTTTATCTCTGCCTTGTGAAAGACTTGATTTAAGTATTCACCTTGTATTCTCTTATGATAGGCCCATAAATGGGTTATTTTCCTCTGTATGCTCCTTGGGGTTGTGGTCCAGGTGCAAGAATACCTTGCATAGAGTCAGATCTACACATAGGACTAGGACATGGTCTTCCCTGTGTGCTTCCCTGAGCTACTCAAGATTGGAACACCATGAGGAAGTTTTTCTGCTGCTCAAGAACAGGCGAGAGGCAGGTCTTGACTCCCACCAGCAGACAGAGGCTAAAAAGACCAGGCAATGTCAGACTCCTCCCAGAGTTGAGGTGGTCATGGTGTCTATGGATCCCTGGGGATCAATCTCACCAAGCTTCACAGTTCATTGCTTTCCACAAGTGCCGCTTCCTAGATTCTCAGATGATCTAAAGATCTGCAACTATCCTCTTGGAGGTAGCTGGAGTGTTAGTCATCTTGCCCTGCTTGCTTAGTAGCTCTAATAGCCTGACTTGAGAATAGTAGATACATTCCAGGTTCTCTTGAAGGGCAGTCTTGGCCAGACTTATGGCTCACACATGTAATCCAGCACTTTGGGAGGTCGAGGTAGGAGGATTATTTGAGCTCAGGAGTTTGAGACCAGCCTGAGCAAAATAGTGAGACTTCTTATCTCACTATTAGCTGGGCATGGTGGTGCACGCCTGCAATCCCAGCTACTCCTAGGTAGACTGAGGTGGAAGATCGCTTGAGCCTAGGAGTTTGAGGCTATAGTAAACCATGACTGTGCCACTGCACTCCAGCCTGGGCAACAGAACAAGACCTTGTCTCTTAAAAAAGAAAGAAATGCAGTCTTTCTTTCCTCTATGGTTATTTTAAGGCATGTAAGACTGTATAAAATATTTAAGCTTGTATGAAACTAAAAATAAGACATTTACATTTAAGTTTATTTACAATTATATTACTTGATAGAAGATGATACTGTAGTATTCCAAATGCCCTTATTTGCACACTTTAGATGCATGATTTCCCTATGTTTAACCTAATAGTGATTTAATAAATGTTATCTGCAGTACTAACAGTAGTACTTGATATTAAGTGAAACAGCCAAATTATTATTTTTATACAAGAACAACTAATTTATACTTTTTTTTAAAGATTAAAAAACTGTATTTCTTATTTCCAAAATGTTGAATTATCAAAATACCATAAAAAATTCAAAAATCAGCCAATCTCCAATAAGTTTTAAGATGCAGCTGTAACCAAGCTACCAGATGGCACGATTACAAGAAGTAATCAAAATTTTATGAGCATGTAGTTGGGACTTTAGGAGCTCTTGTATTGCTATAATGGTGCTGGAGATTTTAGTGAACTGTTAATTATAGTTTTGAAAATAAATTAATTTTAGAGAATTATGGAATTTATCCCTTAGGGTTAGAGCCTAATCTCATAGTAGAGTACAACTTTAAAATATCATTCTGCATGATATCAGTAATGTCTTTATTTAAGAAAAAGGAGTAATATAAAGAAATTAATGTCTCCGTAAGAACTAAGAAATCATCTCTCTTTATAATAGTCCTCTGGTCCCTGGATGCTTGTTGTATCATGATATATGATAGTCTTGCTGTTAATTACTAAGTCATTTAAAAGATATGGGACTGGAGAAATGAGTCATGTCTTATGCGAGGACTCACTGTCCCCAGGCTGTCCTTCGTCTTCAGGAGCCCTATTATTTTACCCAGTTATATGCATGGCTTCCGGCAGTTCAGCAGGGTGCTTTGAGCTTATAGACAAGGTTAAGCATCTCCACTTTTTCCTGCAACTGGCATCAGCTGGCGTGGTCAACCAATTAGTTAATTTTATACTTACTTATTGCCTCATTTTGGAATAAAATCCTCATATATGATTTAATTATAGCAAAAGCCTTTTAGTCTTTATCAGAGACAAGATTTAGCACATGCAGCAAGCCAGAAGAAAGGCCTTGCATCAACTCACAGCTCTTTGGCCTGGTGCACTTTTTGTATGAGTATATTCACTAGAACTTTTCTGTTTCATAATTTCTATGCCTATCCCATTGCAAAATCCTCTCATTAAGGTTAACTGAGGGGATTGTTGAAAATCAAATTCTAAAGACCATTCCTCAAGCATTATAGATATTAATAGCTCAATTTAGAGAATATTGAAAAGTTCACTAAAACTTACTTTCTCCCTAGAGACTGTGAAAACAATGAAATGAAGGAAGGAAGGAAAAATATCACATCACATCGAACTAAAAAGCTTCTGCACAGCAAAAGAAAACTATCAACAGAGTAAATAGACAACCAACAGAATGGGAGAAAATATTTGCAAACTGTACATCTGGTAAGGAGTTAATATCCAAAATATACAAGAAATTTAAAAAAAAAACTCAATAGAAAAACAAAACAACAACCACCAAATAAATAATCTGATGTAATGGATCAAGAACCTGGTTAGACACTTCTCAAAATAAGACATACAAAGGTCAACAGGTATATGAAAATGCTCAACATCACTAACCATCAGGAAAATACAAGTCATAGCCATAATGGTATTACTTCACTCCAGTTAGAATAGTGATATCAAAATGTCAAAAGTTAACAAGTGTTGGTAAGGATGTGGAGAAAAGGGAACCCTTACACCCTGTTGGTGGTGACATAGATTAGTACAGTCATTATGGAAAACATTATAGAGTTTCCTCAAAAAATTAAAATGTTAACAAAACTACCATATGATCCAGCAATCCCACTCCTGGGTTTATATTCCAATGCAATGAAATCAGTATGTCAAAGCAATATCTGCACTTTGGTTACAGGGCAGATGAACCCCCAAATTGGAGCTTAACCAGGAAAAATTTTGGCCTTACTTAGGAAGATTCAAGAGTCAGCAGTGGTAGAAGAAAGCAGGTTTATTGAAGTGATAGTGTTACAGCCCCAAGACTGCTCCTGCAGAGCAGGGCTACCCCATAGGCAGTGTGCCCAGAGTAGCAGCTCAGGGGCACTTCTGTAGTGCTTTTAATTACATGCAAATATCCGCTTTTGATTACATGCAAATTAATGGATGGGTTATTTAGAAATTTCTGGAAAAGGGGTGGTAACTTCTGGGTCTTTGCCGTGGAAACGGGAGTAACTTCCAGGCGTTGTCATGACAATGGTGTCATGATGTTGGCGGGTGTATCTTATGAAGAGGTGCTTTTTTTTTTTCATTTTTTTTTTCTTGAGACCCAGTCTACTTCTGTCACCCAGGCTAGTGCTGTGGCATGATTTCTGCTCACTGCAACCTCTGCCTCCTGGGTTCAAGTGATTCTCCTGCCTCAGTCTCCTGAGTAGCTGGGATTACAGGTGCCTGTCACCATGCCTAACTAATTTTTGTGTTTTTCGTAGAGATAGACTTTCACCATGTTGGTCAGGCTGATCTTGAACTCCTGCCCTCAAGCAATCCACCTGCCTCAGCCTCTCAGAATGCTGAGATTATAAGTGTGAGCCCCTGTGCCACCATGCCAGGCTGAGAAGTGCTTTTGATATCTCTTCCCTATTTCTGCCAGGCTTAAATATATTCCAGAGTCCAATCCTGCCTCCTACCCTGCTTCCACATTTATTGCAGCACTATTCACAATGGCAAAGATATGGAGTCAACCTAGAGTCCATCAATGAGTGAATAGATAAAGAAAATATGGTATATATACACAATGGAATGTTATTCCTACATAAAAAAGAATGAAATCCTGTCATTTGCAACAAATGCTTGGACTGGAGGTCACTATGTTAAGTGAGATGAGCCAGACCCAGAGTGACAAATGCCAAGGGATCTTACTCATATGTGAAATCTAAAGAAGTTGATCTCATAGAAGTAGTGAATAAAATAGTAATTTCTAGAGATGGGGAAGGGGAGAGATGGAGAAGGGTAGAGGGAAAGGAAGAATGGGGGAGGTTGGTCAAAGGATATAAAGTTACAATTGGAAAGGAAGAATAAGTTCTGGAGTTCTGCTGCACAGTAAGCTCCACAATAGCTATTACATTTCAAAATAGCTAGAAGAGAGGATTTTGAATATACCCACCACAAAGATATGATAAGTGCTTGAGGCGATAGATGTGCTAATTTCCCCAATTTAGTCATTAGACAATGTATACATGTATCATATCCCATTGTACCCCATAAATATGTATAATTGGTATTTGTCAATTAAAAACAAAAAAGTAATGAAGGAAAAGAAAGAGAAGGAAGGGAAGGGGAGGGAAGGGAAGGGAAAGAAAGGAAAGGAAAGGAAAGGAAGAAAGAAAGAACAAAAGAATGAATGAAAGGAAGACACATGCATGTTCTTACAGACACACACATGTGGGGAATGGCAGCTTCTTGTTTTTGTTTTTGTTTTTAACTTTTGAACTTCTGACCGTATTTCCGCTACCCAGATTTCAGGCTTACTCCCAAGGTCATATCTTTTACTTGGGGCTTGCCTCTTTATCATCGATGTATAATTATAAAAATGAATATTGACCAACACAGATAGATTTATGTGTGGCTATAGATATGTCATATTGTATATCATACTGTAATATAACTGTGGAGACCTTATTACCCCCACTAACTGCCATCTCTTCTCTCTTGTTGTCTTTCCAACACAACTCAAAATAGTTTTGTATACTTGACACATTAATTTCACGTTCTGTTTTTGAACTACTCTCTCACTTTTTCATTGAACAGCAATGTGTAAAAACCTTCAGAACTTCCACATAGTCAGAGCCACAATCTTTTCTCAATCCTCACCTTTCTGGATTTCTCAGCAGTGTTTAGTATATTTGCAATCCTTTTCATTCTGCGGCTGGGGACAACACATTCCTACCTCACTAATGTTTCTTCTTCATCTGTTTTCCTTGCTCTTTCTCTTCTTTCTGATTTGAAAGATAGACAGAACCAGGGACCAATCCTTGCAACTTCTCTATACATATTTTCTAAATACATTCAATGTCACAGCTTTGAACGCAGCCTCTTTGCTGATGATTGCCAAGTAGATATCCAAGGCCCTACCTTGTCCGTGAGTTTCAGACCAATGTGTTCAATTCCATCTAGTATCCCTATTAGGGTGCTTTTAGAAACTTCTATATTAAGAAGTTGCTAATGTTCTGAATCTTTGTGTTGTCTTAAAATTCATATGTTGAAATTCTTACTCCAAAGGTGACAGTATTAAGTCTTATGGCCTTTTGGGAGGTGAGTAGGTCAAGAAGAAAGACCCCTCAGGAATGGGGTCAGTGCCTTTATAAATTAGGCCCAGGGGGCTCGTTCACCCCTTCTAATACGTGAGGACACAGCGAAAAAATGCCGTCTCTGAGCCAGAAACATGACCTTCAGTGGACTCCAATTTTGCTGGCATACCGATCTTGGACCTTCCAGCTCCTTGTCTGTGGTGTTTTGTTCTAACAGCCTGAGTGGACTAAGTCCAATATGGAACTCCTTACTCAGGCTGGAGTGCAGTGGCCGGATCTCAGCTCACTGCAAGCTCCGCCTCCCGGGTTCCCGCCATTCTCCTGCCTCAGCCTCCCGAGTAGCTGGGACTACAGGCGCCGCCACCTCGCCCGGCTAGTTTTTTTTGTATTTTTTAGTAGAGACGGGGTTTCACCGTGTTAGCCGGGATCGTCTCTCGATCTCCTGGCCTCGTGATCCGCCCGTCTCGGCCTCCCAAAGTGCTGGGATTACAGGCTTGAGCCACCGCGCCCGGCCTGCTTTGTTTTCTTTACACTGAGCATACACATGTAAGTGAGGTCCTATGAGTTTTGCTTTCAAAATGTATCCTAATTCACACTGCTTCCAAATTCTATCATACTTCTGCTACCACCCTAATCCAAACCGCCACGCTGATGTGTCTTGGCTTTGTAGTAGCCGCTTACGTACTGTCCAGGCTGTGCTCTTGCATTTCTGCGGTTGACTCTATACTGACCAGTCAGTAAGTACTTCTTGTATTGCTGATACAAAAACTACGAGGGAAGCCACTTCTCCAGCATGGTTTATGTTTACATCTTTGATCAAGCTACTTCTCTATGGAAACTTTCCTAAAATTAAGCATTTCTTCTTATTTCTATCATGACAGGGGAGGGTTAAAAGGAACATTTTTCAAGGATTTCTACTTGGCCCTTCCCACCATAATGGCAGTCAACGTCAAGAAACCAGTGTGGAAGTTCTTCTGTCTGCTAATAGATTTGTCGTGATTATGTATTTGGAGATGGAGGAGTAAACACACGATCCTATGGACTTACTGAACCCACTTGAGGGCTGTTCTCCATTTATCCTCTGGTCTCCATGAGCCTCAATGCTAACCTTGTGGCATTTCATGCCTCTGAAAGTGAGAGTTGCTGTATCATTTACCGATGCTAGCTAGGCTGGGATCTCACATATCTATTACCCAGCTCCCTAGGTATACACCACCAGGGCTTCCAAGGTAGGCAAAGGGAGCAGAGTGCCAGTCCGTCTTACGTGAGGAAAGGAACCACACAAAGAGGAAGAGCACAACCAGGCCCGGCTTGGCTTCTCCTTCACAATATCCTCCCTTGGAAAATCTCCTTCACAGCATCCTCCCTCGAAAAACCTAGACTCAGCCTCTCAACGGGCCGACAGAAATCAAGAAAAATAATTTTATTCAAATAATTTCAGTTTTTGGCCCTGTAACTGAAATGACCCTCTTGTAAGGAACTGCCAAAGACTGGATACTGACTCAGTGGGGGAGATAAATACTTGATTAGAATAACAGACAGATTAACATCTCAAAAAATTGTCCTAACAAAATAATTTGACAAGGATTATAGAATTAGGAACTTAAGTCTATTCTATTTTTCAATATGATACAATTCGTTTGTAATTTTATACAATAAAAACAATGTAAATGTTTTAGTTTTAATTAATAACATTATTATTTTGATTGCCACAATAGAAAGTTTTTTTGTTTTGTTTTGTTTTACAAAATAAAGATTTAAATATATTTTGAGAAAAGACTCAAACTGGAGAAAGAGTTTAAAACTAAAAGACTGTATCAGGACAAATAAAAGTAAGAGATTTTGATTCTCCTTTTTGAAATTAAGAGAAGAGACTTCCTCTGCTTTTTTCCTAGGACATTTACTTTAGAAAAGTTGTAATTGTAGGTGCTTCTTTCTCTGTTTGAAGTGTATATAACAATGCTTTTGAAAACTAGAGAGGCTTTTTGTCAACTTTATGGCCCGAGAATATCTTTCTCAAGGACCTGGTAGCCATCTTTTTAAATGTAAACAGCAGAAAGATAGTGTCCCTATATCCCAGTTTCTAAAAGTTAGCACTCTAACTTCAGCGAACCCCTTTATCCAAACTGCAAAATCACTTCATGGAATAAGGATATGACAAGTTTTTTTCTCCTTTGGATAAAGCCAATTAGCTAACACAGATGGACTCTGGTAAGTTTAGGATGAACTATATTTGGCTAGTGGTGCTGTCAAGTTCTCTTATTTGAGGACTAGTTATTGTGTACCTTGAAAATATCTAGGTAATGGGTCATATTTGCTTGGCTGTATAAAAGGATGAGATTTCCTTGTTTTCCCCACCTCTTAGTGGATTGTGTGTGATACGCATCAAATTCTAATTTAATGCTCATTCAATAATACAAACGTTTTCTTCCTCTACTTACCTTTGTGGAGAGGATTTCTGGGTTGGGAGATTTCATTTTAATTATGTTTCTCCAACAATTGATAATGTGTTTACATTTATAACATGAGCCTATTATAGGTGGGGTTAAGAACAGAAAGAGGGGGTTAGTTTTAGAATAATAAGGAATACGGTGATAGGTGTTTTGATTACATAACTATGACAGTTATTTAACTTATATGTGGTCCGTGTTTCATATTTTAACCCCAAGAGTATATCGATGGGAACCCAGCCTTAGAACATGTGTGTATCCTTAGTTCAATCAGAAAACTAAAAAAAGCCCAGTGTATATATGCATCCTCCTGGATGAGTACCTTCATCTTTATTTATAATTGTTGACTCATTGAGTACTAATATATTAAATTTTTGTTACTTAATATTTATTTCTATAATAATTATATCTGAAACATATGACTCAAATTCCAAGTAAGGGCATTTTCTGAAAATTCAACATAGAATTTCAACATGTCTTTTTTGGGAGTATATATTCCATCTATAACACTTTCTAAGTACACAGTTTTCTCAGAAACATAGCCTATAATGTAGGCTGTAAGATACAAGATAATTTTTCCACCAAATTGAAAGTACAGTTGACCCTTGAACAGCATGGTTTTGAACTGTGTGGGTTCACTTATACGTGAATTGTTTTCAAAAAATACACAAACGCAGACCATACACAACACCATACACATTCGCAGAGCAATGTACACAAGCATAAAGCTGTAGGATTAAATTATAACTGCATGAAATTAACTGTAGTGTATACTGTACTACTGTAATAATTTCATAGCCACCTCTTATTGCTCTGGGGTGAACTCAAATATTGCTAGTATCTGCTTAAAACGCTACGTGACACTAATCATCTCCTTGTGATCATTTCATCTGACTAGCAAATTGTATCACAGCAAAAGTTATCTCTCATGGTCAGTACAAAGTGATTGTTTATGGTTCTCAGCTATTTTTAATTGTGTTTAGGGCAATACTGTAAACTTTGAATAACACCATGGTGCTCATAGGAAGTGCCACCACCAGTGAGGTTGGAAGTACTCCTGAGAAGCAAAGAAAAGTCATGACATTACAAGAAAAAGGTGAATTGCTTGATTTGTATGGCAGATTGAGTATGCAACTGTGGCTGCTCACCATTTCAGACAGATGATTTATCTTGGAAACAGATGGTGTAAACTTTCCATATCAATAAATACAGCACAATACTGTAAATATGTTTCTATTCCTTAGATTTAGTAATAAAGATTTTGGGAATCAAAAATTGTATGGGGGATTTTTGACTCTGCCAGGAATCAGTGACCCTAACCTCTACATTGTTTAAGTGCCAACTGTATAATAATTTTATAATCCTAAATGTTAACTCTAGTGCACAACGTTTATTGACTATAACCCTCTGCTTAATATTGTATTAGTTGCTAAAATAAAAAAAACAAACCAACAACAACAACAACAAAATGCCCTAAGACCATGAGTTCAGTAGGGTAAAAGGCTATCAAATATGATTGTGAACTTATAAAGATATAAAAAAGGTATTATGCGAGCATAGCTCATGAACCCCTACCCTGTCTTGGGGCTAGGGTGAGGCAGTCATAACACTTAAAAGATTCATTCTTAGTAACTGAATAAAACATGAGCAAAGACAGAGACGCATGAACTAGTGGTACTATCAGCACTTTCTGTTTCTATCAGTGAGGAATTGGGGGTTATAAGTGACAGAGTTTGATGAATAGACAGAGGGGTGATCACACAGCAACTTACAAGGTGGCTGGATGTGCTTCTACTGGCCAACCAGTGAGGTGTTTTTGTTAGATGATCAGCTTGATAATATTTCAGAGAGTTGACTTGCCCTAGGTAGGAATTTGGTGTCTGGTGGCTTCGGGAGCAACCAGGAGTCATTTCAATGACGTAAAGATTGTGAGAACCAGAAGAACTGTAGAGGTATTAAGGGTGAAGAAGAAGAGACAGAGCTAAATAGCTCTTCATATCTCATAAAAATCATTATATAGTATTTGACTCTAACAGAAGCACTGAGGTATATACAGAACATAGTATCACCATCAAGTTTTAGGTGAAAAGAGAATGAGAGATGGAAGTCACAGGCATAGGTCACACAGTTAATAAGTGAAAATGACCAATCCAAATCCTCACCCTTGTGAATGCTGGTTGATTAAATTACACAGTCTCTTTTTTATATTGTTCACATTTTGGTCCTGTTTCAACACATTTTTAAAAGTTTTATAGCTACCACTGAATATTATATATGGAATTAGATCATGTGAAATTGACAAATGTAGATGACTATTTTTTTCTTTCTGTATTTCGCAAAATTCACATAATGAAGATGCCATTTGTAAAAGTAAGCAAAATTTCTAATGTGTTTTAAGAAATCAAGACATCCAGTTTCAAGAAATCATTTGTGTTCTTGTGTTGTACTCTTTACTAGCACACTTTTAAAATTTATAACCATGGCACTAGAATCAGTCACAGATGTTACTGGGTAGAATATTAAGATAACCTTTGCTAAAGTGTCACAGATAAGGCGATCACTATTTACTTCTTCTGACTTCTCTCCATTTATTCAGGTTACCTTACTAAAATGCAGTTGCTACCTTCTGTTTTTGATATATGTCTGTACTCAGAGTTGGTCTCACAACTTGCTGGAAAACACGAGGCAATTACTCAAACATTGTCGGGAAGCCAATGAGCAATGCGTTTTCCATGACAACTGCAGATGTGATTCTGAAAATATACCTATTGATAAAAGCAATAGGAAGATGAAGAAATAATAGGGAAGGCTACTTTTGTCTGCTCTTCAAAAGCTATGAAATGCAAGGTATTTCAGATAAGTTTTTAAAGAAATGTTAGTCAAGGAGACATTTCAGAGCATTATTCCCCTCATAAATGTCAAAGAATAAAACATGTCTTAAAAAACACATTTCTCTCTAGAGAAAATATTGCCACTCCAATCAAAAGGGCTAAATGTATTTAAGCATAATTAAAATTTATTTCAGAGTAAATTTAGATTTACAAAGTTTCAAAAATAGTACAGAGAGTCCCAGTATACCCCATAACCCAAGTGTTTCTTACTGGTAATACATTCTATTACAGATGCTACATTTATCAAAATTAAAGGGCCAACATTGGTACATTATTGTTAACCATATTTGATACTGTATTCAGATTTCCTCAAGTTTGTACCTAAAGTCTATTTTCTGTTCAGAATCCCTTCCAAGGGCCACACTTCATTTAGTTGTCATGTCTCCTTACTCTCCTCTAGCCTGTGAGAGTTTCTCAGATTTTTCTTGCTTTTGATAGCCTTAGCAATTTTGACAAGTAGTGGTCAGGAATTTTGTACAATGACTCTCAACTTGGGTTTGTTTAATGTTTTTCTCATGGTCAAATAAAAGGTTATGTGTTTTTGGAAAAAAAAAAAAAAGACCACAAGGGGTAAAGGGTCATTCTCTTCACATAATAACATGGGTTCATATTATAAATAAGATTTATCATTAATCTTGATCACCTGGCTGAGGCAGTTTGTGGCGGCCTTCATTGTAAAGTTACTTTTTTCCCTCTCTCTCCTGCTCTACTATTTAGAAGCAGAGAAAGCTTTTTTTTCTTTGTTAGGAATTTATGAAAGGTGCGAAAGTGTCACAGGATACAAAGGACACCCATGTAAGCACGAGGACCAAGTTTTCAGTGCATTGCATGTACTTGAAACGGCTTCCTTGGATGTAGCTGTTGAGAAATAAGAATAAAATCGTAAGTCCCCCAACTGACTGAATGGACCCATCTTGGCCAAAGGGACTCCAGAGAAACCTTAGAAACTGAGATCCCAGTCATGACGAGCCGGGAGATCAGACATGCTTCTTTATACACCCTCCCACACTAACCACCATTAGACTTTCTTTCCTAAGGACGAACCAGCCCCTTCTGAAAGACTTGCTGGACCTTCCTCCCTCGTGGCAGTTTCCACACAGCACCTGACTAGCATTTCCTCCTGATAATGGACAACTGACCATGGCCTAGCTCTGGCTGGCTTACAGAGGCAGCACACAAGACGCCTCTGTGTTCTCCATTCCAGTTTTTGACATGTAGGGTCTAATTTTAATGCATTTATGTGTTAAGTCTCTACCTTAACATGAACATGGGACATATGTAACATGCATGTTTGCAAATTTACTCCACCCTCTTCTGCAGCCGCTGGGGCACCCTCCCTTCTCCTCCCAAATACCCAGATCCCTCTCAACTGCTCCTTTAACCTCTGACTCTGCAGGTCTGTCCCCTCAATCCCCTTCAGGATTATGCGAGGTGATGGTAATCGTACTAGGTTATAGTTTGTTCTCTGGGAAACACCTGAGCTCCTCGCTCTCCCAAAGGACTCTCCCAATCCTTGATTAAACTTTTTAGACTTTGCTAGCCAATCTAACCTGCCAAATACTACCTACTGGCCGGGATGTCCAGATCGCTATTATTCAGGATTACATAGAGCCATTGATGTCCAATTGAGGATCAACAAAATTTAAACAACAAATTTAAAATTCATTCTTTATGACATTCTATCTATAATTGTCAGAACCAAAACATGAACTAAATGTGGCTTTTGGAGTTACAAACAGCTAATTTTTCTTAAGGCCAATAAATCAAATATTCTTTATAATTCTCCATTTTTACATTTCAGTTTAGAGCTTATTTTACTATTTCATTTTTTAACATAAAGGGATGAGACCTCACAAAAAATTTATGTCCACTGGTGACTTACAGAAAATCTTGCAAAATTTAATTATACTCACTGAAAAATGCTAGTAATTTCTTAGATTTCTTTATAACTAATAAGAAGCCTAATATTTATTTTTAGCCATTCTTCTTTTTGATAAATATTTATTTAAAAGTATTTTCTCCAAAATGTTGTTTTAACCACACAATGTGAGTTGTGATATACTGTGTTTTCATTATTGACCTGTTAAGAGTATTTCTCATTGTTACTTTTGTTTACCCATGTGTTATTAGAAATGTGGTCCTTATTTTTCAAATATTTGAGGATATTGTCATTGCCTGTCTTTTGGTAACTCTTTAGGGTATATTGAAAGTAAGAGAGTATTCTATAGTTGTTGCTGCAATATTCTATATATGCCAATTAGATCAAGTTTTTAAATGTGATATTCAAATCTTCTATATACTTGTTAATTACATTGTCTTCTTGTTTCGTTATGTTTAACGAGCTATGTTAAAATGTCCAACTATTATTGTGGATTTTTCTACTTCTTAGTTCTCTACTTACTACACACACACAAACAGACACACACATACACACACACGTTTTAAATGCACACAAATTTAAGATTGCAATATACCCTATCTGAATTAAGCATCTTATTATCATAAAACATCCCTCTTTACCTCTTGTAAAAATTCTTGTCTTAGATTTTATTTTGTCTGATATTAATATAACAATGTCAATTTTCTTTTAGTGCTTGCATAGTATATCATTTTCATCTTTTAACCTTCAACTTACTTCTTTCCATTTATTTAATGTGTGTTTCTTGTAAACAACATATAATTGACACTAAAAACTCAGAATAAAAATATTTGCATTGTGGTTGGAGATTTTAGCACATTTACATCTAATATAATTATTGATAGAGTTGGGTTATATCTTGCTATTTGCTTTATTTTAAGATTTGTTCTCTGTGCTTCCTTTTTGCCTTTATTTCAACTTTCCTACCTGATTTTGTATTTATCATCTTTTTATTACTCCATTTTATCATCCTTAGTTGCCTTTCATTTTACTTATATACTGTTAAATGATTTTCTCAAGAATTTAGCATAAGGATTCAAATAAACATTGCTGTGGTTTGCTTTGTTCTGGCCAAAACTTGTGTTAAAATTTCATCTGCAATATGGCAGTGTTGGGAGGGGGAGGCTCTTGGGAAGTATTCGGGTCATAGGGGTGGATCCATCATTAATAAGTTAATGTTCTCTATAGGGCTGAATGAGCTCTCCTTCTCATAGGAATGGATTAGTTCCTGCCAGAGTGGGTTCTTCAAAAGAATCCAGCTTCTCTGGTTTCTCTTCTTCCTTCTTTATAGGCCTGTGATATCTTTGCACATGCTGGCTACCCTTCTGCTTTCCATAATGAGTGAAGCAGCCTTAGGCCCTCACCAGATGGGTATGGCCAATATTACACTTTTCACCTACCAGAATTGTAAGCCAAATACCTATCTTTTCTTTATAAATTACACAGCCTTATCTGTTACAGCAACACAAAATGGACTAAGACAATTATATTATATATTTGAACTCTAATCCTCTTTTTGCTACTGTTATAAAATAATTTACATATGTTTTAAAGTCCAGTAGATATTTATCATTATTTTTATGATTACTATTTTTACCTCAAATAGACACTGTTCTTGTCATACACTTCTGGTGATCTTCCTTTCCCTCTTCAACTTTGTTCTTACATCTAGTATCATTTTTCTGTAGCCTCACCGTCTTACTTTTAGTGTTAGCTGTTTATTTTCTCTTGTTGGTTTTCAAATGAAGAATTATCTCAGCTTCTATTTGACTTTAAATCACTTTCATTTTTCTTTCATATTTTAATGTGTTCAACACATTTCAAAATATAGGTTTTTTTTCCTTAGACGTTTTAAAGATGTCTTGTTGTTGAATTTGACTTTCCAGGATTTCTGTTGAAGAGTCAGCTACCGATTTCTATGTATCTGTTTTTCTCCTATTGGAATCCCTTTGCCAAATCAGTTTTCTCAGCTCCAGTGCTGCTTTCTTTCCCTCTTCTTTCTTTCTTCTTTTTTGAATGGTCAGAAAATAAGCCCTTATTCTATTTTTTTTCTTAAACTAACTTATATGAAACTGTTGAGGAGAAAATGTGTTTTGTGTATAAAGAAGTCCTTTGTGGGGAATAAAAAAAATCATGATTTAATTATTTAAACATTGAGAAATTTAAAATGTGGAAAACATAACTGATTCAGGGAGCTTGAATCAATAAAACCTACTACATTTTTGAAAAATTACTTGACACTACCCAATTCGTACATATTTTAATTTAGTGCAGGTTCTCTACACTACTCATGACTGAAATAAAAGGCAAAAAGCAAGAATCACAGAACTGACCAAGCATAGTTGAGGACACCGTACATAAATATTTTAATTAAACTAAGAAAAGTGACATACGTGACTGTAACTTGAAAATATTATGAAAATAAATATATATATTCTGAATTACTATTTTAAAAATAAGGACCATGAAATAAAATTTCTTGAAAATTATTTGAATTATTTTATCTTTTAGTAATTATTTTAGTCTTCCATATTTTAGAGAGTATTCTCTATATTAGAATAAATGAAATATTATATGTTCTTGTATTTAAAAGTAGTAAAAATAAAAACATACATTTTCTTTGATAAACATACATAAATGGTGAAAGACTAAACATATATTTACAAAATATAATTTTAAAAATAATTGTATCAGTTTATAAATTGTTTTATATAAAATAGACATAAATATAAAAAAAGATTTGCTTTGTCAGTAATTTCGTAGCTGCAGAAAACATTTTAAAATAATTTTGAATAAACTCTTTCTGCACTGTTACAAAGGATAACTATAAAAATGGAAAATGTTACTGCTTTTATTGAGTGAGAAAATAAAAAATATTAATCAAATCTATTAAATATTTTACACAAAACTGCTTCTTTCTAAGATTTAGAATCACATGAATCTTAAAAAGATTAGTTAATACTATTTTGGTATCTAGCATATTCATATTCATTCTAACTAAAATATGACTGAAACCTATATTTCACTAAAAATTCTGCCCTAAAATGCAATTATTTGATTATCTATTCTTACAAAGAGCTCAGTAGCTTATTTCTTTGTTTTATAATTCTGTGTCCCGTAGGATCCTAAAAACTTTCACTTACAGATACTATATAAATTTTTTATCGTAATTTAGCTGGAATAACTTTTGCCAAAATTTTATTTCCTGGTTTCTTAACAGCAGTAGCAGTGATATATGATTTATAAGAATAAAATAGACAGATGGGGTTTTATTTCCTATATCATGATTTTGACTGGAAGAAAAGTAGAGTTTTACTAATCAAGAAAAATCTCACACGTGTGAATGTGCACACACACACACATTCAATATCACCGCTGGTTCTTGATCGATGAATTTGTTCTGAATATATAAATATGATAAAATTCTATTTTTCTTTTCTCTTCAGCCTCTATGTTCCAAAGTAAATATTCACAATACTCTGGCTTCATGTGGTATAAATGTGCTATTCATATTTGTACTCCATCGATTTTGGCTTTAATTCAGCCTTCAAATTTTCTGTCAATTAAATATAGAACAAATGTTTATTAACTCATTTCATTTCACCAGAGTGTTTCAGCTCAGAGATTACAGTTTATTATATTTCAAATATAATAATGGATTATAAAGACTGATTTTAGATATTTTCTCATTCCTTACTCAAATAAAACTGTTGATTTTGAATGCATTTCTGAAACATGATGTTTAAATATCTTAACTTTAGCTGTTGCTGAAAAGTCAGTTCCATAAACATAAGAAAGATTATTAGCAGGTGTTATGTTAACTTGCAAAGCAGTTTGGGGGAAGTGGGAAAATAAAGACACTGTTTCAGAGTATAGGATTTCCCTTCTTTTGCCTCAGGGGTAATTCAAGGTTATTTTTTTTTTTCAGGGACAACTGGCAGAGAATAAATTCAAGTCATTTCTCAGGATTAAGGCCATATTAATAATTTGATGAGGAAAATGAGGACATGACATAATTGCTGAAATGTGCATTTATGAGTAGATATTTTCACTCTATCACTTGCAGGGATCACCATAAAACATAAATCTAGTTGAAACTAAATCTCTCAAATTCTGTTAAATATATTCATATTTTAGTATCCTCTCCTCCAAACATACCAGACTTCTAATACTGTCAGTAGTTTAGCTACCAACAGCATAGCTGTTCATGGCCACTATCATTAATTTTCACTAAATTCATGTTTATCAATTACCATTTCAATGATCAATTATCAATATTTATCGTCTCCCCTTTACAGATGATAAAAGCTGAGTTTCAGAAAGTCCAAATGACCAAATTAAAATAATGCTCAACATCTTTGCAAAGACAGCTGATGTTCTCTTCTTTATGCCACCAGATCATGACATACTGTCAAACCTTCATGTCTTTGTGCATGACTTTTACACCAGATGACGTATTTTCTTTTTTCTTTTTTACGTACTGAATTCATATAATTTCTTTAAGATTCATTATGAACATCCATACAGCTCAAGTACTTTTTCCTTTGTGAAGTCCTAATCAAGTAAATGCTGCACTCGTTCCTCTTATCTATTAGGATATATTATATTTCATAGTAGTTTTGACATAATTGAATCTTATATAAATAAAGATGATGAAATCCTTATAATCAGTGTTTTGTGTTGTTTGTCTTCATTTCCATAACATCTAACATGAACTTTACACATACATAACAGCTGCACAACAGGAAAGTTTTAATTCCTAAATATTGAAATGATAATCTATGATGTCCGAGTAGTTTATGCAGGTGAAAATCAGAATAAAAATTATGCATGTATATTATAAAATATTTTCAATGTTATGTGAGTGGGATGCTGCACCCAAACAAAAGTTAAGATACAGGAAGTGATTATTGCCCCCCAAAGCATAAGCAGTGGGCAGTATATGTCCAGTGCTTTAAAAACGATAAAGAGAAAATGAGTTCTCACCTTTTGCTCAGGTGATAAAAAATATCATCATCCCAGGGGCTCTTTCTTAAATAAATAAATATAAATTTTCAAGGTGAGGCTGCCACAATGCATGAATGTCAGCTTTACAAGAGCCAAGCCTATGAATTACTCATGGAAGATACAGCCCCTGCTATTATGGGAGCAGATTCCTGCGCCAAATGGATTGCCTTTCATTGGGAGCTCTTAGCACAATCACTGGCTCTAGAGACATCTTTGGTTGCATCTACAGATAAGAATGGGTGTGGTCTGCGGCCTCAAAAGGAATAGTATTCACTTGGTAGAGTTTGCGGCTGCTTGGATTAAAGAAGGAATGTTCCTGCTAAGATCAAGGCAATGGTCCTCCAAGGATCTGGCTGACCCTGCTGGGATAAGGAAGCTGTTGGGGGAGGCTCTGAGATTCCCGATATACACATGCCCTGTTCATCTGAGGACACAGCTAAAGTGTACCAGAATATACTCTCATTCTTTAATTGCCATATCTGGCTCAAAACAAAGAGTTTTTATTAACTCAAAATTATCTTTTTCTAGATGGGTTTTGGAGCTGAATTTCATTACTCTGTAGTAATCTCTGATAAGTATGAGAGCTCATGCACATAAAGGCCCCTTGAATTAAGGCAAATATTTTATTTCACATCTCTTCAAAATAATGAGGATTTCATGAGACCAAATGATTTATAGTCCCCTTAATATCACTGTCACATTTTGAATCAGGGTGGTATATTAGATTTTCAGCTTTTCTCCCCACCTGGATGGGTTCTTCAACAAAGAATGCATCTTACAATGCATAGCTTAAAAATGTTTTAAGTGACAGGAAACCCCAAATGCTTAGGTACTAATGTGAATTTCATTTCACCAGAATGATGAAACTTTTAATGCTATTTTGGAAATGCATTCACTAGGCAAGTTCATCATATTTTGTGCCATATGCAAATGTATGTTTAATGTTTCTCCTTTAAAGACCTCAAAAATCTATTAATTTTTATCTATAAACAAATTTCATGTTTTCCAAAGAAGTGTCAGTAATGAACTCATAATGTTCTTAAAACATTATAGACAATGTTTTAATGAGGAAAATATTGATGAGCAATGACAGGACGGCATAGCAGGGAGGGACATACTTATTATTAGGAGAGCAGGAAGCTGCACAGCAAGGTGACAGCTTATACATTTAGAATAACATATAGAAGTCAGACAAGGGCAGGAAAGAATTGGTAGGACAGAAAAGGGTAGAGAACAATATGTAGAAAAGGCCGTCACATCATAGAAACAGCAAATTGTTTGGTGTGTCTAGAACAGCAGAAAGGCTGAGCACTATATCTACAAAGGTCTTGTCATGCTAAGAAGTTTGAGATTAGTCACTAAAGAAAATAAATAGCAGAAAATAATCTTATAAAAGCACCCTGACACAAAGTGCAAGGAGATGAGAAGAACAGAGACATACAGGCAGCTGTGTAATAATTTAGTTAGTAAAGAATGACTGCTGGCTGGGCACAGTGGCTTATGCCTGTAATCCCAGAACTTTGGGAGGCAGAGTTGAGAGGATTGCTTGAAGCCAGGTGTTTGAGACCAGCCTGAGCAACATAGTAAAACTTGGTCTCTACAAAACAAAAATAAAAATAAACAAAATAATACAAAAGGATGAAAGCTTTAATTAAATGTGGTTGGCAATAGAGCAAAGGAAGATACTGCCTGGTTGTAAATTTCTATGTATATGTACATTTTTAAATACATCTATATACACACACTTCTTTTGTGTAGAACACTGGTAGATAAACTTAAATTAGGATATTTCTCTTCCTCAATTAAAATCCACATTCACCTAATCATAGTAACAAAAAACCATAAAGTAACTATCTGTTTTTCACAAAATTGTATGCTGTCACCTCCACATCTGGCTATAGAATTCAGTTCACAAATACTTTAGATTATTTCAGTACTTATCAGTAGCCTTTCTAAAGTTTATAGATATTGGTCTTTTATTTCCTTTATAAAATTTACATTAAAATTTTACACACAATCTTATTTAGCTTTTCAATTTGATTCAGACTTCCTGGGTATGAAATATGTTTAATATAATTACGGGGCTGAGGAGCCTTGGGCAAACTGGCACCTACTAGATCCTCTTTGGTCCATCTCTAGGCATCTGAGGTGATGCCTCTACAGCAGGGTCCACCAAGTAGAGGCAGAATTAGGTGTCAATACCTGCCTTGTCTGGCAGGTCACAGGCAGCCAGCTGTGAGGGACCGGATGCCAGGTCACACACCCTCTGGGCCCGCAGTAGTAATGGATGAAAACTGTCAGATTTGATGCTGATGACAGCATCCACCAGCAGCAAATGGGTTTGTAACCACCAACAGGGATCCCACGAATATGGCGAAAGTGTGTCTGTGTTAGTGGGGGTGCAAGGATGGGAACTGGTGAAGGGGTATAACACCACAGGGACTGTAATTTTGAGCGAATGACACCTTATATACCAGGAACTGATTAGCTTGGAGAAATGATTACTTCTATAATAAGAAAAGCATTCTCTCTGTTTTTTTTGGTTCTTAGCCTTATAATTGTTTTGAAAGATTATATTGTATCTACTGTTTGCTTTCAGATCTTTGCCCCAAACCAATAAAATTCTTACTTGCCTAAGAATTGTTAAACACTGGAATAGGTCATTGAGAAACAGTGAGAAATCTCTTTGAAGGGGACACTTCAATATTCTCCATGTCTTTTGAAAAGATTAACTGAGGCCATAAGCATTCCTAATTGAAAGTAATGAGATAAACTAAATGTTGTATTTGATTTGCTCTCTAACTTGCTCAATGTAAAAATTTATACCACTGAGCTAGCCTTAAATTTCATGGAAATGCTTTCTTTTAATTAATCTTATCACCTATTAGATTTGGGCCTTGACTCAGTGTGTTAAAAATATCAAGATTTTTGCCCACTTGATGTACATTTTTGTATTTCCAGTGGCTTTTTCATCCAACTCATTTCCATTGCTTTGGTTGACCTTTGCAGAGGGGCAGGCAGCAAGCACATATGTGCCATTTCATCAAATTGCTGTTAGATTTTCACAATATGGGTTTTGTCAGACCTCAATTTGCTTCTGTTTTGAATAAACCATTCCTAAAAATTCTATTTTACTTGTACAAAGATGTGACATAAAAATTAATTTAACATTACACTCTTAAACGTTAAGTTTGCAATTGTGGAAAGGATATGAAGAGTACAGAAATCAAGCCACTTTCATATTCTTGGAGGTCACATAAGGCCAATATCTTGGTTTGTTCTCTGCTGCTATAACTGAATGCCAAAGACTGGGTAATTTATATAGAATAGAGATTGATTTATCTCATAGTAATGGAGGCTGGGAAATCCAAGATCATGGTACTGGCATTTGGTGAGGGTCTTCTTGCTGCATCATAACATGGCTGAGGGCATCACGTGATGAGACAAAGCAAGCCAGATAGCTAAACTCTCTGTCTCTTCTCATGAAGTCACTAATGCCATCATGGGAGAGGGCCCACCCATATAACCTCATTTAATCGTAATTATCTTTCAAAGGCCCCACCTCCAAATACCATTAACATATGAGTTTGGAGACTAAGTTTCCAACACAGTAACTTCTGAGAGACTTGCTTGGTCAAACCATAGCAGCCAGGGCTCCCATTCTGTGAATTTGAAGGTGAACGTTAAATCTGTTGAATTGTTAGCAAAAAATGTCTGTCATGCCAAAGGCTTGCTTGCAGAATTTCTTTTCAGTTTAATATTGGAGAAAAGGCCTGAAATCAACTAACAGATGGAAACTAGCTAAAGTAATTAAGCATTGAGAATTTAATCCCTCTTTACACAGCTGTACTGAATGTTAAATCATACATTTGACCAATGAGATAAGGCAAAGAGAGAAATGCATTTCTGCTAACAATAACCCATATATTTATATACTCAAACTATTCCTGAACAAGGGCATAGACCCTGGATATCACCGTGGTAAGAATAATTTCATTTTATTTCATTCGAATCCTTCAAAATATGCCTACAGAGAATTTTGAGTTCTAAAAGCAATTATTCTGTTATTATTTGTTCAATATTCTGTGTTTTAGTTTAAATATAAGAATACTTCTTTAGTTACATCAATTTAGTTGTCAAATTATAAGGGATATAGAAACTGATATGTTATTACTCACATAGGTGACCTTGAATAAATATTCTATCTTTGCCATTGTTTGGGAAGTGCGTTTTTCTGTGACTTTAAAATAGTACATTTGTAATTATAAATAATATAACTAAAGATGGGCTTATACCTTCAGAATATCTAATCTAATTTATCTAATTGAAATAATTTTATGTAACACCTGACTCTCTCAGATGTAGCTTTGTATCACATCATTACTGATAATTAAATTAAAATATGTTAAATAATATTATCCTCTTCTCATAAAAGTTATTTGAACAGTTGGAGTGACAAAATAAAATATTATTAGCTTATACCATGAAATACAAAATAGGTATCCATAAGCCATATTAATATAAATAAATGGTTGAATACATAAATTAAAAAAGGAGGAGGTTATTAATTTCCCATTTAGAAGAATTTCAAATACTTTATGTAGATACTCTAATCCCTTAAGAAGGAGCATAACTTCTCTTTTCTTAAGTACGTGCTGGGAATAGTGATTTCCTTCCAAAGAGTTCAGCAAGGCAGGGCCAGGGGAACAATAACTTTACAGTGGAGAAATCTGACAAACACTGCGTTGACCATGTGGTCAAGGTCAACACCAACAATGACAAATCATGCGAATAGTATGTACCCTTGATATGATGTGATGAAAATGGCATTTTACCCATGTGGTCTTCCTCCCAAAATAGGTAACCCTAGTCTAATCCTGAGCAAAATCTCAGACAAGTTCCAATAAAAGGGCAGCCTACAAAACACCTGACCAGTACTCCTCATAGCGGTCAAAATGATCACAACCAAGAAAGCTTGAGAAACTGTCACAGCCAAGAGGAGCCTAAGGAGCCATGAGGACTAAATGTAATGCATACTGGATGAAATACTGGAACAGAAGAAGATCACTGGGTAAAAACGAAAGACATCTGAATAAAACATGGACTTTAGTTAATAATAATGCATCAGTATTACTTGGTTAATTGTAACAAATGTACCATACTAACCAAGAAGATGTTAATAATAGGAAACTGAATGCAATATCCATTTGATTTCTCTGCAAATCTAAAACTGATATACAAATGAAGACTTTAAAATATATGTATTTTAAAAATTTCATACACATTAAATTTTCAAAAAATAATTTGAACACTTGATTTGGTACAAATTAAGATATTAATGAACTAAGTAAACACTTTCAAAACTCTCATGAAGAAACTAATGAATTCATGAAACTACTAATCAAATCAATTAAAACAAAACTTATGTGAGATTTAATATCTGATAAAGATACTGTTTATATAACTTTTACGGTATAACATTATTGGTTCTTTAATTAAATGTTTTGTTTTTCAGATTTATAAAATAAATTTTATCTTAAGCTATAAGTTCAATAAGAATTTGTTCTCTTTATAGTAGGATACAATTGGAAACATTAGTTGTATTACCAAGGTTTTGAATGGGAGGCCATATTTTAAATTATTTATAGATACTGCCGACAAAGTCTGAAGTCTACTTTGATTTGAATTTCTAGCCCTGCATATTTTTAAAAGTTCCATCTGAGATTCTTATGTGGTCAGTTACTAGTCTCCTTGCACTTACGTAAATGATCAGGTCAAATCTAAAAAACTCTATTTACTTTACAAAAAATCTGTCTTTCTTTTATTACCTCTGGTAGAAATCAGGATGACTATGGAGAAAAAAATGATGTTTCTAAGGAAAAGCTATAAAACAGCTGTTATTAGATTGTAACCTCGTGTATTGTTGCAGGTTTTTACTATCTGCCTGTAGACTGGACTAGATCATGAATTCCCATAGTTTCCTCCAGTGTCTGGCTGCAACTCTCCAACTAAGAAAAATAACTGCTCTCTTCCTGAGACCTCGTAAGCAGAAACGGCATGAATTTTAAGGAACACATCTTGTGCCTCATGTAGGGGCCACACAGAAAGTTCAACAGATCACCTGATACCACATCCAGAGACTTTTCAACTGCAAACCAGGACAAGACGTTCAGAACTTCATGCTGTGGGCAACGTTCTCCAAGATGCTGGAACAAGACTGCATATCATGAATAGGCCAATCATGACACAGTGGATAAAGAAAATGTGGTGTATATACATCATGGAATACTATGTAGCCATAGAAAAGAATGAGATCATGTCTTTTGCGGGAACATGGATGGAGCTGGAGGCTATTATTCTTAACCAACTAATGCAGAAACAGAAAACCAAATACCAGATATTCTTACTTATAAGTGGGAGCTAAATGATAAGAACATATGAACACAAAGAAGGAAACAACAGACACTGGGGTCTACTTGAGGGTGGAGGGTGGGAGGAGGGAGAGAAGCAGAAAAGAGAACTATTGGGTACTGAACTTAATACCTAGATGATGAAATAATTTGTAAACAAACACCCTTGACACACGTTTATCTATGTAACAAACCTTCACATGTACCCCTGAACCTAAAATGAGTTAAAAAAGAAAAACATAAAAACAGACACCATATTATAATAAAACTATTACCTTTCTTAATGCTTACATTTTCACTTGACATAAGGTGGTAGTAAAATTTCACAGGCGTAGTTGTAGGTATAGTAAAATTTCACAGGCAGCGGCTACTGTGGATAATTTGACAACACCTGATTTAATAAATCCTTTAGTACAACTAGTGGGTAACTTTGGCAACACCCCCAATGCAACTTTAAGTTCAAATTGTACTAATGCTCTCTTTGTATAACACTATCTGCTTTAGTTTAACCCGGTTATGGAATACTAAATTATAAGATTGTTAATGCAGCTGCATTACAGAACAGGCTCAATGACCACAACTCTCAATCAGTTCCCCATGGCCTAATTTGTTTAGTTCATTGCCTTTAGGCTTGGGCTCTTGATGCAGAACCATTGTGCAAATTGCATTTGTTATGATCCTGTTGGTTTTCTTTTACATTATCCTCTTTAAACTTTGTACCAGTTGCCTGTATGATCTCTGCTGAAACAATGCTCCTCACAGAATAGTGTTAGCTCAGGACTTTGAGATGCTAGTCAACACCTACAGTACAAACAAAATTGAACTTAATGGACTCCAGACAGACTTAGCCCGAAAGCCACTCCTTCCAAACCTCCTTGTTGCTCCAATGTGGCTAAAGGGATTTTGACACTGACTCGTAGTCTCCAAGCACTTCCCTCTAGCCAACAGCTGGGACAGGTCCATCTTGGCACAGAGGAACAATTACAACCTAACTGCAGGATGACTGACCAGAGATGCTTTTGGAAAAAGACCCCGATGAAAAGAGGGGGAAATGTGAAAGCTGTCAGAAGCAAAACAGAATCACTTGTGTTAGACCCCAAAATAATAAATAAATAAATAAATAAATAAATAAATAAATAAATAAATCCAGAAGGTTAAGAAGGGAGGGCTCTCACACACATGCCTACGGTAGCCTCTCTGAAGAGCTCTTATGCTTATGTGCCTGTGACAACAACTTTTGCCAAGGACTTTTCAAACTGTAGCTTGCTACAGGAGTCACAAGGACAGCTAGCCGGATGCTTAAGAGCCACTGCTTGACACTGTCTCTACTAACGAACTGGCATCAACTCCTGTGATAAACACCTGTAACCCATGTTCTTTTTGTCACAAAACAACTTATGTGCACTTCTCCTTTGGCCTTTTTTATTTTTATTTTATTTTATTTTCAGAGGCAGTCTTGCTGTGTCACCCAGGCTGGAGTGGAGGGGTGAGATCATCTCTTCCCTTTCTGCAACCTCTTTGAATATGTGTGTGGTCCCTACAGCCTACATACCCCAGATTTGCTAATCCCCTGTGACTCCCAAATAAATTCAATATCTTTGGAAAATTTCTCCCTGTTATTGAGGTTGATACCACTAAAATATCTAAAGAAAAATCATGTAATTCATGAAATCAAACTTTCAGCGTCATGTATTTGTTTTTTTGTTTTCAATTGATAACAGTTTTGAGCTTCTTGATTTCTCAGGGATGAAACACTAATTCAAACATCCATGAATTACAAAACAAAGAGAAAACTTTATTTGCTGACAGATTGCTAAAAAACATCCCAAAGGTTTCAAATTTGTTATGTGCTTCTTGTTCAACTTAAATATGTTTTTTAAACGCAGAGGAATTTGTCTTCAAATTATTTTTTAGCTTTCTCTTTGGTAAGTAATAAACATTTTCTGCCTGGCATAGCCTGGAGACTTGAAAGAATGTATGTAGATTTACTTTCAGGGAGGGCATGTCCATTGCAATATATTGCTGTTTCATCACATCAACATGTTAATACGCTGGATAATCTCTTCCTCTTCAAAATGCCCACAGAACTTTGTTCCTAATCATATTTCAGGAATAATCAATGTGAACCTTTTTATAAGCACTTCCTCTGTCTCTACTTTCTCCTTTGCAATTGTGGTAGGTAAGCAGTTAGCCATCTGTTTGTGACAACCACTTGCCCAAATAGTCTGAGAATTGCTGACAGTAGAGATCGGTTTAACTCACTCATTTTCATCTCATACAGATTTACTTATTTATTACTCAAAAAATAGCTATATATTGAAATTTAGTTGAATGTAGTAAAGATGGGTTTAGACAAAGAAGAGGTAATCAAGGAGAGAACAAAGGGTCATTGTTCTCATTTCTGAGATTACTCTAAGAATATTGTTCATTTTTTGTCCTTAGTGTCCCTAATGCCATTCATGGCACCTCCTAAAAGATGGATAAATGCTGTATAATAACACTGATGATGATAAAGACATAATTCTATGAATTGTCTAACTTCTACAAGTAAGAATATATGTTTGCGCTTCATTTACCATATCCACAACTGCCATTAATAGTCTCTGTGGTCTAATGTCCCATCTCCATATCATGCTTTTAGCCATTCTTCAATCACTTATGACAACAGAAAGGAAAGTTCCACTACAAATATGCAAAATATCCCAGATCAGTACCCCAGAGTCTCTTTCTGAATTATTTTACTTTACCATGAAAACTCGATTTTCCATCAAAGTGTTCAGGATGCTCATGCTCTCACTAGCTTCCTCCTGTGCTGAAATCTGAACCGAAGAAAAAATGCAATATCACTTCTTTAAACTACCATAGTTACCTGCAGTTTAAGATTTTCAATTAACTCTGGGATGAAAGGATTTAGCTATGTTGGAAAGAATTTCAGCGATCATTGAGCAAGTCAGGAAGGCATATTTTAGAAGCATGGATCTAATTTTCTGAAATCCCATCACCTAGGCAGCAGCATATTCTGTGCCCTTCTGAGTCCAGCTCTGTTGTTCCTGTTACTCAGCACATCATTTTCAGGACTTGAAACGTCCTTGACCCTGGGAAAACAAGCAGTTTCAAAGTATCATATCTTTGCAAAAATATGAAGTTTATAATGAAATTCCTTGTTGTAGTACTTCAATATCAATGTTATTGTGAGATTTAATCAGAGCATGTTGAGATATTTTTAAAATGGCACTCAACCAATAAAAAATGTTTTCTGTTACTTGTCACCGTCTATCGTATTATAAACTAGAACAATATACCTTTTGATATTTGCAGGGAAAAGTACATGGGGGGGGAAATGCTAAGTGCTTTATGATAGAATAATGCAAATATTCAAAATTAATTCATGAAAGCAAGTAGTTTTACAATGCAAGTCATAAAAACTGTACTTGATGAACAGTACTTGTTCAGAATTAATGTTCACATTTTTGCAAAGTTGTGTCTGTCATTTAGATTGAGGAGATTTCACTTTAGATTTGCCAGTTCACTTAACCTCATGATTCTCTTCTATAATGTTTTGCCATTTTTCACATTTTCAATTTCTATAGTGCTCGTTGGCAGCAATGATTCACTGCCTAGAAAAAGTGCCGGAATAAGTGATATTATATCCCTAAATTCTCATATTACTTAGTATTTTTCTTTGTTGTTTTCCATTGCCTACAAACTTTAATATAAACTAACTTTTGGGGTCTTTAATAAATTTACTGTTACATTAGAAGTTATTTCTATTTAATATTAATTGCAGTTTTCACTATGCAAAAAAAAAAAATCTATGCACTATCTGAAGTAAAGTTGTAAAAACTGATTCTAAAAGGCAAAAGAGTCATTTATAGCCTTGAGACTGGAAAGAGAGAAGGAAAAAGTTGTTTACAATATAGTTATGTCCAAGTGCTTCATTAATTATAGTTGGCTAGTATGAGTCATAATGATAAAACAAATCATCATCCTTTTAAGACAGAAATAGAAAACTTTACAACTTTGACGTTTTTAGCTACCATATTTTCTTACAGAATTTCGACGATAGGTCAGTTTTTGCCTGATCACTTACCTTTACAAATTCTACAACACAGGATATAGTCTCTTTCTTCAATTTCGTAGTTTTAGGGTACTCAAGTGCTCAACAAACACTGCCAGAGAAGGAAAAAAAAAAAAACTTCTTTTTTTTTTTTGGGGTTTTACCACATATTTTAATGATAAAAGTTAAATTATTTTTTACATGCAAGTAGTGTGAATAATTTTCCCCACATGGGAACACTAATTATAAAAAGATGACATCCCACATGGGTTAAGTGTCTTTTTTAATTGAAAAGCTAACAAACTGTCCAGTTACATTTCTCCCAAAAACCCACAAACTAGGTAGTAACTGAGTCTCTAGGCAATATATTTAAAACTAAGAGGATTAAAAATAAAATTAAAGAAAAAGAAAACAAGTCCTCAGATGCAACGAAGGGAGCCCTGCTACATACAGGCTAATCAATACAGTGGTACTCCTTGACTGCAGGAGGCTGGAAGGCATCCTCGTAATTCCACTCAGAACATTTACCTCAAGAAGCCTTTTTCCAGTTTCCAACTCATGAATAAAGAGAATATTTTGTTAATTCTATTCCAAAAAACTTTTTTGCAACTTGTTTTATTTACAATGCCAACTTTCAAAAGGTCGCTAAAGTTAACTGGACAATAAACTAGGCAGGAACTGCTTTACAAAAAAGAGGGAAAGCCCAAAATGCCACTTATAGAGAACCCACAGTTCAGTTTTATTCAGAGCAAAGAAAAAAGAAACTTTCGATCATACTAGAAGAAACTCAGCCATAGGTTTGGAATCTATACTCAAACTACACATGCAATGAGGACAATATTCTGCTAATACAATTGACTTGCTGCTGCATTTGTCTACTGTTTGTCTAATATTAACAATTATAAACAGAGCAGTGCAACTAGTATTTGGAACAATCCTTACAGTGTTATAGTGTCAGGCACAACATTTCACTTCTCTTCACACCACTGGTTCTCTTTGCGTACCTGGGCTTCCTCCTCTTCAGTAAACTCATTTTTGATATTGAAGGTCTTGCGAATCTCCTCAGGAGTCTTCCCCTTGATCATATTGGCAACAGTCTTGCATGTAACATCAAGCAAACCTTTGATGTCTAAGTAGTTTGCAGCCAGAATGAGTTCAAAAAGTGTTCCTTGGTCAACTTTCAGGAATTCTTGGTCCCAAACAGGGATATCGTCTGTTCGCTCTTCTTTGTTCTCATCATCTTCAGGAGGAGGAGGGTCATCCTTGTGGTGGGTGCACCACTGAATGACCTTTTTTAATATTGCTGCATTCACATTTGGTAGAGGAACTGGGTCATCATCTCCTTCATCATCCATTCCCAAATCTTCCAACATGGTCTTACTAGTCACAGATTGTTTGGCAATTTCCACATCAACTTCAAATATCTCTCCATCAGAACTCTGCAACTTAATTGAAGGCATGGTGTTCGGTGTTAAGGAGACTGCCGGCGGGAGGCTGACAAGAGCTAGGAGACGTCAGCGGAGGAACAGAAAAGCGGAGGACGAAGCCACTACCAAAAACTTCTTAATATATAACTTAAATAAATACATTTTCATCTGGAAAGCAATTAAAATGGAGTTATTTTAGTCTTCATTTTCAAATGAGACCCAGAATATAGATTCTACATTTCAAAGGGAGATTCAAGACCTCTTGTTAAGTCTTAGTAAAACTTACAAATGTGTCGACTTACCAAAGAGGATGGAAAGGCTAACCATGGAAAGAGCTTCAATGGGACAACCTACATAGTTTGATACTTGTTTCCTAGAGTTTCCAAAACGTAATCAACCAATATTCAACTCACACCTGAGAAACAGACACATACGTTGGCTGACTAATGTGATCACGGGAAAAGGAGAGACGTTACAGGTGTGCAGTTTCTGACTATGTCAAGTCAAAGGTCCTGTGAGTGCCTCCCATGGGCATTGAGGGAGGGGAAGCCAGCGTGGAGTTGCCATAGATCCTGTCTAGGATGGCATCTGAGAGAGCAATGAGAAGTGCAATAGACATGAGAAAGAGAAACAGAAGGGGAAGCAGCAGCACCTGAACATGTACTGCCAGAATCTTCCATCCTCCACCACAAAGGAGTGATGGAGGGAAGAAGTGTGCAGATTTCCAGCTCCCCAGCAAACCGGCTCAGCAGAGAAAGGGACAGCTGTAAAGAACTGCCAAGCACAAGAAGGGGATAAGCAAGAGTGCTGCTCTCATTCCTTACAACCTGAAATCCAGAGGGTTCAGAAACCACAGTCAGCGAGGCAGAATGGAAGCATCAGGTGGGGAAAGAGAGAAGAGCTTCAGGCCTTTACCATGATTGGCTCATAGCAAAACAGGACTGGAATGTGGTTAACTTCGAATGGAGTTGGAAGATTTATGAATAACTGGAATCGGAAATATTCACCTGAGTCAGTTTTTGTGACTAGAAACAATGAAGGTCTTCTTATGTGAAAGTGTTACTGGGAGGGAGTCCAAGTTCTTGGCGTTTTGAAGAACAAATAAGACAAAACACACAAACAAAGCAACAAAAAGAAAGCACAGATTTATTGAAACGAAAGTACACTCCACAGAGCGGGAGCTAGCTTGAGCAATAGGCTCAAGAGTGCTGGTTACAGAATTTTCTGGAGTTTAAATACACCCTAGAGGTTTCCCATTGCTTACTTTGTGTATACCCTGTGTAAATGAAGTAGTGGCCTGCGATCAGTCTGATTAGTTGTGGAAAGTGACCAATCAGAGGTTGAAGTGAAGTTACAAAGTTGTACTCCTATGCCAATGAAGACTTGGCTTATGACCAGGCTGATTGGTTGTGGGAGGGGAGGGGACCAATCAGAGGATCTTTCAATCTTTCTTCTGCTACAGCAGAAAAAATCAGGGGGGATTGCAAATGGAGTAGCCTCTAGTCCTTTTGTTACTTGGGCTTGGGAAGTTGAGGTTTTCCTTTTGATTTAGTTCTAGGAAGTTAGCCTGAATTGGTCTTAGGTTCCCTGTCTCCAGGGCCTATTCTCCTGCCTCAAAAGGAACTTGAGGAATCACAGAGAACTATTTTACTCTATGAGGACTTTTTCTTTAACCTAATGGAGAACATTCGGAGGTGAACAAAATGAAAGAATTAGCACATTAAGAAAAAATGAGTAAGTCAATAAAACAAACAAAAAGCACTTTTTCTGCGTCTAGGACACCAATAGACACATTAGTTGTATAGTTCCCTTTCTCCTAGACTCTCTACGTCTTCATAGTGACCTCTCAATTATAACCCATACTTCCAAAATTATTACTTTACATGTTATTTTACTGAAAATGTCTTGAGTCTGGGCACTGTTTCTTATTTTAGTAAAAAAAATGCATCTAAATACTATCAAATTCTGTATTTAGAAGAAACTTATGAAGATTAAAATGTCTATAGTTCCATATGGCTTTTCATCCATTCACATGCCCATCCTTGATATAAAGTTGTCATGACTGTCATTTATGCCTCTAAAGTTTCTTTATTATGAGACATATAAACTATTTATAATTATAGATAAAATGTACGTGACACAAAATTCTGTGAGAAATCACATGTTGAAAATTGTTTTATTAAAAGTCACTTGAATTTTATCTGATTATATTACTCAAATTTATATTTACTTAGATATGACAATGAAGTGTTAAAGTACACACACACATATATATATGTGTGTATATATATATATATATAGCTAAATTAAGAGTGTCACCTCCATACAGGTAAACAAAATATGCGTGAAGTAAATAAAATTTCTGACAACAGTAGACAGATAATTCTGCGAAGTCAGTCATATGCTGTACACATTTCCCATTGGGATCACCAGTTTCCTTTTATTTCCTGTTTGGAAATTTTTCTCTTTATACATTTATGTATTTTTAATTAGTTTTAAATACAAATTAAAATTGTATGTATTTATTGTGTACAACATGATATTTTGAAATATGTATACTTCATGGAATGGCTAAATTAACCTAGTTAACAGATGCATTACCTCACATACTTCTCATTTTTTGTGGTGAAAAGACTTAAAATCTATTCACTTAGCAACTTAGCAATGTTCAAGAATACAATACATTTCTCTTGAATTACTCCTCTTATAGAAGTAAAATTTTGTATAATTTGACCAATATCTCCCTCCTCACACCTTCCAGATCCTGGTACCATTATATTATCTACATCTATGATTTCATCTTTTTTAGATTGCACATGTAAGTGAGATCAAATGGTATTTGTCTTTCTGTGTGGGGCTTATTTCACATAATATAATGTCCTCCAGATTCATGCATATTGCCACAAATAACAGGACTTCCTTCTTTTTTCACTGTTTTATAAAAATTATTTTTAAAAATTGTGTGGGTACATGGTAGGTATATATATTTATGATGTGCATGAGATGTTTTGATACAGGCATGCAATGTAAAATAAGCACGTCATGGAGAATGGGGTATCTATCCCCTCAGGCATCTATCCTTTGAGTTACAAACAGTTACATTATTTATTTTAAAATACGTGATTATGTTGTTATTCTTGTACAGGTTGAATAGTATTCTGTTGTTTATATATACTACATTTTTAAAAAATTCATTTTCTGTTGGCAGACACTTAGGTTTATACTATATTTTGGCTATTGTAAATAATGCAGCAGTGAAGATGGGAGTGCAGATATTAGTATCTCTTTGACATACTAATTTCCTTTTCCTTTAATATATACCCAGTAGTGGGATTGCTGGATCACACAGCAGTCCAATTTTTAACTTTTTTAGTAACCTCAATACTGTTTTCCATAATGTCTGTACATTCCCAGCAACTGTGAGCAAGGGCTCCCTCTTCTCCACGTCTCTCCAACACTTGCTATTTTGTCTTTTGGATAGTAAACATTCTAATAGGTTTGAGGTGATATCTCATTGTGGTTTTTATTTGCATTTCTCTGATAATTAACATATATTAAGCATTTTTTCTCCTGTTGCTTATTTGTATACTTTTTGTGAAAAATGTCCATTCAGTTCATTTGCCTGTTTTTAATTAGGTTATTTGTATTCTTACTATTGAGTCATTTAAATTTCTAATATATTTCAGATACTAATTTCAGATATACAGTTTGTAAGTATTGTCTCCTATTCCGTAGGTTGCCTCTACACCTTGTTGGTTATTTTCTTGGCTGTGCATAAGCTTTTTAGGTTGATAAAATCCCATATATATATATATATTTTTTTTCTGCCTATGCTTTTGTGGTTTTATCAAAAAATTTATTGCCCAGACCAATGCTGTAGAGTTTTGTTTCCTATATTCTTAGAGTAGTTTTTACAGTTTCAGGTCATACATGTAAGTCTTTAATCCATTAGGAGTTGATTTTTTTATATGGTGTGAAATAAGGTATAATTATATTTTTCTTTATGTGGATATTTGGTTGTGTCAACACTGTTTATTAGAGATACTGTCCTTTCCCCACTGTATGTTCTTGGCACCTTTGTCAAAAATCAATTAACTGTAAATGTGTGGCTTTATCTCTGGGCTCTCTATTCTGTTCCATTGATCTATATGTCTGGTTTTATGCTAGTACCATACTGTTTTGATTACTGTAGATTTGTAGTATATTTAGACATCAGATTGTCTGATACATCCAGCTTAGTTCTTTTTGTTTAAGTTTGTTTTGGATATTCAGGGTCTTTTCTGGTTCTATGCAAATTTTAGGATTTCTTTTTTCTATTTCTGTGAATAATGTCATTGATATTTTGATAGGGATTATATTGAATCTGTAGATTGCACTGGGAAGTCTGAACATTTAAATCATTTTTTTTTCAATTCATGATCATGGAATATTTTGCATATTCAACTTCTTTCATCAATATTTTATTGTTTCAGAGTTCATGTCTTTCACCTCCTTATTTGTATTTATTCCTATATATTTTGTGTAGCTGTTGTAAATGTTATTATTTTCTTGATTTTTTCGGGGGGGCACATACTTTGTTGTTATTTTATAAAAATGCTACTAATTGTTTTTATGTTGATTTCGTATCCTACAACTTTGCTGAATTTGTTTATTAGTTCTAAAAGTATTTTGTTGGTGTCTTTAAGGTTTTCTCAATATAAGGTTATATGGTCTAGAAACAAGGACAACTTAACTTCTTCCTTTCCAATTTGGATTCCTTTTATTTCTTTCGCCTACTTGGTGTGGCTAGGACTTCAGTACTATGTTGAATAAAAGTGGTAAGAGTAGGCATTCTTGTCTTGTTCCTGATCATAGAGAGAGAGGAAAAATATATAACTTTTACACATTGACTATGACATTAGCTGTAGATTTGTCATATGTAGCCTTTATTGTTTTAAATTCCTCCTATATCTAATTTGTTGGGAGTTTTTATCATAAAAGGACATGGAATTTTTTCAAGTGCTTTTTCTGCATCTATGAGATAATTATACAATTTTTGTCCTGAATTCTGTTAATGTGGTGTATCTCATTTTAAAATTTGTTTGTATTGAACAATCAACACATCTTTGGAATAAATTCTACTTGGTAATGGTGAATGATTCTTTAATGTGATATTGAACTTGGTTTGCTAGTATTTTGTGGAGGACTTTTCCATCTGTGTTCATCAGGGATATCGGCCCATAATTTTCTTTTCTTATGTATACTTTCCTGGCTTTGGTATCAGGGTAACGACAGCCTCATAAAACAAGTTTGGAAGCGTTGCCTCTGCCTCTTCAATTTTTGGATTGGGATTAGTTCTTCCTTTTTTAAAATTTTTATTTATTCATTTCTTTTGACAGGGAGTCTCTGTCACCCAGGCTGGAGTGCAGTGGCGTGATCTCAGCTCACTGCAACCTCCACCTCCCATATTCAAGCAATTCTTTGCCTCGGCCTCCTGAGTAGCTGGGATTACAGGTGCCCGCCACCATACCCAGCTATTTTTTTTTTTTTTGTATTTTTTTAATAAAGACGGGGTTTCACCATCTTGGCCAGGCTGGTCTTGAACTCTTGGCCTTGTGATCCACCACGCCAGCCTCCCAAAGTGCTGGGATTACAGGCATGAGCCACCGTGGCTGGCCTAGTTCTTCTTTAATGTTTGGTATAGTGTCACAGTGAAGGGATCAGGTCCCAGGCTTTTCTTTTTTGGGAGACTTTTTATTATATACTCATTCTCCTTACTTATTATTAGTGTGTTCAGATTCTCTATTTCCTCATAATTCAATTTGATAGGTTGTATGTTTCTAGAAATTTTTCTATTTCTTCTAGAGTATCCAATTTGTTGTTGCATAATTGTTCACAGTAGTCTCTAACGATCCTTTGTATTTCTGCGGTGTCATTTGTGATGTCTCCTCTTTCATTTCTGATTCTATTTATTTGAGTCTTCTATGTTTTTTTCTTAGTCTAGCTTAAGGTTTGTCAATCTTGATTATCTTTTCAGAAACCCAATTCTAATTCTGCTGATCTTTTCTATTTTTGTTCTAGTCTCTAGTTAATTTATTTCTGCTCTGATCTTTATTTACTTTTTTTCTATGATATTTGGGTTTACTTTTTTTGCTAGTTTCTAGAGGTATCATACTAGGTTATTTGAGATTTTTTTGCTTTTTTGATGTAGCTGTTTATTGCTATAAAATTCCCTTTCATAATTGCTTTTGCTGCACCCCAAAGGTTTTTTGTATGTTGTGTGTCCATTTTCATTTGTCTCAATATATTTTTAAACTTCCCTTTGAATTTCTTATTTTGAACCATTGGTTGCTAAGGAAAATGCAGTTAAATTGCCATGTATTTTTGAATTCTCAAAAATTCTAGTTTATTGATTTCTAATTTCATACCACTGTCAGAAAAGTTACTTGAGCTAAAGATCAGTGCCTGTCCTAGACATCCATCAATTTACTACCCAGGTGTTACTGCTTCTAGGCATTTCAGTAGAGTAAGCAAGGAAATATGTGAGTGTGAGCTAGTTTACATATGTGTGTATTATATATCTATCAATCTATCCATTCTATTAATCTCTCTCTCTCTCTCTCTCTCTCTATCATCTATCACTATGAATTCATATTGATGCATCTTATTTCAATGTAATACCGCAGATATCTTTCTGGTTTTCCTCTTTGCTTATTTGTAACTTATTTCTCCCACCATTAAATTATATTTTGAATTCTTATATACACATAAGATATATTTACTAATTAGCTTTCAGCATTTTTGCAAAGCTCCTGTTGTCTTTAGCCTTACACTATCTATCAAGGTCCTGTTTCAAAACATTACATAGGTCATTTCTTTCCTTATCTATCCCTTTCAGCTTTTTTATTTAACACATTTTACATAGAGTTAAATTTACTTCTTAGAGATTGTATTCTTTTTTGGAGGTGGTCTCTGGCAAATCCTGCTTGGTTTGTGTATGTGTGTACATATATAATTTTATTATATATTCTTATATATAAATATAATTTTTAAAAATTATGTGGTCTTTCACACTCAGGCTCCTATTGTGTCACACACAATGTCTATGTTGTTGGTGTGAAAAGACTGCAGTCAGGTTTTTAATCAACTTGGCCATCTAAGCAGAGTTAATTTGGGTGTTGTAATGGCCAAAATGATGTCTACAGTTGTCTGATTTACCTGCCACATAGACACTGAGGAAACACCATGCTTGAAAATGACTGCTTAAAATAGGGTGGCTGAAAGTAGTTATCTCCTGTTATCAGAAAGTAACTAAGAAAACCTTAGTAAATATACAAAGCAATATTTTATCTTGGCTTATAAATCTTTTTTATTGTAAACACTTGGCTTTTGTGCAACATCCTTTATTTTCAGATGTTACTTTCTCTAGTTTCATCATTGCAGATTATCATTGGAAAATCCAGCCATGCAGCCATGCCCTGAAGAATTGCAAGAGATGAGAAACACATAAAATTGAGGACTTAAGAGTCTAGCCAAACTGCTTTGGAAAACATAAGTGATAGTTTAAAATTATATTGTCGGGGAATTACAGAGTGCAAAGACATTTGGCATGACATAGGGAGATCAAATCTGTCAGTCAATAATGAAATAGTAAAGAAAAGAGTGAGAAAACAACTTTAAAGACATTTTGATAAGGGCCAACTGCAGAACTTCAGGCTGCATAGAGGTGAAGCTTACCTAGCCTTATGAAAGAATTTGAAGATATTAATGTCATAATGAATAAGGAAAATTCAAGTGATGAAGCTGCACTTCGATTTTCTAAAATGAATTTAGTTGTGTTCCACATCAGAGAGTTTAATTGTTAAGGTGAGCTGTTACAAGATAGGCACAGACAAGAAATAGATAGAAAAATGGGCTTCTAACCTAGTGACAAGAAGTTCAAACATGGGATGGTGAGTTATTTTCTCTCAGAAATGATTAGAAGAATTTTACTGGCAAAGAGTAGCTCTAGACGATTTTGTATTACTATTTTTATGTAAGTCGTGATGGGAAATGTTGCCCCAGTGTCATAAGATTAGAGAGTGGTTTAGTGATGTGTTTCAGTTTCAACACGGGTTGGAGGTTTTCTTTCGTATAGAATGGTTCATTGCAAGTATGTGCAAGTTGATAGCCCTCCATTCATTTTATTTTCCAGGAAAATATTAAAAAAAGAGATCACAATATATATTTATGTGAAATTGTATCACCATTTAGGAAAATATAAGCAAAATATCCAATTGCATATAGAAAATTAAAGATGTATGTATCATATACAATTGTAGAAAATTATTGACTAAATCTCACTAGAGTGCAAATGTTATGAGAGTGGTACCTTTCCCTGCACCTATCACTGCATCAAGCCCCTAGCAGGAACACACATAGAAATCTTGTTGAAAATAAATGCATAAATTATACAAGTTACTTTTTAAAATAATTACTTTTCTTTTTTTATTTCCCACATGTTCCTCTACTTCTCTCTATTCTCCAAAAGATTGCCATGGTTAGTGTTAGCCACTAAAAGTTGCAATTGGAAAACAAATTATACACCTTCTTAAAGTCAGAAGAAAAACACACTACATAAATTTAAAAAGCAAATGCTTCCTCTTCTCACAGGGAAAGAGAGAAAGAAGGCTTTATTTAGTCAGCCAAATGTTACACTGTCCATCCCTAGATAGGAACGGAGTACCTCTTGATCAGGGCAAGGCTTCTGCAGGAGAAATGCAGGAGTCAGCAGTGCATCTGTCATGTCGTTCCAATGGCTACTCACATTGGCAGAATCAGTGTTTTGAGATCAATACGATTCCAGCCGAGACACTTCTAGACCCTCCTGTTTCCTTCACTGTCAATCTTTCAGTTACACCTCTCTAATGTATGTTGCTACACATGAATTGTCTCTTTTCTTTGGAGAAGTTCTTGAGAATGAGAATAATTAATTGCTTAATTATAGATTTACATATTAAACTTTAAAATGGAATCCTTTAGGAATTAAATTCTGAGCTAAAGTCCTTTTAAAAATGATGGGGTTTGATTATTTGTCTCATTCTGCATTCTGTGTACTTAGAAAAAGATCATCTTAAATGGGGCAAGATTGATTAGGTTATGACTACTTGTATTTACATGAAACTAATCTGAAGGTAAGACCATTTTTCTATGTAGGTTGCAAATTCTGTAACTGAACTTGGGAGTAGGCAAGGTATAGTATGGATCGAGAATTGTATGAATATGATATAAAATGAAATATTATTGTATTTTAAAATGTTAATGTCACAAAAGGCACCAAATGAGTGGCAAAGTGTTAGTATTTAAATTATTACATTTAATTCTTTAGTTCGTCTGGAATTTATTTTGGTCTCAAGTGAATTAAGTCTAACTTGATTATGTTTTTCTGGAATAATAAGCAATTTAACTTGACCATTTTGGACTAATTTATGTTTTTCCCATTGGTTTCTGTGGTTCATTTACTTATATCATGTCATGTTTAACTTGAGAAAAAGAAATGTACCAACGTATTTATGGAGGAACTCCTGATAGTATTATAGATAGTTCTCTCATCATGTAATTCCACTACAACCCATCACCATAAATAACCCATCTCACCAAAATAGTGACTTCTATTCTGAGTAGATACATTTGGGGGTGTGTGTATTCATGGGTGATTCTTTTTTTTTTCTTTAAATATCTTTGAAAATTTATCTTTTCAGAAAACTCTGGTTCCATATAATTTTTTTTTTTTGAGATGAAGTCGTGCCGTTGTTACCCAGGCTGGAGTGCAATAGCACAATCTTGGCTCACTGTAAACTCTGCCTCCTGGGATCCAAGGATTCTCCTGCCTCAGCCTCTGGAGTAGCTGGGACTACAGGTGTACACAACCATACCTGGCTAATTTTATGTATTTTTTATTGTTTTTTAGTAGAGATGGAATTTCTATTAAATTCCAGGCTGGCCTTGAACTTCTGACCTCAGGTGATACCCTGCTCAGCCTCCCAAAGTGCTGGGATTACAGGCATGAGCCACTGCGCCAGGCCCCATGTAATTTTAAGAGAGGAAAAACAAACAAACAACCACTCCAAACGAAAAAATCATCTGGCACTCAAGCTGACTTAAATTACTAAGGAAAGTCTTTCTTAAATTCGCCTCTGTAAACACACAACGAAAGATGTGCAAATATGGTAATTTCTCTAAGCTTTTGTCTAGTTTCCCAGCTTGGCCTTTGAAGGATATCTGTGTATGTCAAAATCTAGCAGAGAGCAGCTCTGCTTACAGATACTACATTGAATGTAATATTATTGCAACATATCTTCACTGACACTTGGCACAGGGCTATTGTTACAGTGAAGCCATTTCTTATCATTTTTTCACATAAACAACCAAACTGTTTCATTTTTACCCAAAATAGCAGCAATGCAGTTTAGGATTCTGCCCTAAGGTTATATAAAGTTCCTAGTCTTGTACTCCAAAGTTGTCCACTGTCAACTTGATAGATTTTCTCTCTCCTAGGACATTGTCCTTGTCTGCCACATTTATAATGTCAGGTAGGAAGTGACAAGTCCTTTATGCATGGAAGAAGATGGAATCTAAACCTTATGAAGACCCATTACATTTCTAAAATTTCTGGGCCTCCAGTGATGTAAGGCACACAGGGACATATCCTCATTAATGTGAAGAACATAGTCCTGTTACTCAACCATCATACCACTTGGAAGGTGGTAGAAGCGTCAGTGTAACTTTTTGGATCTTAACAAATTATAAACCCCACGTGAATGACCCTCTGCAACTCATTCATCATATAGCTAAAAAGTTGCTTACTCCAATAAAGAGAAATCTTTATAGTTTCAATAGTGCTTGAAGTGTCTGCAGCAGAGGTGGGTATAATTTGAGGCCTGTAACAAAATTAGCAGGAGAATTTCAAGAAAGATCTCTTGGAGGATTTAGAGCAAAACCACATTTTTTTTTAGTATATAAATAATTCTCATTTTGAAACAAAGAATTTCCTTGCTGTAGGAATCTAGTGGAGTCTAAATATTTGACCACTGATTTCCAGGAGATTTTGCAATCCAGGCCACATATTAAACTGGCAAATAAATTATGTCTTGCAACAAAGTTGATTTGGCCCCATAAAGTAATTTATGTCTTTCAAAGCATCTTCTTATTAAATGGAAACAGTATAACAACATTACATGCCTGGGATCATTGAAAACACAAGTTCCTTAAGTTAGCACGTATTTATTTATATGGTTCCTTAAACACCCCATATAACATACCTATGGTTCTGAGAACCTTTCCATCAACCAGGTATATATTCTGTAGTTTCAAAGAAAGTTTCCTATTTGTATCTGACATAAAAAAATAAGACTTTACTCTTTTTTAGATGTTTTACAAAGAAAGGTTTTAGTATACCTCATATTCACAGGGTTCACAGGTGCGACCAGGGAAAAGACACCCTGAACATAGGGTCAAGCAGAATGTTGATGGTCCATTCTGCCTGGAAGGTAAGTTAGTATGCAGTCAAAAATTATAATGACAACCAGGAAGATCATAAAGGGTGGGTGGTGTGGAAGAGAGTTAGAAAGAGTAGAGAGAGGCACAGGGCCTGGCAAACAGTAGACACCTGCCTCTAAGGGGTGGTACAATCACTGGGTCCCATGGCTATTGAAGAGTTAAGGGATAACTCAGTCCTGAAAGATTTACAGTCAGTTCATAACAAAAGGCATTTTTTCCCCTAAACACTTGGGGAAAAGGTAACTTCCTAATGACTACAAGTGGTCATTCCAGTCAGTCCTTGTTGGTTGGCCTGTGAATTTTATAGATCATAAGATGGTATCTTATCTTACTATTTCATACTTTTACAGTATCCTTATAATAAATATGTAGCAGTGAAGATAAAATGAGTATGTTACTTCCTTTCAACACAAAAAGTCTAACTTGTACAGATAAAGTAGAAAAAAGATTTTTAGATATTATCACTTATGTTGCTTTCTTAGACCCTGCAAACACAGCTGTTACATTTGCAAAAGAGGGGGCAGTCATTGCCCTGGGAGAGTTGTCAGATATATCAGCAATTATGGTAACACATTCTTGGCAACTAAATGTCTAATAAATATATATTTTCAAAGATGTAAGTTTTCATTTTTTCTATTTCCAGACTAGTGCTTGGAAAGTAGGGGGAAGTGGGATTGTACATTGACCCAGGAGATGTTTGTGTAAAGTTTGTGCTCAACCCCTTGAGATGAGTGAATGAATGAATGAGGAGATACAGTGATGTGCACCTTGAAAGTGGAGGAATCTAAGAGTGGAACAACCAGTGCTGTATGTTCTAGAGCATATATAGGTGGGGGGAGGTAGGTCTTGCAGAGAAATCTCCTACCCCCTCGGGATGAAGCAGCATAGAGTAGAAATGTCAGTGTGTTGTCTTTAACACATTATTCCAGCTGCAATAGGAGTAAAATATCTGATGGCTGTAGAAGTGACAGATATGTTAGGGACTAAAGAATGTCACATGGTGTTGGCTGTTTCTAACTGAGAACTCTGGAACTCAGGGCCTTAGGGAGAGGCTGGAGCATTCAGGTCAATGCAAAGTAGACACGCAATACAGTATTTAGCCAAAACAAAACAAAACAAAACAAAAACCAAAAAGAATGGCATCAAATAAGACTTAGAAGTAGATTCTGGGAAGAGGTAAGCTTCCCATCAGAGACGAAACTGATGTTAACTCTACCAACTCCTTGTACTAAAAGTATTCTCATTTTAAACTTAGAATCTGTTGCGATATTATTCAAACAAAATGAAAAGAACCAAAGGTGAAGTAATTCCTTATTAGCCAATTGAACCAGGTTTTATATTTTGGTTGGATCTCTTAACTGTAGACTGTAAATTATTCACAATGATCTGTCTTAGCAACTATTGCTTCATTTTCTCAATTTAATAGCACAATAATTAAAAATGCAACTTTTCTAAGTTATATTAAAAACATAAATAAACAGTTCTATCTTTTAGGGCCAGGCCTAAGAGAAACAGAAAAGATGAGGCAGACACTGAAGAAATGCGAGAAGAACTAGATTATGTCCTTGCAGTAATGACCCGCTATTTGTTAACCATCCTTTCATAGAATATCATCCACTGGGAATTAAAAATCACACAATTAGAGCCTCTTCCTTGTGATGCCATATCCTACAGAATCAACCTTGGAAAAGACTGTGAAGTAGAGTATGTGTGTTTACATTGTTTATTTTACACCTGTCCCCAAATGGTCCCTTTTCATAATAGTTTTTCAGTGTTAATTTCTTACTGCAAAGTGCTAATTTAGTCCTGAGAAATATTAGCAATATATAATTACACAATATTCTCCCTTGCCATATATATAGAGAGAAATATATCATATATCTATATATCATATATATATGACTTATCTTCAGGAATCTATCAAAAAGAAGGTAACAATTCCAACTAATGTACACATTTCAGCATACATTTTCCAAAAGGCAGAAACTTAATGTTGGAAACTTAATGGATTAATGTATCAGGAAGACTTCAGGTAGTAAAACATTTGAGTGTTGCAGATATTTTTGTATTTCCATTTACAAATGTATTTTTCCACTAAACACGTATTGAATGACTACTATCAACCACTATTATTGTAACAGAAGAATTAGAAGGTTCTAACCAGATGAAAATCCATGAAAGAATAGTCTATGTAGTAGGAATAGAAAGTGGAGTGTACAATAACCCTGAAAAATATCATTCTTTAAGTTGTATAGAGAAGAGATATGTAGAATTTGAGTGAAAAGACCAGTTAGGAAGCTAACCCAGTAATTTTGGACAGAGATATGGAGTTTTGAATTATGGTTGTGGTGCTTATACTTTGAAGATCAAATGGACAAGATTTAGTGGTGGACTGATGTTAAAGATGGGAGGGGGCATTAATGAAGGAGAGATACATCAGTTAGGAATGCTTTCAGCTGCAAGGAATAAAATGCCTAACTTTAGTGGCTTAACAAATGGTGGTTATCTTCCCCACTTAAGAAGTCTGGCAGCGAGCACTTGCTGGTAATGGTTCTGTTGTTTACTAGTGCCATCAAAGATCCAAGCTATTTTTCTGTTCTTGAATCTTTCATTGGAGAACATTTTACTGATATATTTCTTGCCTCTTTGTCATATGAAAGCAATCACAGCTCTAGACATCATGTTCACCTATTAAAAGAAGGAAAAGGTGAGATTTGATGGTATGAGTCACATCTATCCCTTTAAAAAAAATTTGGTATTTATTTATTTATTTATTTATTTATTTATTTATTTAGCTAGGGTTTTGCCATGTTGCTTGGGCTGGTCTCGAACTCCTGAGCTCAAGTGTTCCTCCCACCTTGGCCTTCCAAAATGCTGGGATTACAGCCATGAACCACCCACTGCACCTGGCCCACAACTATCCCTTTGATCTGGACCAAAAAAGCCACAGTGGAAGACTTTTAAAAATCTCTAGTTCTGTTTTTCATTGTCTAGAAGTTGGTCACAAGGCAACCTCTGACTGCATGCGGGAATGGGAATGTGGGTATCTTGTTTTCTAGACAATGAAGTGAAGAAGGAGCAAAGGAAAGGACATTGGTCAAAGGCTATGGTTGCCAGTACACAGGGTCATCCATAGGAGAGTTAGTGATGATGCCAGGTTTTTTGTTTTGAGCAATGACAGGGATATTATTTAGAAAACAGTAAGGAGACAGTAGGTGGGAAGAGTTGTAAAGAAAATGTTTTGTTTTAGACATGGTGTGAACATGTTAATTTGAGACATCTCTTAAATATCCACATGGAAATAACACAGGTGAATATGACTGTGATGACCAAAGGATAGGTAGAACCAGGGACTTCTGAGTTTTCTCACAACATGAATTACATGCATAAGTTTCAAAAGACTGATAACTTCTAAGATCTACTTCCTTCATTTAGACTAAGTCTTTTTTCTGTGGCATTAGGAAAGAAGGAAGAAAGAAAGAGAGAGGGAAGGAGGGAGGGAGGGAGGAAGGAAGGAAGGAAGGAAGGAAGGAAGGAAGGAAGGAAGGAAGGACTAAGAAAATATAATTTTTTAAAATAATAAAAATAATAAAGAAAATAATAAAAATTATATATGAACAAACACTCAGATTACAGTTTTTAGTTTTGTATGAAAATTATTTTGAGCTTTTCATTTTTCTTTTCAATAATGAAAGGCTTAGAAAAGTTCTAATTATAGCTAGGTAAAAGATATTTTGTATTTTTAAACATGTGTTTTGAAGTTACTTAAAAACAGAAAATACATTCTTTATTATCTGTTTATATATTTTCATATATCTTGTATGAAGTGCATTCTAATAGCAGATAAGGTAAATAGCATTTAGAATAGTTAAAGGCAAATTAAATTTAAAATGGGCTATTATATGAATCATGCATATTTCTTCAACTGGCACACAATGGCAGTCTTTCTGGTGAATAAAAACTTTTTTATTGGTACAGGTGATATTACATGGAACCATATAAATGGGAAAGTTGTGTTTGTCCTACTTCTCCTAAACCTGGCTCAAAACAATATAAACAAAACTTCACAAAACCCTCAGCTAGTGACTTTTTTATTTTACAAAGCATTTTGGGTATTATTGTTTTTCACTTTCATAGAATATGTGCATTTTGAAGCTCCTTATTCTTTTATGCTTTTCCATTGAAAATGTGTTCTACAATAAATCCTTTTGATGTCGAACTTTTCTATTTTCTCATTTCTTCTCATCCCAGTTCATGGTTATTTGAAAAGAACGGGTAAAATGGCAATGAAAGAAAAATAATAACTAAATTCATTTTTGAAACCTATTTTGTATTTAAGCTATGCATATTTAGTAAAAATTATAACAAAATATTTATCAAACAGGACAATTCAGATTTCATATATTTGCAGATTCTACATGGAAAAGTGTAAAAAATCACCACTCTGTGAGCTATTTGGTAGATTCTCTGAAGCTTCTTACTGGTGGTCTAATTGTTTGCTGCTTTATGGATGCCCTGTTTTAGGGTCAGGAATATTTCAATGTGCTCAAAGTCAATGGTGAATATACCATTACATTTGATCATTAGCTATCTTCATTCATTTATTCATGTGGTAACAGTAATTAAACACCTACTATTTTCAAAGTGTCATTATTAGGGGTACTGAGGTCTAGGCCTTGGGTTGACATCAAGAAATTGAAAGAATAGTAGAGTAGGCAACTATAATAGACCACATTAAATTAAAACAAATTGAAAGCAACAGAGATACCAAGAGTCATAAAGGTGTTCTAGAGAGAAAAAAATAGTTCTAATATGGAATATGGAAATTATAGAAGGGAGAATTTCATTTTAATGCTGTAAATTTTGGATAATTAAAGACAAGGTAATATGTATTCTAGACATTTAAATGTGAGGGAATAGTTTAAACCAAGTCATTACAAAAGGAAAAGTATGTGGTGCATTCAGAATATAATGTAATTGGACAAGTGTAGAATATAAAGTATATTGATAGGATGAAGAATGAGGTGAAATGTCTTCAGTCATAGTTTGGGAACCGCGTACAGAACTGGAATTGTATTATATTTGTACAATGGTGAATCAATATTTTCTTAACAATGTTCCAACACTATCACTGTTGGCAGCACACTCAGTGAAAAGAGCCTCCCTACAGTGTGCCACACACTTTCAGAGTGTGTTCCAGATGCAGTTTTCTGAATTATGATAGTGGCAAACCACTTATCTGGTAACTTCGCAGAACATAGTGGCCTTATTGAACTGTAGGCATGAGGTCAAATGGAGCCTATGAATAAGGACATGTAATCTAGGAGCGCAAAATTTTCCAATGATAAGACTCAATGGTTTTGAAGAAGCCTTTGGGACTAGATAAGAATTCAGGGAAAGATTAGCATAGTTCCTCTCAACACAATTTATGTGGTGGATAGTTAAATATGTATGTTTCCTGTAGCGGTACATTAGAAATATTTAATTATATGATAAATATCTGAGTAGGAAAGAAGCTAGGATCACAGTGAGCCACATCTAGACCAGCTAGAGAGGATGACAATGAAAAATATCTGTAGTCAATGGCTGTCTAAAAATCAAATTTAAGAGGGAATTGTTTCTGTGCAAAGAATGATGCCTGCAATTAGAACAGATTTCTTCTTCCCCACATCCTGCTCCCCTTCATACAACTTTGGCATAACCGCGTTCCTCAAGATTATGATTTTTAGGGAAGAATAAAAGAGACTCTGTGACAGATATATCGTCAACCTCAGTCTGAACCTGTCGTAACCACAACCCATTTCACTACAAATTGTAGAATTTTTACCATATTCTTTGGGAAAGGACAGACTGAATGAATGTGTCCAAGTGTGTGAGTATTGCTTCTAATCTTTCTCTTCTCTGCAATCTTTTATCAGCAGCAACCACAAAATGAAACCTACCTCTATTAGCCCAAATACTTGATTGTGTTTGGATTTATTTTTCATTTTCATTTTAGTTTTTGCAACTTTACCATGGAGGGATTTTAGAATAGATAGCACATTTGGACTGTAGCTTATGTATATACTTTAATATCTAATACTATGTAACATTAATGTCATAGAATATTATTTATTCCTTGGTTTCAAGGCAACCTCTAAGAAATAGACTATTTTACTTCCTTCTCTGTATTTTTAATCACAAAGTAAAGACCACAAAATAGTGTGGTTAGAATATCCAGTATTCCGGATAAAACTGAAACATTAAAGTAGAAGAATGAGAAGAAATCAGCACCATCTGTTAGATTCTAGGACAGCCAGGCTCCAATGAACCACGCTTCCTGGTATGCATATTCTTGCATAATCCTTTTCCGTATTGAATCTCGGCCAGCATTGTGTAACCTATGACATATGGCAGAAGTGATAATGTTTAGCGTATATGGCCTGGCATTTCTGGAACATTCTCCCTTTGAGGAGGCAAGGACTGAGTAAGAAATCTGAGAATTTTGACGAAGCCCAAGCTAGCCACGTGGAAAGGAATCACGGAAAGGGAGCATATTGGCTGCTGCAGACATCCAGCCAGGCTACACACTGTGTGTGGAGCTGCCCCAGTAAATGCTAGTGGAGAAGACTCAGGTGTCAGGCATATTCCTCCTACACAGTCACTCTAGCCTTTCCAGCTTTGTGTACAACCCGGACCAGACACTATGCAGCAGAAATAATCAGTTTCCGCTGTGCCCCGTCCGAACTTCTAACCGACAAAATTATGAGTTTAATAAAAAAGTTTGCTTTTTATGCCACCCAGTTTTAGAGTCATTGATTTCACAGAAATGAATGACTGGAGGAGTTCCTAAATCAATTATTTAGATTAATTTTGGAAGTATTTGTAGAAGAGTGTAATGAGAATTTTAATGAGCAATGGGAATTGAGAAAATAGAGAATCTAATGTTAACTTTTCTGAATAGGTTCAGATCATGTTTTGCTGGAATAAAGTTTCTTAAAGTCTGAATTGTGAAGGCTAAACTTTTGGAAAAGAAAGGTTTAAGAAAGCAAAGTCATGCATGTATTTATTTTTAAATTTTTTATTTGTATAAATTTAAGGATACAAGTGCAGTTTAGTTACATGGATACATTGTGCAGTGAAGTCAGGGCTTTAGTATAACCATCACCCAAATAATGTGCATTGAACTCATTAAGTAATTTCTCTTCCATCATTTCCCCACCTGTCTCCCACTCTTCTGAGTCTCCAGTATCTATTATTTTACACCCTTACGTCCATTTGTACACATTCTGTAGGTCCCAATTATAAGTGAGTACAACAGGCATTTATTTTCAATTAAAAGCGACACTTTAAAAACTACCATTAAAATACATTGGTTTAAGTTACAATTACCATTCATTGTGTATCTCATTATTGATTTGCTAATTTCAAAGAAAGAGTAGTTATGATTTCACAAATAACATACATTTTTGAATGAGTTTATTATTCCAATGAATAAAAGATAAAACAAGCATCTAAATTCAAATATTTTATGTGTAGTTGGGATGACAGTGTTTCAAAATACAAATGAGTGAGCCTTTTCTCCCTGCCAGGTAGGCTGCAGATACCACTCCCCTCACCATACTTCACTCTGCCCTTGTTCACATGTGAGGCAGGGGATGGGACATCACTGAACTCTATTCAAAGGGCACTGCCACTGCTGTGAACCTTGTTGGATTTGGTGACCTGGCAAGGACTGAGAGCTTCTATTGTATGTCTCTCTCACCACATCAAGATGCTAGGCTCGGGAGGAGGGTGAGACACAGACACAGAAGGTTGAGAAGCTATCTGTCACTGTGGTTCTTCTGCTCTTGGCAGGGTACATCCTGAGAAAATGAGGAAAGAAACAAGACAAACTTTTTGGGGCCTTCAGGGGTTGGAAAGAACTGATCTCTATCCAGGTGTTCACAGACACCCTGGCTTCCTGAAATCCTGTAGTGGCAAAGAATGGATCCTGTCCATTTTACACAGGTACCATGGAAGGTGTAGAAATCAACTGGGTAACTGAGCTGGCAGCCCACATGGCTATCTTTTGGAACTCCTACCAGACCCGAGAGATCGGCAGCCATGGGATCACATGCTCCGTGTTGTTGAATTCAAACCAAGCGTGCTAGCAGCTTTCACCCAGAAGCCAACAACTATGAAGACAGGAGTAGCTGAGGCAAGGGGAAGAATAAGAGGAAAAGTACACTCAGAAAGTGTACGTCAAACTTGGGGCCCATTTCCAAATGAGCTTGTGTAAACTTCCTCTGGAAAAAGAACCTGTGTGTGGAAGTTGGGCAGTGTGACCAGGAGCACAGAGAAAGAAGCTGAGAGTTTATCAGATCAGTCCTCGGGAACCTGTCCAAAAATTTATATTAATTGTAAAAAGACAGGCAGAGACAACAGGCATAAGAATAACATCAGTTAAATAATCATATGTATTGCATTTAAACCAATTTTTGACTGTTAACCACCTACAGTTATTGTATAGCCATCTCATTAATTTGAAATGTTTGTGGTCAATGCTGTATGTCACCTTCCTATAAATGACAAGGAAAACTGTTGATTTGTAAGAGGTAGGATGGCCTCCAAAAGATGCTTACGCTTAAATCCCAAAAACCTGCAAATATGTTGCCTGACAAAAGGGACTTTGCAGACCTGATTAAGTTAAGGGACTTAAAATGAAGATATTAGACTGGATAATCAGAGTAGGCCTACTGTAATCGCCTGAGCCCTTAAAAGAGGAGAACTTTTGCTGGAGTCAGAAGAGGAAAGTAGAAGAGATGATGCAGAGCAGGAAGTCACTGGGCTTAACAATGGGGAGATGGTGAGCCAGGAAAGGCGGGAAGCCTCTAGAAGCTGAAAATTATCCTGTGTGACAGCCTGCAAGGAAACGGCCACCTCAGCCCCTCAGCTACCTGAAATTTCATTCTGCTATCAGCCTAAATGAGCGATTTTCACAGAGCCTCCAGATAAGAGCCCAGGCCACTGACACCTTGATTTTGGCCTTGTTTAAGGCCTAGAGGGGAGAAACCGGCTGAAGTCTCCAGATTTATGACTGAAAGATGTGTCAGATTAATTTCTGTTGTTTCAAATTCCTGAAAGCATAGAAATCTGTTACAGTACCAACAAAAAACGAATATCCCGACTAACAAAACACGGCATTTGACAAAACAAATTTTGCACTTAATATGTAAAATATATTTAGTCTACATCTTGGATGTAGGCAGCAAAAATGCATGCGCTCATCAACTATTGGTTGCTTAGGACTGAGGTTAGGGAGTGCGGGAGGTAGTGCCACGGGACAGTTCTCCAGGCAGCCTCGGACAGATCCAGTACTCCCTCTTTCTTGCTTGTAGCTCTTAAGAGTAACTACAGAATGTGGTGGGAATGCAACATCCTGAGAGTAAAAAGGAGCCACCTGGAACAGTCGGGCTCTGTTCCAGACCCTCCGAGATACAGGATTTCCTTGTATGCTTCAGCTCAGTGGACACACTATAACCCAGTGTATCCATCAGTGTTATCTAGCTCAGTAACCCCTAAGATATAAAACAAGAATGGGCTGCTTTCTGGGGTCCTCAGCTGCAGTGTAAGTGGGGCATGTGCAGATAGCAGTCCCTCCACCCTAGGCATCTTTCCTGAGCCTTGGGGACCTGCTCATCCTGGATCCTAGACATCTGCTGTCCCTCGCTGCCTATCTGTAAGGAACAAAGCTGCCTTATGTAACTTGTATGTGTGGGTGTTCTGTCTCAACAGACTCAGACAAGTTGGCAAACCTGCTCCTTGGTTTCTTCTTTAGTTTAGGAATGTAAAAATTGTTCTAAAATTATATTATGATGCTAGTTGCCCAACTCTTTGAATATACTAAAAATCATGAAATCGTACACTTTAAAAGGGTGAATTTCATGCAATGTAAATTGCATTTCAATAACATTGCGTAAAAGACAAAAACCTTAACAATATCTCCACACTTCTCAGTTTAGTAAAGACCAACATAAAAACATATAAAACCAGTGCTTTTACACACACACGCGCGCACACATACACACACACAACACACACACACACACAATTGTTTGGTGTTCAGCCACCAAATAATTAAAGCTCTTTCAACTGCAGAGTGGGTTGTCACTCAATTAATAGAAATGGCTGAATGAGTAAAAAACAGTAATCACTGAGTCCAAATGCATTTGCAATTACCACTTATAACAATAGAAAAAGCAACTTTTTATTTCTTTTCTTCATGGGGACAATTACATGAAAGAAATTATAAATTATTCTTTTTAAGTGCCATCATGGATCAAATTCTAAATGAGTCAGGACCTAAAGAAAAGAATAATTCCATTAAGGAATAAGAACACAACAAACTTTGTATGTTTTTACTGTTTTTTTTTTTTTTTTAATTTATGAACTGAAAAGGAAAATTAAGCTGTATTTTCTTCTCATAGATAATTTCACATTAATTAAAAAGTATTTTGCATGCTTTGAAAGACTGTACATTAGGCTAAGAACATCTATAATGATATTCATAAAGCTTTACTCTAAAGATATGTCAGTATATGTGAACACACTGAATTGGCTCACAAAACTTGTGATATTGAATGTTATACTTGGGAATTTTTCTTTGAAATCATTTGTCTTACTATTTAAAAAGAAGGAACACAATAGGCCTCTTTTCTGACAGTTTAATAAGGTTATTACAATACATACAAATGCATTATTTTAAAAATGTGCAAACACCTAAAAATGGTAGTGTTAGACTCTTGAGGTTTTAATGCTGGGTGAATGATTTAATCTTTTATTATATGCCAAGAAAGAAACAAAAAGGTTTGAGGAGAAGACATTGTAATACAATTTAAATTTATTATTTTGATCATTGTTTTTCTTTTGAAAGCAGTATTTTCAGCTTATATTCCTTTGAAAGAAATACAAAGGTTACGTATACTTTATTTTCCCCTAACATTTAAAATTCTTCACGTTTGTATTTGTTTTGGCTTGTTCTGCTTGCTTTCCATTCATGTCATCTGTAATGCAGAGCTTGTCATAGTGGCATGAAATGCATGCCTTAGAACATAAACCATTTTAGAAATATCTTTTGTAGCCAGAGATAAAGCAAAAAATAAAAATAAAAAAATACGTACATTAACATTTTACACAAAATAAGAACACTTTAAAATCCTGAATCTACTTTTGGGTATGCCTTAGACTTAGAAGATTCAAGAAGTAAAACAAAATACCATTGTTTATTCTTCACCTTTCAAATAAATTTTTGGAAAATGTGATTTTTTTTTCCCATTTTGAACTAAAACTCTCAAATAGGATATCTTTTTAGAAGTAAACATATCTTGGATAAATGCCATCTTCATTTTAAGAAGAGAGAAATGAAAAGGGAAAGAGAACATTTTGCCAAAATCTTGTACTTAGGTATAAAATCATACTAAAATCATATCATAATAGGATTAAATAAAAGCAATATTGAATATACGAAATACACTTAAAGGTCTGAGAACATATCTGAAATTCTGAGTTAGTTCATGATCAAGGTGAAGCTGAGACATATCTGAGAGCAGAAATTCTGTTACTGTTAAGTAAATTTTACTATGAAGAAATTATGATATATAGGATTTTGCTGGAATGAGGTGCTATGAAATCCACATGCTATGAAATCCAATTTTGCTCAAAGATTAACTGATATGGTTTGGCTCTGTATCCCCACCCAAATCTCATCTCGAATTGTAATCCCCATGTGATAGGGAGGAATCTGGTGGGAGGTGATTGTATCATGGGGGCAGTTTCTCCCATGCTGTTCTCATGGTAGTGAGTGAGTCCACACCACATCTGATGGTTCAAAAGTGTGGCACTTCCTCCCTGTATCTCTCTTCTGCCACCTTGTGAAGACGATGCTTGCTTCTCCTTCACCTTCTGCCTTAATGTAAGTTTCCTGAGGCCTCCCCAGCTATGCAAACTCTGATTGAGTCAACTAAACCTCTTTCCTCTGTAAATTACCTAGTCTCAGGTTGTTCTTTATAGCAATGTGAAAACAGACTAATACATTAACCCAATAAAGATTGAGTTTGGAATGTTATTTAGACAGAAAATGTGCTAAAATTGCCCTAGCTTAATTTTGACTTCATGCTACAACTGCATTCATTTGCTCTAACAGAGGTGGGTATCTGAATTAGGACTCAGCTGGCAGTGAGATAAGCTAAGAGCTCACTGAAGGCTGAAGCTCCAAATATTGAAAAAAGTCAATTCTAAGGTATTTATTATGAGAAAGAAAAGTTAAAAGCATTCACTTTTAATAAATTCCCAAAACAAATCAAATCAAAATCCAGGTATATAGAAGAAAGAAATGAAGACTGTAATTAGTACAAGTCATAACAGCAATAGTGAATCCCCAGTGCAAATACTGGGTAAGCTTTAACTCATTTAATGAACATTTATTTAGTGTCTTGTAGTTTTGCTAGGTAACGTGAGGAACAGTATTAAGAGGAATACAGTTCATTCTCTCATGAAACTGACTTGCTCAGGAGAAATAAACCCATCACATGGAACATGAAACATGAGAAACGAAGTACTGTTTACATCTGAAACACTTGGGGAGCAAGTCAGCAGCATACCTGAGGAGGAAGACAGAGAGAATATTCCAAAAGCCTGGCTACTGGAGGACTACTGGAAGAAGTGAGTCTATGAAGGTCAAGGCAAAAGACAGTTATTACATGAGGAAATTATTGACCTAAGATTCTTTTTATTCATCCTGCTAATAAAAGAAGATTGTTTACAGAATCTACAATGGGGTTGAACCTACAAGTATGAATTAAATGGATTAGAGGCAAAGTATGACGTCTAGATAAAACAATGCAGACGACAAAGACAATACGTGTATTGGCATATATACGAGCAATAACTGAATTAATTTTAAAAACTTAGCGAGTATTGATTAAAAATCTACCATGTGATCAGCAATGTGTTAGGTGCCAGGGGAGCTTAGTCTAAATAAGGTGAGAAGACAAACATACTGAAAATAGCTTAAAAATAATGTAAAATAGGATATGAAGTGTGTAAGTGTGTGATATAGACCAAAATGTGGATGTTTGAATAGAGAGTCTGGTGTTTTATGAAGTATTAGGGTAGAGTTTACTGGATACCTAGAAAAATGGCAATAGGAGGGTTCTTTTGTACTTAAAGAATTTGAAAAATTTAGACTGGGAAAAAGGAACAGAGAGAAAGAACCATATGAGCCAGAAAATGAAATTATACGCAAAGCCACTGAAAATAGCATAAGTCAATTAAAAAGTAGTTTGGAGTTGTGTGCAATTAAATAAGAAGTTGAGTGAGGGATTGTAGGGCTTGGTGTACCTCAAATAGTGAGATGAAGCATCTGGATTTGGTTTAAATGAAATAAGAAAGAATAGAAGTAAATCAGAAACTTGGAATCAATAGCATGTAAAAAAAGGATTAGTTTTAAACACAGACATGTTTGGGAGAAGACTTACTCAGAGAAAAAGTTTCTGATTTTTACCTGAAATAAGCAAATAAAATAAACAATAAACCCTTAGAAATGGAATTCGAAGCAGTGTTTATTATTACACCAATATATAGCTTGACATCCAAAAGACATGCCAAAAGTATATTTCAAAGTGTTTATGCTAATATCAATGTAGGAAGTGAATCTACATACTATGAAATTACTTTCAATATAAAAAGTAATTTTATGGTTACGTTTTATTGAATTGGTAATTCCATACACACTTTTACTGTGGAGGACTATGTTTGATATAGGTAATAATACTGTACTTTTTATTAATGAAAAAATGAATTTAAATTGTTAAATATTGTAATTCAGTTATTTTCAGCCCTAGAGGAGTTTGAACAACCGACACTTTTGCAAATACTTTTTAGGCAATGTGACTAAAATTAAATGGTATTCAAACACATGTCCACACAAAAACCTGCACATGAATGTTTATATCAGCTTTATTCATAATTATCAAAACTTAGAAACAACTAAAATGCCCTTCAGCAGGTGAACAAATAAACTGTGGTACTTCCATACAATAGAATATTGTTCAATACTAAAAAGAAATGAGCTCTCAAGTCACAGAAACACACAGAGGAACTGTAAATGCATATTACTAAGTGAAGATGTCAACACAAAAAGACTACATAACTATATGACTCTGAGTGTATTACATTCTGGAAAAAGGAAAGCTACAGAGGCAGTGAAAAGTTCGGTGGATGCCAGAGGTTTTGGGGAAGTGAGGGATGAATAGGTGGAACACGGGAGTTTTAGCGCATTGAAACCATTCTGTTTCACACTACAATAGTAGACACACATAATGACACTTCTGTCAAAACCCATAGAATGTACAACACAGAGTGAAAGTTCAAGAAAACTATAAACTCTGGCCAATAATGACATGCCTATATATTGGCTCATTTATGGTTCACAAATGCACTAAACTAATGAGAGGTGTTGATAGTGGTAGAGGCTGTGTTTGTGACTGGGATGGGGAGTGGTGTTTGGGAACTCTATACTTTCTGCTTAATTTTATGCTAAACCTAAAGCTACTCTTAAAAAGTTTATTAATTTAAAAAAAGTTGGTGACCTTACCAGGGTTGGTATTTAAATAATAGATATGTTTTATTTGACACTTTGGTAAATAATTTAGTAAAACATGACAATGTCAAAGAAAAAGAATGGTTGCAGAGATTGCAAAATGCTGATCCAATATCCATTCCCCACATTTTCCTTGCTAACAGTACCGATTTTGTTGGAAGTGAAAATCCAGACAGCTAAAAAAGCTACATTTCCCAATGGCGTTTCCAGCTTTGGCTGGCTCCAAGGCTGTGGTAAATGGAACTTGCTGGGTGGAATTTTTAAGAACGCTCCTCAAAAGTGAGCACCTCAAGACTCATGCTTTCTGTTTCGCCCGGTCTGTGTTTTTATTTTCCTGGCCTTTAATCAGCCTTTTCTTCATGGCTAAAATGAGTATTTGATGCGACAGGAAAAGCAGTGATTTTGTGGCCACACAGCAGCTATGAGGAAAGGTGAGAAAAATCAAAATGCCATGGCTCTGAGATTCTTCAGCAATGGAACGAAATCCATGAACCACCCAAATCCAGATTCAATTCGTTTACCTTAACCATTGCTTTGCAGATTTCTGTTTCATCCTAAGGTAAGTTTGAGTCGATGTACACACACTGACATGTGACCTTGTTCCTCATGATGATAGCATCTCCCAAGTGGAATCCCCACTACCTGGACTATGACATACTTGTCAGCTGAAGACCATTGTTTCTCTTAAGCATTCTTCAAAAGCTGTATCTTTATTCTTGTCTCTGGGTCCATCTGTACCTGTATCTCTACCATCTCTATCCTTTCTTTTTCTGTCCCTCTCTCTCTGTATGTCTACTTTTAAATTTATCCAATTGTTGTTAAAACTAATAAGAAACATTGGATTTTTATCCCATCCTTATATTTATTGTTTAGAGCACACTAGATAGGTAGGTAGGTAGGTAGGTAGGTAGAGAGGTAGAGAGATAGAAAGCTAGATAGATAGATATGGATAATGGGATAATGTCCTACATATTTATACCAGTTTGTGTGTTTTCTTCCATGTAAAGTATCTCAATCACAAAACGATTTTGTTTTCCTAAATTTAATACAGCTGATTCTATTTTAAAACTAGAACTAAATTATCTTGAATATTTTCTCTTTCGAAAGGCTGAAAACTAGAAGCTACTTTGGATTGAAAGTGTTCAGTTTTTGACTGCAGAGACTTCATCTAAGTTAAAGTATTCCTTTTACCACTGGAGTATATAATTCCATAACTGGAAGGTATTTGGAGGATAATTATGCCAGCTAATTATTTAATGAATTGAAGAATTTATTCACTTATACATAGTATTAAGTACTCTGTATTAATATTGGACTTTAAGAAATAAAAACAGACTATTACATCCCGTAGTGATCTTAACTATCAGTGAGGAGGCAGCAAGTTTAAAAAAAACACAATATATTGTAATAATTCTAATAAAATGTACTAATAGTTTTATAGTCAACAGCTTCTTATATTCCGACAGTATTCAGATGCTTCTCATGTACTATCTCAGTTGACTTTATGAAACTGTAACTAATATTAGCAGCACTTATCAGATAAGAAATGTTATTTAGAGAAATAAACAAATGTTCTAGTGACACAGAAATTCTAGGGGACAGAGCACATTTTGGAATTTACGGTCCTGTCTGAATACAGTGTCAGAGATGCACAGAGTGACTAGAAACTCTTGTTAAGAGAAAAAAAGGACTATGGATTAAGAATTAATATGGGACTGTTGTTTACTTTGCTTTTATTGTATTTTTTTGTTCTTAAAATATCTACTTTATTGAATAGCAAAGAAGATGTGAAACCTCTGAAAGGCATCAGAACACACCTCTCAACATTCAAGGTATCTGTGATCTCATTCACAAACTTAATTAACTATCTTTACATACATTAATCTATATTTTAAAAATTCTGTTTCCTTTTAAAATACTTCAATTTTCTGATTTTTAAACAACTTTTTCCTAGATACTAAATAATTTTTAGAATTTAATAAATTATTCATACAGATGCTGTAAACCTCAGTTCTCTTCGATGCTGCGACACTCTTTATAAATTGAGAACTTCATCATAATTTCATAAGTCTAAATAAACCAGTTACTCAATTCAACTATTATATTAGAGTAACAATGCTGTTACTTTAAAATGCCAAATTCTTTATGCTTTATATAATTTAGACATTTAAACACATTTATACAGATTAAAAGTCTTCCACATGTTTTTTTCTGTTCTCTCACAATATTTTTTTATTATAATATTTTTAAGGTATATGAAGAAGTAAACTACTCAACAACTATACATTTTATAATTTAAAATACTTTTAAATTATCTTTTCTTTGTTTTAAGTATCATTATGAACTCAATTCTTTATAGATTGGATATTTTTCAATTAACTAAAGTCTTTATTCATCTTTGGATGCTCAAACTGTCAACAGCTCATTCAATAGGAATTCCTTTACGTGCACTTTTGATATGATTCCATTAACCTTGGAAACATATTCTGCTTTGTGGCACCAGAGCATGTTTCAGCTTGGACATATGGAATTACCACAAACTTGTTCTTATATTATGATATAAAATATCTTTTTTTTGGCCAGACATAGTGGCACACACCTGTAATCCTAGCACTTTGGGAGGGTGAGGTGGGCAGATCACTTGTTCTCAGGAGTTTGAGACAAGTCTGGACAACACACTGAGACCTCGCCTCAAAAAAATATACAAAAATTAGCCGGGTGTGGTGGCATACACTTATAGTCCCAGCTACTTGGGAGGCTGAAGTGGGAGGAGAGCAAGATACTGTCTCAAAAAAAATTTTTTTTCATATTTAATGTGTTATACTATTCATTATCTTGTTACAGTATTTATATTGTACCAATGGTTGTTATGTATCACTCCAAATGGTTCTCTTACATGGTCTTGTTTGGACCCAACAGCAGTCAAAGTCTTCAGATTTCCTGTAGAGAAATTCAAGAGATGATGCCTCTCTAGAAATTTCTCATGATTAGCCCAGAACAGTATATGCAAATATATGCTGTAGAGGTTTGGTCAAAAATCTCCTTTTGACTAACATGACAAATCCAACTTTACTTCACATGTCTGTTTTTTAAGCATTCTCATTTTAACCACATGAATCCTTCTTGTGAAATCCAAAATTTCAGAGGGCATTGGAAAATATAAATCTATTTCTGTGACAAATTATGACTTCCAAAAACTATTGAGTAATTTTAGAAAAGGTTTACAAGGTATACATAAATACTAAATGTAACATTATTTTATAGATTCTATAAATTCTGTTTATAAATTCAAATTTTTAGGGTTGTATTAGCTTACAAAATTCTAACTTATTTAAACCCTAAAGTCTTTCAATGACAATTCTAAATTCCTGTTTCATTTATTTAATATTTTGTCTACATTTAGTGAAGAAATGCAAATAATTGCAGGAAACTAGATTGATATGTCCTAAATTTCCAAATTTGTATTACTAGTAACTTCTCATTTCCACAAAGAAAAACAAAATATTCTTCTAAATCAATTAAGGTACAATAATAAACTTTTCAGTTTTGTTATACAATGTATGCTTTTTAAATATATTTTAAAATGTAAATTGAATTTAACATTTATCTTTAAAATTAGAAAAAGAGTGTTTTAGAAAAACAAAGAGATTTATAAATTATTCTTTAACCAATGGATAGGGGACTGGGGAAGACATTCATTCCTCTCACCTTTTTGTTTAAAAAATTTTTTAGTAATTATTTATTATTATTATTATTATTATTATTAAGTTCCAGGGTACATGTGCAGGATGTGCATCAGCCTCCTACCTTTTTAAATCTGAACTTTTGCTGTTGGAAGATTTAAAGCTGACTCTTTACAAAATAAAGACCTTTTGGCTTTGGATTAGTTAATGCTTTTATCATTTTCTTGGCTTGAGGCCTGCCCTTATCACCCCATTAGTTAAATTTATTTCTAAATATAAGACTATACTTTTAAAAAGAGAGAATTTTCAGATTAACAGGTTCAATTCTCATAATTTTCACTTCATAAAAATGATTCACAGACACTCTTTTTTTAAGCTAGAAACACATACATTTAAGCAAAGAATGTAAACAGAAGTCTTCATATTTTTACCAACAGAATGTCTTGTTTTTCATTTTTTAAAACTGTTTTGAGAAGCAGCTGTGCTGGGATCTCCAGTTTGGCATTCCATATTGGTTCTGCCCTTCTTCACCTTGTCTCACTCCAGGATGCTGACTTCTTGCCACATCAACAGGGATTTTCCTCTCCCTCCTATTGGCCACTGAAAATCCCAGCAGATGGTCAGAGAAAGTCAGGAGAGTGAGATGAGAGCATTTATTTTCCCCAATCCCTTCGAAGTCTCCTAAGGTGAGAGGTGTCTCTGCAGACCTTTCCTTCATGCTGTTCTCCTTCCTTTTCTGGTAACTGGAATGGTGACCTTCTAATTTGAAATCAGAATGTTAACCTTCTACTTGGAAAGCAACAAGCTCCAAATCTTCTTTGAAGAAAAATAAATATTGAGGACCTAAAAGATTGAATACATTTATTTTCAGCATGTTCCATAAATATATAAAAATATATAATGCATAAAATCTAGGTATAAACTCTTCATGGATATGACTTCTATCAGACAAAAATGCAAATTTAATTAAAAATTAAATGGAGATATAATTATATGTAAATTAAGCAATTTTCAATGTATTATTTTAATTTGATGAATGACTTTTTGCTGAAATTAAATTATCCTTCTCAGGTTTGTATTTTTCTGCTGTCCACTGGTTCTCTAGAATTCACTGCACCCATTCTGCAACATGGAAAGGGGTGACATCATTCTTCTCCTAATTGTGTTGTTTTATTGAACTTTCTTTGGAACTTTCACTTGTACCTTACCATATGACCTTCACTACTGCAAATATATGATTTTGCTTGTTTTTGTGCCTCTTTTATTTTCTCTTTAATTTGTGGCAATTAAAGTAATACTACTTGGGGATTTTTGTCATTTTAATCATGATCCCACCTGCTGCTGCTGAAATTATATGTCAGTAGTTGGGTATAAGGTGGTCATCAGGATGATTCCAATGTATAATCAAAATGAAAACTACAAATTACGTATTTGGAACACCGAACAATCCCTGATAATATATATACTCAGGTCCTGTCTTGATAAATGCTTGCGTAGGTTATTATAACTGCCTCCCACTCAGCAACATCTGAAATTCATGCTCTGCACTAAAGCCTGCCCTCCTCCCCAGACTAACTTCTTACTACTCACAACTTTGATTTTCACGGTTTGAGTAAATGTGGATTTACTTAAAATACTTCACTTACAGTTGATTGTGTGATGCCTTTAGGTCTTTCTTCCTGAGTACCATCTGTTTGGAATGCTTTCATCACATTTATGAACTTGATAATAATTACTTCTCCTTTAAGTATCAGATTAGGTAGTATTTTCTTTCTCTGACACTCCATGACTATGCAAAATTTGTTTTTTCTACAAACACACAAATATACACCTATATCTCTATATATCTATACATATATATGTATTAAGTGGATTGGTGGCGTGCACATCCCCCTGATTGCAAGTGACCCAAAGGCAAGGCATTTTCTTGTTAATCTTTTGCCCAGTGCTGAGCACATGCTCAGTAGTAGATGCTCACATGTTGATATGGTTTGTGTCCCCGCCCGAATTTCATCTTGAATTGTAACCCCCGTAATGTAACCCCACATGTCAAGAGAGAGACCAGGTAAAGGTAATTGAATCATAAGAGTGGTTTCCCCCATGCTATTCTCATGATAGAGAGTGAGTTCTTCTGAGATTTGATGGTTTTATGAGGGGCTCTTCCACCTTTGCTCCACACTTCTCCTTCCTGCCGCCTTGTGAAGAAGGTGCCTCACATCTCCTTTGTTTTCTGCCATGATTGTAAGTTTCCTGAGCCCTCCTCCAGCCAGGCTGAATTGTGAGTCGATTAAACCTCTTTGCTTTATAAGTTACCCAGCTTCAGGCAGTTCTTTATAGCAGTATGAAAATGGACTAATGCACACCTCGTGGTTTTGGAGAAGCATTTTGTCTTCCTAGGCCATGGTGGAATGGATAAGCTGGGAAACTTTTATATGGACTTGAGAAGGGTCTCAGGTTGCTTGCTAGGGAGAAGACCCAAGGAAAGTGCCCTAACAGATTTTCACAATTTAACTAGGAAGAGTGGTATGCACACCTCGTGGTTTTGGAGAAGCATTTTGTCTTCCTAGGCCATGGTGGAATGGATAAGCTGGGAAACTTTTATATGGACTTGAGAAGGGTCTCAGGTTGCTTGCTAGGGAGAAGACCCAAGGAAAGTGCCCTAACAGATTTTCACAATTTAACTAGGAAGAGTGGTAAGGAAAAAATGTTCCAGGAAGAAAATGGGAATGGGCAAAAGCACAGAGGGTAAACAGCAATGAGAATTTGATAATTACAATTAGTTCAGTAGAGTTGGAGGAGGGTTCTTGTGGGATTATGTGGCACACCTAGAATGAAGAAGGATTTTGTGTATTTTGAAGGTTGTCAGCAGCTCATGCAGGACTTTCAGCCAGAGAATGACAAGATTAGACTTGTAATTTGGAAACATCACATTAACTTGAGTTTGCATATGAATATCTAGGAAAAAATAGAGTATAGGATCTTATGAGCATCTGCATTCATGTGGTACTTACAAGAGGAATAATTTAAGAAGATAATGAGATAAAAATATGGAAGATGCCAAAAAGGAAGAGGCTGATATCAAAGAAATTAAGAAGAATGTGTTACAAATAAGTGTTACAGAAATATCAAATGCAAGAGGAAGATCAAGCAAGAGAGGGATTCCTTGGCTATAGAGAATAGCCATTCACTTTGATGAAAGTCCTGTCCACAGAGTGATAGAATTGAACACTGAGGAAAGGAGACACAGAAAACTGAGTATGTGAGGCAGTGGAAGGCATTAGAAACCAACTGGAACCCTCTCCTCTTCTGAGGTCACAGCACGACAGCTTTTCGTCAGACTTCTCTCTTGCCTGAAAGCTCTAGATTCATCTCAGGCTTAGTTCTTGTGTCGCTTGGAATCATCATTTGAAATTAGATTTTGGGGGAGATAAAATATCAAAAATTAAAAGGATATTTGAACACTAGATTAAGCTAAAATCATGAGCTGCTGAGAAACTGGCAACTCATTTAGCCAAGTGGAAATATAATATTTTAAAAATAAAAACAGGAGTTATTATTTCAAAGAACGTAAGTTCTTCAATATGTGAGAAACTTTGTTGTCTTCAATAATCAAGGACATGACAAATTAAACATAAACCAAAGAAAATTGTTCCAAGATCCACAATATTTGCTTTCTAGTCGGATTACTCAAAATACAATGAAAAACATTTTGCAAAAATTTTTTTCAGAGTAGACCAATAAAATAAGAGAATTCTGTAATATTAACAGAGAGAAAAACAAATTCTAATTGTCATTAGTATATCATTTCATGCAAAAACTATTTTTGAAAGTCTTATAAATAAGTCCATCACATCCAACTTTAAACATGACAAAATTCCCTTTTCTGAGTTCTGAAATGAACTTTCTATATTCATTTAGCGTTTGTTGTACAGTTTCCACTTTCTAATTCTGGAATAACCAGTCAATTTACTTCAGAATAAAATTACTCTCTCTTTTTAACACACACACACGCAACATACCTTGCCTTCAAGGTTGCACTTCTGCAACTGTTACTCCTAGCAGGACTCACTAACTGAGTATGTTAATTTGTACTACAACAACTTCTATTCCATGGAGAAAACTAGAAAGTTGATAATTGTGAGATGTTTGTCATACATCAGCATTTTGGGGGTATAACAGCAGATTTTATAAACATATATATTAAAATTCCACTAAATGAGGATTATAAACATACCTAATGGAGTTACTGTGGGGATTCAGAAATAGAAACTACAAAGAGCACTTCAAACTCTCTGGAATGTAAGAAACACTCAAAAAATGGCAGGCAGACCCAAGCTAAGCTACATCCCCAACAGCTATCCTCTACATCATCCTTTATAGCAGAAACTTAAATTTTTCCATGTATTTGGAGTGGTAATACATGTCTCTGGTCATTAATCATGATTGAGACACCCAATTGCAGTAGTGTAATTCTTTATGATGTTAAATGATTTAGGATGACTGTAGACCCAGTTTTGACTCATAAAATATAAGTCTGCTCTTGGCCTACTGGTAAATAATTTTTCTGTAATAAAAGCAAGGCCCATGAGGAAAATGTTGCCCTTCTATCTGCCTTTGGATAAATTCTGTAGACTGTGATGATTAATTATTTTTGATTTCTCTGGGAGCAAGTTTGAGGATGAAAGTCAGGATCCTGGAGTTTCAAGAAAGATAAAAGTCCCCTAGTTTTTGCAAAGATGAACTTGTAGAGCCTTCTGCAAGTGATTTGCCAGTGGAAATTTTTAAGTAAGATAATAAACGTTATTATTGTTTAAGCCAGTTTTAATCTAGCATTCTGTTATGCGGTCAAAGGCAATTTAACTTAACAACATGGAGAATGTGATACTAACTAGTGGCTGAATGTGTGCCTCCAGATACAAAAGTTACAAGACTGGGTAGTTGCCAAGGGCCAAGAAGCTACCCCATGCCTAGAGCTTGGCAAATGATGGGGCCATGATGACATCCTTTAGAATCTGTCTTGGAACCTGCTGTGAATGGTCCATCCATAGACTTTATTCTGGAACTTTGTGCATTCACTAATGTAAATCTTGGAGACTCACTTACATCTTACACTCATAATTTAGAAAGAACGCCACCTTCAGAAAAGACTGCATACATTTTCTATTTTGTCCCTAAAATTTAGAGCTCTTGAAATTTTGGAGTAATATAGAGACAATTGTATTCAGGTCATGCAAAGGGAAGCTGTTTAATTCCCTGGGCCTTAGAGATATGTATGGTACACAGAAAAGATATATATATATATATGTGTGTGTGTGTGTGTGTGTGTGTGTGTGTATTTTTTTTTTAAAGAAAACAACAGCAACAACAACAAAAGACCCAGAGTTTTTGGTCCTCCCTCAAATCATCATCTTGACAATGATTCTCAACCCCACATGTTAAGGCAAAACAAAATACATTATTTTGTCAAGCATTATAGGATAAAATTTATTACTAGCTTGTAATATTGTTTTTAATAATTTCCCATGTCTGTTTTCTGGTATGTCTATAAGGTAACCGTAGTGCTACATGACTACAAGTGTCTAGTTTGACCATGCCTTTGTTTGTTCCAGACAATACTGGTTGAAATTATATAGCAATTAAAAATATACATTTTATTCTCAACAAAGTACCAGTTGGGGCAACTCATGTAGCATCACTGTGAAGGAACATATTAACAGTAGGATGTTAACCTCTTTCCTGGGAGGAAAAAAAAAAAAAGACTGATCGGATCCAATTGTCTCGTGCACAAGTTAATAAAACCTTGTGGCAAACACCCCAGTGATATTCACTATCAGAAAATACAGAGTATCTATCTACAAAATGCATGTAGTCACATAACCTGATCTATCTAGGAGGCTTATTATAAACAAAACTGGAATTTATTAATGTGTCAGGGTATGGTTTCCCGGAAAAATGTTATCTTTTTCTTTTAATTTCTTTTCATCGGAGATACTTTATGACCAAAAATGGCTTTTTTTTTTTTTAAGAAAGCAAACCAGTTTAGAATTTCAGATACTAAACCTGAACCGCAGTGCAACCTAATGTAATAAGGAAGGACCATGTGAGCTGCAGAGATGGCTCGGACCTCTGCTTACGTTGCTTAGGTCTTGTAATTGCCTATTAGCAATTGCCTTGTAATTTAACTATTAGCAATTCCTTTGAATATGACTTGACAATCAGACATTTGGTATTATCTTAATCACCATATGATATCATAATATTGCCCTATCCTTCTATAGAATCTACTATTATATTCTTCAAAAATGAAAAAGCACATTCATTCCAATATGACTTTCCAACTTAAAAACATATTCAAACAGTGCCAGAGATGATCCTATAAATATATTTATTATTTTATTTATTTTATTTTATTTTTTGAGATGGAGTTTTGCTCTTGTTACACAAGCTGGAGTGCAGTGGTGTGAGCTTGGCTAACTGCAACCTCCGCCTCAAGCGATTCTCCTGCCTTAGGCTCCTGAGTAGCTGGGATTACAGGCACCCGCCACCACACCTGACTAATTTTTTGTATTTTTAGTAGAGATGAGTTTTGCCATGTTGGGCAGGCTGGCCTCGAACTCCTGATCTTGTGATCCGCCTGCCTTGGCCTCCCAAAGTGCTGGGATTACAGGCGTGAGCCACCACGCCTGGCCATATATTTTAATCTTAAGCAAAATTAAATATGAATCATAAGTATAGTCATATTTTTGATACTTTATTCATATCAACACAATTTATTATAAATGATTGTCTATCTTGACTGGCTATCATATTTTTCTTTGATTAATAAGAAAATCAAAAAGGTCAAATATTAACCTATGACATCTATTTTGTACTTGACATTTTATATTATATGATCTCTAGGAATGGATAGCAAAAGGTGCCTTCTGGTGAAATGTCGGCGATATGCCACTGGCAAAAGTCTTCAATTTTGTTTACTATCTATAGTTGCCTAAAATAACATACTGCTCTTAGGCAAGCAAGATAGGCAGGGCTTTGACCTGACTGTAAGAGAGACAGCTGAGAATTTAATTTGAAAAAGTGCTGTTTGGCAGTGATTTGACTGCCCTTGGTGTTGAACAGTCCCAAGTAGAATTTCTGATTTCAGTACGTGTTAAGCATTATGGGGTACCACCCTAAGAAGTATGAGGGAAAAGGTAAGTAGCACTATGAAGAATGGTGCCTCTGTCTTCTCATGGTCACCATGAGGGAACCTTGTCATCTGAAATAAAAGGTTTGGTTCACATGTAATCTTCCTCAGTCGCCAGCTATCTATGTCTGGCAGCAGGTTCACAGTCTACTGCACCAGGTGTGAGCTGTAGACAAAACATGCTTGATGTATCATTTCTTTCAAATGATATGTTTTCCTTGAGTTGAATTCCTTTTCTCTCTAACTGCACATATATTCAAATATTTTTGAAACTAAAGTTACTTTCATTCTCATTCTGATGTCAGCAAACCGTTTTTGTAAGGAGCAGTTGGCAAATATTTTTGGCATTGTGGCCATGTGGTCTCTTGCAACTACTCCACTCTTCCACT